>NC_134115.1:56351726-56665226 GCF_040939455.1 Microcebus murinus | reverse complement strand
TTTATCACAATCTATTCTGAAAAGCTTGAGATACCTTGTGCTCCAGAAATTAACTTCCGGTAGCCATGCTAAAAAGAACTGGAATGACAAAGTGAGGCCAGTCGGGAGAAGTGGGGTTACTGGACTCCCTCATGGGTGTTTGTGCTTGTGTGGATTCTTGTGTGCGTGTGTGTGTGTGTGTGTGTGTATTCTTGTTTATAATGATTCTAAAAGCAATAATTTTAATATAGAAAATTTGAAAATCATAGAAAAATATAAAAAGAAAATTTTTCCTTCAATAATAGTGCTCTTACCACTCTGAGAAAGTCACTGTGGCGTAGAGATTTGCTTCTAGCTCTGTTTCCAACAGTTCTAATAAATAGTCAAGATCTTTGTAATATATGCATTTATATTCCTCTGGAGTTCCCTGACATATTCTCTTGTTAGGCCACTGACCAAGGTGACAATGCCACATGTGATGGCCATTCCCTCCATTAAGTACGTGCACACCTCCCTTTCTCACTGTCAGCTTCTCTTTTGCATTTCAGCAATTGATCAGAGTGTACTTTGGTCAAAGTATTGCTGTTTTGACCACTACAACAATGATTTCCCTGACTGGTAGGCTAGAGAAGAGGGCCTTATGTGAGGTCACAGGTGAGATCTACTACAGAAAAGCTTCAGCAGCTCTGTCCCCTGCCCCCTTCCCTCCATCACAGGATGTAGTCCCAGCTCTGGGCAACATTCATCCATAGGCATGGTGCAAACCACCCACCCATAATGTCTTTCCTCCACCTTTCTCACCCTCATACCTCGATTCCTGCCATGGGACCCAAAATTCATCTTGGGAACTTAAAGCACTTTGAGATATTGCTCGTGAGAGTATATGTGTGGGGCTCATGCCCACAGCTTGTCACTGGGGACTGGGTTACTTGATGGCACTGTGACATTTCTCTCCACTTAAGACCCCACCCTGAAACGAGGGAAAATTCATTGCACTGGGCATCTGCCTCCCATTTGCAAACCATCTCAACCTCATGCTGAGGAGAGAGGGTTAGGAAAAGAAGGCTCACCAGGCAGCATGACTGGACCTGCCATGGGCAGAGCTCTGTCCAGAGAGCTCCCTTGCCCCTCAGCCTCTTGGAGGTTCTTCTGGTGCATTGGATCTTGTAGTCACCACCTTCAAAGCAGGCCCTTCTTGCACCAGAATCTGAGCGATCTTGGCACAAAGGCCTTCTTATGTGCACTGTCCCCAGTCCCTTTGAAGTTGTGTGACACTTTGAAATAAGAACAAGAAAGTTGCCCTACAAAAAAATTTAGATGAGTTTCATGAACTTTGAGGTTTTTCTCACTTGTGTTACAATCATAAGCTTCCATCAAGAGGTTTGTTTAACACATTCCGTCATCAGCCTCAGCTTCATGAACATACAAATGGTGTGGACTTTCTCCATTCACATTGTGTGGTGCTGTGGGGAAGGAGATGTGTTCCGGGACCCACGGGTCCTAGGAACACCCAGCAGCATCAGCAGATGCCACCTGCACAGGCCATATGGCACTTGTTTTTCAAAACTGTTGCCTCAAATTAAGACTCAACAAATATTTCTTAGGGATCTACATCATGCTTGGTTTTGTGACTGCAGAATCCAATGGGACGTGGTTTCTGCCTTTAAGGAACTCAGTGTGGTGGAGAGATAGAAATGTCCGTAGATAAAACTACCACTCAATATGGAGAGTGCTAGAAGGAGGTAAGTACAGTGTCTTAGCTGTAGGAGCTCAGTGAAGAGGGTGATTGTATGAGGATCTCTCCTGCCTGCTCCTCCAGGTCCACTCCACCCTTCTTTACCTTTACTCAGCTCTCTGCCCTGGGAGGCTGCCTTCCATGCGCTACATCAACAGACTCACTTGTCTCCCAGTCCCTGGTTGCACTGGTCCATGGGGGCAGCAGTAGGCAGGAAGGAAGGGGAGTGAGGTGGGGTATTTATTCCCCTGGCTTCCTCCCTGCAGTGTGGCCTTGGGCATCCCTCCAACAAGAGCTGCAGCTCTGCTCCAGGTGGCCTTTTCGACGCCGCTCACATGCTGGTTCCAGCAACCACTCCTGCCTTTGCCTGTCTGGCCTCGGGTGGCAACAACCCTGTTGTTAGAACCCTGGGTACTGCATTAGCCCCTGTACTTTCCTTGTAAACTATTTATACCTCTGAAAAATCCTTTAGTAAGTCTTTGTCAAGTTATGCTTATTTGAGTGTGTCATTTTTTCCTCGGGGTCCCTAACTGACTGCATGTCTGATCCCGTTGGAGGTGTGGCAGTGTGGGGATCCAGCAGAGACACTTCACAAAGGAGGTGACGTTGAAGTTTGGTTTTAAAAGCTAAACAAGATTTTGTCTGAAATTAACCTTAATCTCTCAACAATCCAAAGGAGTATTTGATATGGCCCCGTGCTCAATCTCTCCATACTGCAAGTTTTCCTTGTCATCAACAGTTCTCCATTTTGTAAGAAGGATTCATTATAAAAGAGCAAACTAAAAAAAAAAGATTCCCTCATGAGGGTAGTTATTCTTTTGGCATCTGTTGATTTTAAAAAGTTTTATAATGTGGAAAATGTTCCTTTAAAATGAATCGGCATGTAATTAATCCCAGTAGCATCCATGTAGATTTGAAAATAGTATATATATGTGTGAAATATTTTTTATTTGCTCTGCAGATAATGCTTGACTCATGTATACATCTGAGAATCCCTTGAAAAAATTCTATGTCCTCTTTTCTAGGGGTCCATGGCCAAGGTCAGGAACCACACAGATCAAGGCTGAGTCTCCATACCCCTTTTCTCTGTTACCCCACTCCTTCCTGTGCACAGGCACCCACAGCAGCACATATCAGAGCTGGAAGGAGAACTTACAATCTACTTGATCCAGTCACTCTGTT
Organism: Microcebus murinus; assembly: GCF_040939455.1. NCBI lineage: Eukaryota > Metazoa > Chordata > Mammalia > Primates > Cheirogaleidae > Microcebus > Microcebus murinus. Next base: position 56,662,330 of record NC_134115.1, on the reverse strand, counting down.
TTACAGATGAGGAAATGGAGGTGAAGTAATATGATCCGGGGTCACATTGCTAGTTAGTGGCCACATGAACAGGAAAACTTAGGTTTCTTGTCTCCTATAGTTTTTTTTTTTACTATTAAAAATTGTCGGTATCCCATGGTAACATTTTATGTCAAAAATGTGCTCTCCCAGTGGCCTCCAGATTGAACAGATGGAAAACATTTCCTTTCTCTTCCCACCCTCCCACTCTCTGCTCATTCTAAGGCAGCGAGTCCTGGAGTGGCAGGCAGTCTGCTCCTAGCCAAGGACCGATTCCTCCACCACAGGAACAGCGGGAGGGACTAGGCTTAGCCTGCTCCAGATTGAGGGTAAGAGTGGTTATCTACTCCTCACCCCAATCCCAAGAGCCAGAGGAAGTTAAGTCAGCCACGGGCAGAACAGACAGGTGTGGGGCCTAAAAACGGGGGCAGCTATTGGGGATAAGGGCTACTGGGCCAGCCTGAGAAGCCCCAGAAGGGACTGTAGTCAGGCTGTGTTAACAGCCGTCCTCAGGTCTGCATGGAGTTTCACAGCTCAAGGGCTTATGTTCATCCTCATGACCCTATCTGTGCCCTGTGAAGTAGGAAAGTAGAAACTGAATCCCCGAGTCTTAAGAGAAGTGATCTGGCCAATAGCTTCTGGCTTGGGAAGGCAAAATGTTGGACCAGAGCTCGGATCCCCTAACTTCTTGTCACCCACAGGCTGCCACCACAGCAGGGTCTACAAGACAACTTAGGGGCTTGAAGGTGGAACTTTGCCCACCAGAGATAAGTATGCTGGTTTATTATGTTTCATCCCTGAGTCCACAGAACCAGAAATTGGCCCTGTCAGTGGTATATTCTAGACTAGGAGGGCTCTAGCTAGACAGTGAGCAAGTTTAGAGGATAGAGAGGTCTTCACAATGAAAAGACCCAGACTATTCTCTGCAATCAGAAAGAGGCATCTATATACATTTGAAAACTGTTATAGCCCACCAAAAAACAAATAGCCCTCCCAGGAAATGCCTCTATCTTAGGATGTTCCATATGAGGAAGGAACTTGGTCTTATGGCAATAGCAGTAGATGTTTATTGTTTTGTCTGCTAAGAGTTGCTTTAGACATAAAATTTGAATGAGATCTGTGGTATTATAGTTCTCAGTACTCTGGTTACTGTTGATGGCCAGAAATGGACATCTGATCCAAGTTGAGCCAATTATACTACCCCTCCCATTAGCCAAAGCAGAGTTTCTAGAAATGGGCATCTGAGCCAAGATGGGTTCATCAAAACCCTTTCTCAGAATTGTTTTTTCCTGGGTCAGGTCCAGTGACAAATCTGGGTGATATGATCCTGGTGCTACTAGCAGTCATGCTTCTGGTGACTTGGAGAAGACTAAGAAGAAAACTGACATACAGAGAGCAGCTGAGATGAGAGATCAAGAAGAGTACTGGTCACATTCTAGTCCTGGTTTTATAATTGTTGACTATCAGGCCATAAATTTTTATAATTCAGTTGTATATATAAAAAAATTCATTTGTCACTTGCAACCAAAAGAATTCTGACTAATTCTGATGTGGCATAAAAGCTGTAAATTTCTTGAAAGTAAGCACCATATCTTATTTATCTTACAATCTCCAGTGTCTGGTGCCACCATATGATTTTCTCTGAGTATGCCCAGAGAGATTTATTAACAACTATTATTAATTAAGCCTATATTATTCCAGGTCCCCTAAGGTATGTTGAATGTCTGTCTCTAGATCTGCCTAGGGAAAGCCACATAGTGAAACTTGCAGAGAAGCTAGTATAACTCCAGGAAATATTTGTGCTTAAGAAACACCTTCAGAATTACAGATCTGGAATTGCAATTGAGACGGCAGAGTAAGCACTGGAAGGACCAAAGCCAAGCCAAAAGAACAACTAATTCCAGGACTAGCTGAGAGCTAGTCCCAGAAGGGATCCTGCAGATACCCCAGACCCAGGAGGCAAAGAGGCCATGACATTGTAAGGGAACCAAATCCGAGAAAGAGAACTCACAGAGGCCTTTGAAGGGTTTTTAGGAGAGAGAAGTTTGAGGTAGAGAGGGGAGTAGGAGCCCCTGGCCAAATAGCTGGTTCTTGAGTTTCATTTCCTCCTTAGCCTCTTCTCACATTTATTTGTCTCATTCATTCATTCTTTCCTTTGTTCATTCATTCATTCAGATGTCCTTTGAGTACCTATTATGTGCCAGGCACTGTCCCAGTGGTGCCACCATAGCTTCCTGGCTCTCCTTATAGCCCTGGTTCAGGGATGAGTTCCACTGAGGTTCCAGTAGGTAGTCTGAGTGTGGCAGGAGTCCAAGAAGGGGAGGGAGTCATCATACAGCAGGGGATGTGGAGGTGGGTAGGGAAGAGGTGCAACTGTCCACAGAAGGGCCTCTGGCTGGGGCGAGAGGTCCTGGGAGGGCAGACTGGTCAGAGAAAGGCAAGGGATATGAGACATTATAACATTTTGGAACTTGCAAAAACCTGAGCAAAGTACATATTCCACTCTCAGCCTTATTCTCTAGAACATATCTTTCTGTAGGACACAGTCTGTAGAAATCTTCTCCTGCTTGTTTAGGTTTTGGGGAATCTGCTGATTTTCATCGGATTCACAACCCCACAGCTTAGTCCTATTCAGTGATTTTGAAGCACATAATGGGCTTGTGTGTAATATATTTTCTATAACAAAGCTCTAACGTGCCTATTCAAAAGAGGAGGTCAAATGAGTTTCAAGAGGATCCACAGTGGATAATGCAAAAGTTACATTATTATAAGCTGTGAAAACCAAACAAAAATTGATTACAAAGAGGAAACAACCCTTACACAATTCATAAAGGAAACAGAGGGCCATAATGGACCCACCATCATAATTGTCCTGTGTTGGCTATCACAGTGTCTGACAGCCCGAAAGAAAAACTTCAGTCGTATGGGTAGGTTTCTCTAAATTTATACTACAGTTATAGAAATGAGTTTTATTTGAGTGTTAAAGAGGTCTTGGTAGGAAAAGAAACATAATGGATTTATTTATTTATTTAGACAGGGTATCCCTCTGTTGCCCAGGTTAGAGCACAGTGGTGTGACCATAGCTTACTGCAGCCTTGACCTTTTGGGCTTGTGGGTCCCTTTGAGGATATTTACACACATTCACACAATTTTGATACAATTTCAGAGGCCTGTTGAAGTGTACATGCAGTCCTCTAGATCCAGTACCTTTGCTCTACAACAGGCGTCCTCAAACTACGGCCTGCGGGCCACATGTGGGTGTTTTGCCCATTTGTTCTTTTACTTCAAAATAAGATATGAGCAATGTGCATAGGAATTTGTTCATAGTTTTTTTTTAAACTATAGTCTGGCCCTCCAACGGTCTGAGGGATGGGGAACTGGCCACCTATTTAAAAAGTCTGAGGACCCCTGCTCTACAGGGTCCTGCAGTGCTAAGCACTAGTGAAATGTAACGTAAAAGACCTAGTTGATTCTGGCTCTGGTAATGGGAGAGTAGGGTATAGCCAACTGAATTCTCACTGGAAAAAAAAAATAGAGAAACTGAATAAAAAAAGAAATATCGGAAGGTTTTGGAGAGGCATGAAGATAGAGAAAATTCTGGAAAGAAGGGAAACTCATTGAGGCAAGCCTGATATTCCAAACTGCTTTTCCCTTCAAGGCATTTCTCTGACTCTTAAGCAGCAGAGAGCTTGAGCAGAGAGCTCTGCCTTAAGGACAGAGAGCTTGAGAAACCAAGCAGAAAGTGACTTCTAGGAGGTAGAATATGAAGTCAGTTTCTTATGGCCAAGGAGACAAAAATTAGAGTTTAGAGCTACAGAGACAGCAAAAACTTGAGAGGCCCAAATCCTGCAGAGAAACAAGGCAGTTTCAGCTATTTATCTCCTTGAGGCATTCACTACTAAAAAAAAAAAAAGAGATGTAGTTAAGAGGTAAAGTTGCCAAACAGAGTTTTCTCACAGTGCTGGGGAGATAAAAATTGGATTTTAAGGTCTTCCAGGGAGAAGAGCCGCCGAAGAACTGCAAGAAATTCTAGAACTACAAAAATACCCCTCTTAATCACTTTCTAAGTGCTCCCAAATTAAAAACACAATAAATGGATTTGACAGCATGTGAGAGCCATCTGAAGAAATGATTATTTATCTGGAAGATAGATGAATATATAATAAAATATCCAGACTGAAGCATAGAGAGTAAAAAAAAACAAAACAAAAAAAACAAACAGAAGCATAGGAGACATATGGAACTAGGTGACAAGATCCAACACACATGTAATTAGAATACCGAAAGAAGGGAACAGAGAATGATTTGGGAGCAATATTGCAAGAGATAAAGGATGAAAAATGTCCAAAACTGATTACACCAAACTATAAATTCAAGGCACATTATAAAACACAGTAGTATAAATACAAAGACAACCATATCTTGGCACATCATAATAAAAATTCTAATAGAGGAGAAATATAGAATGAATATTTGAATATAGAATAGAAATATAGAAATATAGAATGAATATTATTCAGAAGAAAGAAAAGAGAAAAAGGAACACAGAAGAGGGACAACTAGAAAATAGTAAAAAGATAGATATATGGCCGGGCGCGGTGGCTCACGCCTGTAATCCTAGCACTCTGGGAGGCCGAGGCGGGCGGATTGCTTGAGGTCAGGAGTTCGAAACCAGCCTGAGCAAGAGCGAGACCCTGTCTCTACTATAAATAGAAAGAAATCAATTGGCCAACTAATATATATATATATATATTAAAAAAAAGATAGATATAAACTCAAACATGAGTAATCACATTAACCATAAACTGAATACTCTATAAAAAAGTAAAAAGGGATAGCAAAAACTCACAACTGTATGCTTCTTTGTAGGAGTCAGACCTTAAATATAAGGACTCAGACAAAATAGATTTGAAGGCAAGATGTATTAATAGACATAAAGAGGACATTTTAAAGAGCAACCCACAAGGAAGATATAATAATTCAAATTTGTATAAGCCTAATAACATAGCTTCAAAATATACAAAGCATAATCTCACAGTACTAAAAGGGGAAATATACAGTCTCACAATTATAATGCAAGATTTTGACAACTTTTTCCAGTAACATATAGAAGAAACAAACATCAGAAAATTTAGAAAATGTAACAAATTGGCCTAATTTATATAATAGAATAGTATATCCAACAACCTCAGAATACATATTTTTTCAAGTGTGTAAGCTTTAAAGAATTCCTTATTACGTTACTAATCCGTAACAAAAAATAACTGGCAAATCTCCAAATATTTTGAAATTAAGCAATACACATCCAAATACTTCATGAGTCAAAGAAGAAAAGTCAGTGGTAACTTGAAAATATTATGAATTGAATGATAATGAAACAGTGACATATGTCACATGTGAATGAAGCTAAAGCAGTGCTTAAAGGAAAATGTCCTTAAATGCATCTGTTGAAGAAGAAAGACTTAAATTATACAAGTTTACATCTCGAAGAGTTAGAAAATGAGCAATAAATTAAACTAAGAAGGTAGAATACATGAAATAATGAGTGAAAATTAATGAAAGGAAAAAGTTATAGAACACAGAAATTAACAAATCTAAATGTTGGTTCTTTGGGCCGGGCGTGGTGGCTCACGTCTGTAATCCTAGCACTCTGGGAGGCCGAGGTGGGCCGGATTGCTCGAGGTCAGGAGTTCGAAACCACCCTGAGCGAGACCCTGTCTCTACTAAAAATAGAAAGAAATTAATTGACCAACTAAAAAATATATATATACAAAAAATTAGCCGGGCATGGTGGCGCATGCCTGTAGTTCCAGCTACTTGGGATGCTGAGGCAGGAGGATCACTTGAGCCCAGGAGATTGAGGTTGCTGTGAGCGAGGCTGACACCACGGCACTCACTCTAGCCTGGGCAACAAAGTGAGACTCTGTCTCAAAAAAAAAAATAAAATAAAATAAATGTTGGTTCTTTGCAAAGTCTAATAAAATTGCTGAAATCCTAGCAATATTAATCAGAGAGAAAGAAAGGAGAGAGAGAGGGAGGGAGAAAGGAAGCACACAAATTATCCTTATCAGGCATGAAAAATAGGATATAATTAAAGATCCTACTAAAACTAAAAAGATAATTAAGTTGGTATTTTAAAAGAATTTTGTCACTTATCAATTCAAGTGAATGGACAAATTCTGGAAAAACATTCTTATCAAAACTCTCACAAGAAGAAATAGAAATTCTAAATAATCTTGTATCTATTTTAAAAATTCAATCTAGAAATAATAGTCATCCCACATAGAAAACCTCAGGCCAGATGGCTTCCCTAGTGAACTCTTCCAAACATTTAAGAAAGAAATCGGAACAATTTTATATAAATTCTTTCATAGAATAAAGAGAATGGAAGTAGTTCTAACTCATTTTATGAGACCAGGAAACTAGGACAATTTTAATTTTATGTAATTTTATTAATTTTTTTTAGAGATGGGGTTTTGCTATGTTGTTCAGGGTGCACTTGAACTCCTGGGCTCAAGCGACCCTCCAGCTTCAGCCTCCCAAGTAGCTGGGACTACAGGCATGCACCACCACCTCCAGCTACCCAGGATAATTTTGATGACATAGCCTAACAAGAATATTCATGAAAAGAAGAGTAAAGCTCAATTTCCCTTGTGAACATAAATGCAAAAATGCTAAACAAAAATTAGAAAATAGAATCCATAAATTCATTGAAAATATATATAACATCAAAATTGGGTTCATTCCAGGAATGAAAGTTTGATTTATTATTTGACTATCAATGTAATTCAACACATCAACAGCTTATCTCTGTAGGTGTTGGAAAAGCAATTGATAAAATTCAACACCCATTCATGATTTAAAAGGAAAACCAAAAAGAAAAAAAACTGTAAGCACACTAGAAGACTATATTTGGTTCAAGCTTTGAGGAGACAAAATCCAATTCAGAATGTTTCCCATCCTTGGATGTCACTGGAGAATGCATTTATTATGAATAGAATAACACCCATGAGCTAGTTGGTAAAAAGTTCCACAATTACAGATCACTCATAGTAGTAACTTTCATTATTGAGCATTTACAATGTGTCAGGCACTGTGCCAATACATTATCTCATTTAATTCTCATAGAAACCCAATGAGATGTACTGTTATCTTTGCCATTTTACAGATAAGAAAGTAGAGGCTTAGAGAAGGTAAGTAACTTGCTCAAAATGATGTAACCAAGATTCAAACAGATCTGTTTGACTTCAGAACCTAAGAACCCAATGAATGCAATCAAAGAGCCAAATATCTTTAGGCACCAGCATCAGCCTCTCTGCTCTATTTCTCTATACCATACTCTGGAAAGGGGTACAAAGGAGTAAATCAACCACAGCTCTCAAGAGGGCCCTGCCCTGCGGCTCCCTGTATTACCCTTTCACTTACTACGACTCACTTTCTGTCCCTCCATTGAGATTCAGCAGGTTATGGCTGCTCGGGTGACAAATGCAACTATGATTAAATCTGTAAGGAAAGAACAAATCTGACGTCCAGGGCCCTGCATTTCTGGAGTGTAGGCAGAGTACCTCTACAAGAAAAAGAAACCTATAGGTTTCTAAATTAGGCATTTTGATGATAGAACAGAAACAGTTTGACTTTTGATTCACTGTTACGCCTTTTTCCATTTGTCATTTTTATTACTGTTTCTTAAAAAGAAAGTCATTTATACTAGTATAGTCATGAACCTTATCTTTGATTTATCCCTTGCATTTTCTATCAGACTTAGGATACCAGTTGTCTTATAGGAGGATACAATTGCTTTTAACATTAAATTCCTACATGTAGGAAATTGGAACTAAAAATACCAGCAACTACACAAATGGCTCTATCTTATTTTCCAGTGTTCTTTACTTTCAATCCTAAATAGCTTTTTGTGTAGAAGGCTGTATCTTAAAGCGATAAAATAAGTTCTGAAGACAGTACAAGGAGTCATAACTCTAAGTTAGCTTTGACCAAGGAAGGTGAGTCCACAGGAGCTGCTGAACTGTTACCATCTATCCTGCCCGTCCATCAGTGAGGAGCTCTGATAGCAATGATAGCACATGTTCTATTACCAGCACCAGAGACCCTCTGTTCTCTTCCCCCCTTCTATATATCATTGCTGCTATCTATATATTATATATTATTGCTTACCTATCTTGGTAAAATCTAACTTAGAGCTGTGGCTCTTTGTACTGACCCTTTCTCATGCTTCAAATCAAGCAGACCATGATTTGTCTCCTTGTTCTACCATTTCGTAACTATATGAATATTGGCAAATAAGATTCTCTGAACTTGGTTTCTTTGATGTTTTTGTTGGTGGTGGTGGTGAGTTTTGTGGATAATGAAACTTTCTGACATTAGATGCAATTTTTTAGTGTAAGTGTATATGTGCTTATTTTTCTATAGAGAGGGTCCATAATTTTCATTAGATACTCAAAAGGAATCTCTAACCTAAAACTGAATATAATCACAGCTCTAACAAGTTTTAAAAAAATCTTCTAAATAAGCTCTTATGATTGCTGTAAATGAGTGTTATCAACTTGCTACCTAAACATTTAGAAATGTCGAAGGCTATCCTTCAAATACAAAGTTTCCTTGGCATATGCTGCCATTTGTACAAAAAGGGGGAAAAATGTATCTGTTCTTTTTCTCAGACCCAAACTGCCATTATATTTGTAAAATATCTCTGGAAGGAGTCACACAAAAAAACTAATAACATGTTTTGCCTATGGGGAAGGAAAGTAGGTGGCTGGGAGTTGGGAATGGGAGAGAGAATTTTCATTTACATACTTTCGTACATCTTTTTTCACTTTCTGAATTTTGAACAATATTAATTCATTATTTGGTCAAAAACAAAACCAAGAAACATGGGTAGTAAGAAAACTTTACAAGTATAAGTTAATATTTTGGTCAGTTTCTGAATCTTAAATTTTGAAAACAATTTATTTTTTATTTTTAATTGACAAATAATTTATATATTTATGGGCACAATGTAATGTTTTAATATATGTTTACATCATGGGATGATTATATCATGCTGATTAATAGTTCCATCACTTCACCTTTTTTTTGATGGTGAGAACATCTAAAGCCTCTTTTTAGCAATTTTGAAATGCATAGTACATTATTATTAACTATAGTTACTGTGCTATGCAATAGATCTCTAAAAGTTATTCCCCTATCTAACTGAAACCAAATGTCCTTTGAACAACATCTCCCTATTCCCCACTCCTGCCAGCCCCACCCTCTGGTAATAATCATTCTACTTCTATAGGTTTGACTTTTTTAAGATTCTACATATCATGCAGTATTTGTCTTTCTGTGACTGGCATATTATTTCACTTAACATAGTATCTTCCAGTTTTGACCACAGTGACAAATACGGCAGAATTTCCTTCTTTTTTAAGGCTGACTAGTACTCATTGTGTATATATACCACATTTTCTTTACCTATTCACCTGTTTATAGACACTTATGTTGTTTCCATATCTTAGCTACTGTGAATAATGCTGCAGTGAACACAAGAGTGCAGCTACCTCTTTGATATACTGATTTCAATTCCTTTGGCTAGATGACCAGAAGTAGGATTGCTGGACCTTATGGTGATTTCTATTTCTAGTTTTTGACCCATAAATCTTAATTACCATGACTGACTTAGCCAATTTAGATAAATATAAGACTAAATGAAATATCTTGTCAAGACCAAGAACTTCTAGTTGAATGGACCTAAACAAACTCAAAGATAACTAGAGCTTGCTAGTTTCTTCATTTCCAGTACTTCAATATTACCAGTATTTCAGCTATTCTGTTTCAGGTTGGCCATAAGGTTTGGGTCTAATCACGTTCGGTGGTTTTGAGAACTATCTTTAAGACCTCCAAATTATGATCCTGGAGCTTAATAGCTAATACATTGAATCCACAGTGGACGCCTGTGGGTGGCGTTTGTCTGAGGCCCCAGGAGTGTAACATATAGTCATGAGCCAGCTACCTCCTGGTCTTGAGGGGCAGCCTTCCTGTGATGTTCAGGGCTTCAAATTTAACTAGCTAGTTGAATGTGTATCACATAGAAGCAGAAATAAGCCTCGTTAGGAAACATTTTGTTAAGGGGATTGCCCACTTGGCTTTACAATTGTGGCTGAGCACCAGTGACTGAGGTCAGGAGTCTCTGCCCAATGGTACCTCAAATTGGCGGTTTTATGGAGTCATGAATAGGATTATTCAGAATGACCGAGCTCTGACTCTTTCATTATTAATAGAACTTCATAAAATATTGATGTATTTTAAAGCATATACAATGGATTGTGGTATGTTCAGTCACTTTTTGCTAGGACACTGGTGACACCCCAGTAACTAAGGTCTGAATTATTTTTTTTCTTTTATGTTTGGGGATTTTCTTTGGTCTTGAAAGAACTTGCTCTGCACCATATTATGCTGGATGTTTGATTCTTTCTTCAGTGTCTTTGTTACTTAATTCTTCACCCCCTTACCTGCAATCTCCTGAAAGTACCACCTTTGGGTACTTCCTGAATGTATGCCTCCCACTGTCCACCCCACACTAGTATTCTTAGCACGATGCTGCAGACTTCTACTCCCAGGAATGGGGAGGACCAGAAATGGCCTCTGCTTTCTTTCAACCCCTTCAGCCTGAGGGCTCTGTGTGTTCTCTTGGACAGCTGCCTTCTCTTTGCAGCAGCAGTGCCCTTCCCTGTTCACCATGTCAGTAGAAGGGGCATTTCAAACCCCTCCAGGGGGAAACAGCCCCATTTTGTTAGGGCATGAAGGGAAAGCTGGTCTTGCTTTGCACCTTTGCTGTGTGGCCTAATTAAACATCCCCCTTTTGTGGGAGGCCAGGCTAATTTAAGGGCTTGAGGCTTAATCACTTTATGCTCAATACTGAACAAAGAGGCAGGGAAATCCTCACCTGCCTCCTGCTGATGTGAGGACAGCTGCTGATTGCCACCAGGGTTCCCCTAACAGCCTTGCCTCTGTAGTGACCGGCCTTATAAGTGAAGCTGAGGCTAACCGAGTCTACAATTCTGAGCTGTTTAAAATTTAATTCCACTAAAATGACATCATGAAACTGGAGCCTTACGAAGGATCCCTGACAAAAGATAACCAGGTTTGACTGAAGCCTTCGTGGTCAAACTCATGCTCAAATCACATCTATTAATAGTATCTGCCCTCTGAGCTTGCATCCCCTCAACTCGGATTATTGTGGATTTCAGAGCATGGGATGAATACTAAAAAACATATGGGCATCCCAGTCCTAAGCTCTGGGACCTGAACTCTGGGACCAAGGCATCAGCATTGCTTCTTGCTCTTTCTTCGTTCTATCTTGTCAGATGCACAAATTATACCAGGATGGCTTGGCTGGGGACACAGATATTATACATGTCTATTCTGTTAGAAAGCCAAGTCGTTGGCTCAAGTCATCCCACACAGGGTCATCTTCATGGAGATTTTATTTCTATTGCAACATTCGGGAAGCACAGAAGCCTTCCTTTCTCTGACTTGCAAGTGGCATGCCCCTCTCAGCAAAGCAGCGTCCCCAGGTCCCTGACAGGGAGCCTTCACGGGCTGGAGGTTTGAACTTTCCACTGCAGTTGGCAGGGAGCCCAGATGATGAAACCTCTACCTAAATGCCAAGAGTCTTACACTCTAGGAACCTTCAGGGAGGATGCATCTAAAATGGCATTTTGCTTGCAGCCCCTTAAGAGTGCTTGTAGAGGCAAGAGGAAAACCACTGAGCTTAATGGCTTCTGGTTGGGTAAGTTCCTGGCAACGGGGAAGCCTTAGCCCGTTGTTTGTCATTCCAGACTTTTCCATGGCACAGGCCGTCGCTGCAGTTATCCAGGTGGACTTCAATAACAGGAGTTTGAGTGCTTTGTGTGGCAGAAAGACAGTAGTTACAAGTGTATGTGTGCACGTGTGGGTGTTTAAAAGTATTGCATGGTCTAAAGTGCCTGGGTGAAGCTGGGACACTCACCCTGCTGTCCGTACACACAGACCCAACTCTCTTGCCATTTTGTTTCTCTCTCTGTGCTGGAGAAGAGTAAGTAGTTGAACGTGGTAGGACAGACTCTGCAACTCTGTGACTCAGTTATGCCTTCAACTTAGCAAGTGATTTAACCTTTGTGAGCCTCCAATTCCTCATCTGTAAAATGGGGATAATTAGACCTGCCTCATAGGATCGTTCCAAGATTTAAATGTATGAAGGTAGATAGAGCAGCTCATGGCACACAGTACGAGTTAAGTAAGTGTAGCTGTTGTTTGGGAGGTTGGCATCCTCTTTGTCTCTCCACACTTCTACTTTGGGTCACAAAATAGGCATTTTTCCCACAGCAGTCTGTGGAGAAAGACCCTGCCCATCTCTCCCCCTCCACCTTCCTCTCCTTACCTGATCACCAGAAACCCCTTGTAGAGGTAGGTCTCAGCCCCATATGCCTCCAGCAAGCAGAGGCTGGGCCTCCCAGGGCTCAGCTCTATGTGAGGTTGCAGGTGTTCTTGGAGTTGGCACAGCTCTGCATCCGAGGAGAACTCCTGGTGTTATCAGTTATGGCTACATAAAATATTAATAGGCTCAACTTACTGAGCGCTGACTATGTGCTAAGCACATAATGTATGTGATTTAATCTTTACAAAAAACTCACAAGAAAATTCATTCCCATTTGCTGATGAGGGAAGAGGGATCAGAGAACTTGATTAAGTAATTTGCCCAAAGTCACAGAGTGAACAGGTTGGGGAGTTGACATTCAGACTGGAATATGGCTGACTCCAGTGCTACCCTCTTCCCAGTTCAGGACGTTGGTGCTCACATGGGTCTGCTGCAGGAAGCACTGAGCTTAATACAGTCACTGTAACTTCTTTCTGATGCCCCTGGGGCAGTTGATATGCCCCACATCCTTGCTTGCCAGACACTCTTAGCCTCAGGGTCCTTTATGGCAGAAAGATCCCGTGACTGTCCAAACCCTGTGGTGGGTGTTGGACATTTGCAGGAGCCTAATCAATGAAATCTCTTTGGATCCTAATAATTCTAGAAATAGACACTAAAAGACAAATGATGCTTAAAGTATAGTATCAGATGTACAGTCCAAGATACGGGGCTTCTAATTCATCACATTGGAGAACACAGCTTGGACTTGGCAGAGACTTCTGTTCCTTCCCTCTTCCACCTCAGCCTTGACCTGGGGACTCCTGTCGGGGAAAGGTGGAGTCTACACAGTGAACTTCAGGACCACTTTTTCTGCCAGCTGCCTGAAGGGAGCTCACTTCCTATCTTGCCAAATGCAAGAGAAGGAAAGAGCACCCTAGCAGGGTAGAAGGCCACAGTAAAAGAGGCAAGTGAAGAGGTACAGCCAGAAAACAGATGTTCTTGTTTGCTTACTGAATGCAGACCAGAAGCACAAGCATCTGTGCATATGCTTGGAGCTCCTCTGAGACAGTCACAAAACACAGGAAGGCCAAGGCCAGCACCGTCCTCATTCCCATGCAGGGTCCCCATCCTCTGCTTGAGTGTGGACCAGTGAAGTCAGGATCTCCTCATCGCATCAGTCAGGTCAGTGACTCTTCCTGTCACGTGCAGGCACCAGTGTAAGGTGGAGAGAACTGGCAGTGTCCGCTTCAACATGGCTTCCCTTGGGGAGATCATTACGTGGAAACAAGAGAACAAGAGGATTCCCATGAGTCCTAACAGCGGTCCCCCCTGCTGGGAATGCTTCAAAGGGGATGGAGGGAGGTTCAGAAGGGGCCATGGTGAGTGACTGGCCTAGGAGTGGGTGTCTGAGACCAACAGCTGGCTCAACTTTTGGCAGGTTTTGTTCCCCACCCTTGGAGCTCTCCAAAATCCTACACGTCCCCATTTGTGGATGGGGCTGTTCTGTCATAATCTGCCTTCCCATGCAGTGCTTGTCCAGTCTAGATCATTGAACTTCAGACTGGTTTCATTTGCGCACCCTTTTCTCAAACAGTTATGATATGGAAACCAGGCATGAAAATTGGACAAAAGCGGAACTTCTATAGTCGATATGGACACATTTGATATGTGTCAAAATGTCAGGAAAGTCTGGGGCCAGCTGGGGATACTTCCAACGTCAAAGCCAGGCATTGAGTGGCATAGGATGTGTGGCACCACGAAAAGAACGATTGGAAGTGTCTCCTTCACACTGGGGGCAAAGCTTGTGCTTGTAGCCTAAACTCTCCTTTCTCTGCTGTTTCCTTGCTGCTTATCAAAGGTTGAGGATTATTATAGTTATTAAGAGGTCTGGACTGGGAGGTAAGAATGCTTGGTAAGGGATGTGTTTTGTGTTTAAAATGGGAGAAGGTTGAAATACAACGCGACTGTGCAATGGGGAAGGTGGCTGAGCTTGTATAAATCTTTGTAACTTTTGTTTGTTTGAACTGAATTTGAATTACTTGCCCCTATGATGCTGACAAGCTCTCCCGTTATCTCCTAAGATTCTGCAAGCCAGGCTGGTCTCTGCAATTCTGAGTTCCCACAGGCTTCCTCACCACCCTCCTGGAGCTTAACATATGTTAATATAACAGAAACCATCTTGGCCCCACACATCTTTTCAAGATCTAAAATGGGTTGTTGTATTGCATCCTACCAGAAATGGGCAATAGGTTCAAATACAGAGGGAAGGAGGTCATCTAGTATTCTCTTAATATCCAGCATATAGATTTGTTAAAATGAGAAATAACACCATGAAATAAGCATTCAGGTCTCTTGTAATGCTAATTTTCTACAGCATTCCACTCAGTGCTGTTAAGGAGAATAATCAAATTTTCTAAGATAAAAGTTAACAGACAAAAAGCAAAACATACACCTATGTATTGGAGTTGGGATAAATATCACTTACAATGTTAAATCTAATCAGAAGAATAAAATACAAATAAAATTTCAGTTCTGAAATTTAATTTAAATTTCTGAAATTTAATTTCTATGTGTCACATAGAAAATCAGTCTCTTTCCATATTTTTCACACTTCCATCCCTACTACCTTTTGTTCTAAGAACCCAACTGCTGTATTTAGACTAAAATGGTCAGATATTCTGCTAAATGAAACCACAGCTGCTCTGTCAGAAACATCACATTAAAATGTGTTCTGAAACCATTTAGCAATGTTCTGAGGACGACTTTCACTTCATGAGCTGCAAAACCAGCTCTGGGCATCATGTGGACTTGGTAGTTTTGGAAGTGGGGCCAGGAGAGCAGACAGAGGGCAGTAACAGAGGCCAGCCACAGCGGAGCAAAGTGGAGTGGCAAAAAGCGAATGAAAATTGATTTTTTATATTCAATTTTATTTATTTCTTCTGCATGTTTCAAAGTCACTCACATGATTCAAAATCCTAAAAGTCCAAAGAAAAGACAATCAGTTTCTCCACAAGCAACAGTGTTAGCATTTTCTTGGGCAAACCTGAAGATGTATTTTTTGCATATCCATTATCTTTTTCTCTACCTATATCACTATATTTACTGTAAGTGATATCTCAGTGTGGTTTAAGTTGCCTCTCTCTTGTTATGAAGGAGGTTGATTGCGCATTCTGATGTTTTAAGAGGCATTTATATTTCCTTTCCTGTGGAGTGATCACACCCTTTGTTCATCTTTTTCTATTGCATTTTCAGTCTTTATTCTTCTTGATCAGCGGGAGCTCTTATACTAGAGAATTTGCCTTTTCTCCATGATACGAGTTGTAAACACTTTTTTCCCACTTTGTTGGCTTTTATTCATGTTGGATTTTGCCATGTAGCAACTGATTTTTTTTAAATCAAATTTATCATTCTTTTCTTTTATAGTTTCTGGGTTTTTCCGATAGGAAGGCCTTTCCCACTCTAAGATTATAAAACAATTCTTCCATAATTTCTTCCAGCACTTTTATGATTTTAGCTTTCACACTTAAATTTTTTTGTCCATTTGGAATTTATTCTGGTTGTCGTGATTTCTGTTGTTGTGGTTTCTTCTTAATTTGGTCTTGCAAGTGCTTATTAGCCAAGATAGACACTCTGTAGGAGAGCCCTGACCAGGGGAAGAGTTAGGTTTGGTGTGGTGGTTAGGTGAAACACAATGAAGAAGTGAAACCAAAAAGCATGAAATGGAAGAAAGTCATTACTCCCAGGACCCAGGCAGGTTAGGGGTGCTGATGGGAGACTGATGGGAAGTCTGGAGCTGGTAGAGAGTGAGAGAGAGAGAGGGAGGACCCATGGACTGTGCCTTTATTAATGTCTGTGATCCATGGACATCATTCTGTAGGCTTTCCTATGGGATTGGCTAGTTTAAGGAAAACACGCAAACAAAGGGGGGGAGTTATTTTCATGACTATGGTGTTGACCATTGGAATTTATCATGATCAGCAGCTGTGGGATGTGTTAGGTTTGGGGTCAGTAGGGTGAGGAACAAGCGGGCTACATCATCAACAACCACACAGGAAGGGGAAGTGTTAACTAGGCCAGAGGTAACGGGATATGGGTGAGTTTGAAATAAATTGTGAGGGCTAAAATTGGATGCTGTTAAGTATGGATCCACCTTTATTTTTGTCTCAGTGACTTAGCCATTGCTTAGCCAATGCTATATATTGCGTGACTCACATTTCCCCCACTGATTTCAGGTGCCTGTATACATTGGGGGCATTTCTAGACTTTCCAGTCTGTTTTGTTGAGCTGTTGATTTGGCCATGTGACCGTACTATGCAGTTTTAATTATTCTATCTTTATAATATGTTTTGACATCTGGTGGTGACAGCTCCCCCACTTTTTATTTCATTGCTATTTTTGTGTGTTCATTCTTCCATCTAAACAGTAGAATCCTCTTGACTAGTTTGAAAAAATCCTGTGGGTATTTTAAATTTGTATTTCATTAAATAACTTAGAACTGGCATATTGTAATCGAGTCTGAGGACTATATTAATAGAAAAGAAAGGGCTTGATAAAAATGGGGAACAGAATAGATTCTTCTTCCATGTGCCGGATGTATCCATAGGAGAAACAAAAAAATAATGTAATTAGAACTTTTCTCTAGTACAGCCTTTCCAAGAATATCAAAGGCCCTTGGAATATTGATAAAAGAAACTAAAAGAGAAATTCTGTGTCAAAAATGTTTGGTAAACATTGTTTACTGTGTTGCCCCTTGGAAATGGATAATGAACAATGGCCAATAAGGACTGTGAGGCATCCTACAGTAAAGACACCTGATTACCTCTGTTTACCCTGTTGCTTCCCAAACTTGTTTCACCATGAAATCCTCTCTGCAAATGACACCTCTTAATATTCAGTAATATACTCAGAAAAACTCAGTTTGGAGGACTTCAGGGCCGATTATAGACATTTAAAAGAGAATTTCAGCATGTAAGGTCCTTTCCGATGACAACTGGTTCTAAGGATGGTTGATTCTAAGGACTGATGAGCTGAGGGTCCGAGAAATAATAGTTAGGGGATCATTATTGAATCTTTCAGTGCAGCCCCACTGGGCAACAGGTGATCAAGCATCATTTTTCCCTTTTCCACTACTGGACTACTGTGTGAATTCACTACAATGGAATAAAATTGCATATGTCATGCCACTCTTCTAGGCATTCATTCATTCATTCATTCATTGGGCACTTATTAAGTACCCACTGTGTGCTGGGCCCTGCTGAGTCCTCGCTCATGCATGAGGAGGGCCTCTGCAGCAGGGTGAGGGACCTGGGAAGCTGAGCCTCTGGCCCCTCCCTGCCTCTCCCTGCCTCCTCATGCTCACTTTGAGGAGTGTGTTGCTAAGGGCAATTGCCCTGAAAACCATCTTGTTCTGTGTGGGGAAATTATAATCGTGGGCCTCTGGCAGCACCGTCTGTGTTCCTGAAAATGACTGTGATGTAACAGGAGTCTGACTGCAGGCAGGGTGAGGCAGCAGGAAAAGAGAGAGAGGCATTCCAGCAAGTGGTGGGGCCTCAATTCAAGACACAGACATTTCATCCATATCATTTGCAAATGGGAAAAGCTCCAAGGTAACTTATAAAAAAGCACAGAAAAAGAGCAGGGCTTCCTATGGAAGTACCATTTAAAAAGTCATCATCTTTTGGTTCCTCTATTAGGAACTCTCTGACATAAGTGCAAGGAAAATGAGCAGAGGCAGCATCACACAGAGGCCGAGCTGATTTGACTAGCTGGGTGACTCAGCGCGAGACTCCTCTGGGCCCTGCGATGCCAGCATAACAGGCTGTACTGAAGACACCAGCTCTCACAGTAGTCAACACAGATTGGGACACAAGATTCATCCCGGTTTTGATGTGCTTCCATGTTCTTGATATGGATTTACAAATGGCCCCTGTAGAGTATGAAAAATTCAAAGAGATGTTCTAGAAGTTGACCTAGGATTCTTTTTTTTTTTTTTTTTTTTTTTGAGACAGAGTCTCACTCTGTTGCCCAGGCTAGAGTGCCATGGTGTCAGCCTAGCTCACAGCAACCTCAAACTCCTGGGCTCAAACAATCCTCCTGCCTCAGGCTCTGGAGTAGCTGGGACTACAGGCATGTGCCACCATGCCCGGCTAATTTTTTCTATATATTGTTAGCTGGCCAATTAATTTCTTTCTGTTTTTAGTAGACATGGGGTCTTGCTCTTGCTCAGGCTAGTCTCAACTCCTGAGCACAAACGATCCACCCACCTCGGCCTCCCAGAGTGCTAGGATTATAGGCGTGAGCCACCATGCCTGGCCTGACCTAGGATTCTTAATGGAAGTACTAAAAAGCATCAGGTTTGCTTTCAATTCCTGAAGCATGACTAGAAGCACATGTGAGAGACCATTCTTCCATGGACACTTGCACTGGGCTTTGCTAAGAATGTGGCAGAAGCCGGCACCCCTAGCTAGCTGATTGGATTTAGTTGGCCATCTCTTCCTTTTCTTCTGCCCAAATGGGCTTTTAGTGATATGCCCTGCTCCCCCCACTCCTCGGTTAACAACGTTTTGCAGGTTCATTGATGTGATTCTTCATATAGAAAACATATGGCTTTTTACTGCAGAATTTATGTATGATTAAAAGCTTCCATGTCTTATAAGCTCAACTCATGTTCTGAACTAGAAACTGAGAGTCTAAGATGTTTTAGAGCAAATGTCCAATGTCAATCAAAGGTGAGCCTTGTGTGCATCCAGCGGCATTTTCCTGGTATCCTGTGAACACCAGATATTTTGTAGTTTCAGAGAAATCAACTCATTTTTCATGCTACTGTGCTACAGTGATAAAAGACGAGAAACTGAAAGATCTATAGCTCCAGAGGTTCATAAAAGGGCAGGGAGCCCTAGAGATCATCTCCTGTAGTAGCTTTCAAACTGTTCCATAAACCTTTGCCAGTTCTCTGTATTAGCCATAATTCTTTCATTTGAAAATGATGTAAATAAAATTCAAACTATCTGGAAAAGTCCAGGGTTAATGTTAGCATCAGTCATGCCTGGATCCAGATGCTCACATATGTTATCAGGTCATCCCCTCCCTACTCTACTCACCTTTGTCTCTTGGTTCCCCTTTGTTCTGTTTTGGAACCTTGTTCTGCCAGGCTCTCTCCCATAAAGCAGTGCCAGATGGCCAACAGCAGCTCCAGGCTTTCATTCTACCAGTTGAGCAACCCCCAAACAAAGAACATCCTTCTTCCTGCTCTTTGCAGTAAAGTCTTAGAATTGAGTCTCATTGGCCCCAAATGGGTCATGTGCTTATTTTAAACCAATCAGGTGACTTCACTTGGCCAGGTCTGGGTCATATCCACACCTCTAGAGCTGGGAGCTGAGGTCAGCCATGTAAAACCAATGGACTGGGAGTGTGCGTGTGTGTGTGTGTGTGTGTGTGTGTGTAGCAGTTCCCCAGAAAAGAGGTAGATTCTGTTACCAAAAGAGATTCTAGGTGGATTAAAAATAGCAGATGATGGCCGGGTGCGGTGGCTCACACCTGTAATCCTAGCTCTCTGGGAGGCCGAGGCGGGCGGATTGCTCGAGGTCAGGAGTTCGAAACCAGCCTGAGCAAGAGCAAGACCCCGTCTCTACTATAAATAGAAAGAAATTAATTGGCCAACTAATATATATAGAAAAAATTAGCCGGGCATGGTGGCGCATGCCTGTAGTCCCAGCTACTTGGGAGGCTGAGGCAGAAGGATTGCTTGAGCCAGGAGTTTGAGGTTGCTGTGAGCTAGGCTGATGCCATGGCACTCACTCTAGCCTGGGCAACAAAGCAAGACTCTGTCTCAAAAAAAAAAAAAAAATAGCAGATGGCCACCACCTCCATGCCACTGTGCCCTGGTCAGCCACGGCAACAAGGGGGTGGGAGAGGGATGTGGGTAGCTCTTCCACCTGCTTCAACCAGGGCACTCATTTTATTTTTTAAATCTGTTTTACCTACTGGGATTCTGTGTTAGGTGTAATTTGAAGAAAGCGATTTGTCACTTGCTGCTAAACTAGAATATTTAGTAAACCATAAATTTAGTTAAACTCCCTCAGTTTGTAAACTGAGTCTCAGAGATGTTATGTAATTTTTCTCACAGTTACACAGCCTGTTGGTAGAAAAACTGTGATGCTACTGTGTCAGAGACATTTAGCCAACTGACATATTTGGAAGATCTATTGTATGTAAGGTCCTGTTTAAGGAAATGCATAGAAATACAAAGGTGAATATCTCATAGCACTCACAATAACTTAGGGAAGATATGAAAAACATAAAGACAATTCACAGGAAAAAAATGAGTGGCAGTCTGTATTTTCTAAAAATGTCTACAGTAATAATTTTGATTCTACCTTTTCTTTCAGAGCTTTGTCACTGATCACATCAAGGGGTGGAGTGTATTTCCTCTCCCCTTGAACCTGGGCAGGCTCATGAGGCTTCAACACATTGAATGCAGCGGAACTTTTAAAGCTAGTTAGAAAAGGCAATGTAGTTCCCACCTGGCATGTTCTTGTGTTCTCTCCCCACCTCTCTCGCTCCAGCTTTGGAAGCCAGCAACTTTGCTATGAGAAAGCCCAAACCATCTCACACAGAGAGACCACATGGAGAGGCCGTTGTGGAAAGGAACTGAGCCCCCAAGCCAACAGCCGGCATCGGCTGCCAGATGGGAGGCAGTGAGCCTTCAGATGAATCCAGCCCGGGTTTAGAGTCTTTCATCTCAGGCCCCAGACACTGTGGAGCAGAGATAAGCCATCCCTGCTGTGTCCCATCCATGTTCTTGACCCACAGAATCTGTGAACATAATAAATGAGTGTTTTATGCCAGAGAAACTGGAACAGAGGGATTCTGTCTGGACCTTCATGGGCGGTGTAATGAACTGTGGCAGCTAGTGCTGTGAGCAGCCCAGAACGTTTTTCTTCCACCTGCTTCTTCGTGCAACAATCCAGTCTCCTTGGTGTGGCCGATCATAATATGCCATTCCTTGGACTCTGTGATTAGGGCAGGGGCAAAGTAAGCCCTGACCCAAATAGGACTGATCAGAGTCTTTCTTGGGTTGATAAATGAACAATGAGAGAGAAAATGAGAGAATGAGAGGAGAGAGAGAGAGACAGAGAGAGAAGAGAGAGAGAGAGAGAGAGAGACAGAGACTTCTGAGGTTATTGGGTGGAAGAGGAGGTATAAAATAAAAGACAGAAGTAGAGAGAGAATTCTAGCTGTATTGGTCCCTATTTCAGGCCCTGGTTCTTGTACCAATCCCTTTGAATATGTAGGCCACCCCAGCATTCTTTTTAACCACTGGAAGTAATAATTTTTATTTCTTGCATATTGAGTTTTTATCCCTTTCCTTTAAGAGCTCTACCTAATTTAAAAGGCTTTGTGGAGGCTATGGCATTTGAATGGGCCTTGGAAGATGGCAGGGTATTGACATGCTGAAATGGGAAAGGGGCTTTAGGAGGAGGGGACAGTGTCTTTGGAGGCAGAGCAGCACAGCAGAAAAAGCACCAGCTCCTTAGTCACTCAGTCCTGGGTCCACATGCTGGCTCTACCCCTTACTCATTTAGAGAACTTGGACTTTTTTTCATCAAACTGCAGTTTTCTCATCTGTGAAATAAACTAGCACCTAATAAGGCACGGAGTTATTGTTTAGGGTTAATTGACACCCAGAACCCATATTAGTCCAGTGTCTGGTGCATGTTAAAGTTTAGGACAGTTGGTGGCTGCTGGCAAGATAGTGTGGGGTGTGGATGAGGAGCCACACATGGCAGGAGTCTAGCTGAGAAAAAGCTGAAACAGCAGAGATGGGTCTTGGGGGGTCTGGGATGCCTGCCTATGTTAGGTGCAGTGAGGAGTGTGGGCGTTTCATTAGCAGAAATGATCAGGGATGGGAGTACATGTGCCTCCCATATAGAAATCAAATTTTGATAGCAGAGATTGCATTCCAGTGGGGCATCAGCAGTCTAGCTTTACTGGCATACATAGTGTATTTGGATGTGATTGTGAGGTTGGTTCCAGAAGCACACGGACCCGGGGGCTCTCCGTTCTCTGCACCCACAGCAGGGGCTCTGCCTTCACTCCCTGCAGATTTGGTCTGGGTGCATATGTCAGTGTGTCTTTTATTACCATGGATAATTGCCTCTTACACAAGCAGCGGGGAGCAAATGCAGTTTATTAAAGGTTTCTGGAGTGGTGGTATTAATGCTCTATGAGATCTCAGCTCCCCTTTTACCATCTTGTCCTCCACCTCTGCCCCTTTGGCTGTTTCTCACACTCGGCGCCTGCAGCTCTTCGTCTTTGGAGGGCCGCCCTCAGGCTATCAGAACCACATTGCTTCCACAGCAGAAAGCCAGAAGAGCTTGGGAATTCACTGCCCTGCCCCACCATTCTTGACGATGACTGGCAGTGCAGGAGTTGGAAGCCCTGCTCCCTTATCTCTGGCTGGGACTACTCTCAGGTGTAACTTACACTCCAGAGTTCCCCTGCAGGATCCGGCTAAAGGACTTTGCCTGTTATCAGACTTTTGCTTGACTTTTTCTTCTTCTCTGTCTTGTTTCCCCTACTTCCTTACTGGTCTCCCTTGGGAGCACCTCCTTAATAAACCCCTTGCTCGTGAATCCTAGTCTCAGGGTCTGCTTCTGGGAAACAGTTTTCTAGGGCAGGTGGAAGGAGGAGTTTACCACGTACATCCTACAGCAAATAACTTCAATCCCCCCTTAGACATCTCAGCTCTCCTTCTCTGCTAAGGTATACATGTTTCCGTCTTTCCTTCCTTGCATGCACTGCCTCACTTGATGGGTTCATACCTCTCTCCCTGAATCCTCCATTCCCAGCTTCAAATTCTCACCCTTTATTTTGCAGGACAATTCTATGTCAACAGTCATCCCAAGCTCACTCAATCAAACTACTGAGGTGAAACACTCACAGAACTCTGCCATCAGCAGGACTGTCTCTCCTTAGAAAGCAGTTCAGAGACCATCCTTTATCATTAGACCATTCCCTTGTGAGTCTTAGTCCTTACTAACATATCACATATCATGTTCCCTCTGAGGGGAATTCTCTTGCCAGCTGGGCTAATAACATTTTGTCCTCCCATTTTATATATCTATATGTCTGTATCCATCCTTCATCTATTCATCCATCTCTGTCTCTATTTGTCTGTGTGTCTAAATAGGACAGGATAAACATTTCCTTACTAGTCTGTGACAAGTACTTCCCAAGCATTTGATTTCTCCATACTTTTAAAGAAAAAAAAATCTGAGAGTATGTATCTGAGTAAAGAAAAAAAAAAAATAAAGAAAAAAAAAAAGGAAACTAGAATGGTTTGAAAATTGAAAACCCTTTTGGGGGGTGGGAGAAGAGCATTATAAGCAGGAAAGTGTGGGGTGGGCAGAAGGGGCTGGCATGGAATTTCCAAAAGTTCCTTAGTCCCCAGACTCTGCGGCTCAGATCCATGGGGCTCCCCCCACCACCCAGGCCTGTTTGTTTTCACTGCCCCAGAAGTTCTGCTCCAAGCCACTCGATCTACACCTATTGCAGCATGTTTCTAAGACCTTCCACAGAAGCCGCTGGCTGCTGGTGCAAACTAATGAGTATTTTCTGACACAAAGCCTCCAGTTGCGATTATGAAGTAATTTATTAGGCTCCTACTGCAGTGAGCACACACAGTTCCTGCTTGGAATAGACTAATTAAAAACTTCCCTACCATGTACAATTTCAATTGTGCTGGGGGGGGGGGAGAACAGTAACTCAGTGGTAATTTTTCATAGAAAGGAAATGATAATTTCTAAAAAAAAAATTATGGAAGCCTTACATTGCAAAATCAGCATTTGTGATTTTTGGCGTGTAACTCGGGGCACTATGGTCTTTAAGCAGGATAGATCTAATTTCCCACTTCTGACTCTGATGTGATGCTTTCCCTTGAGCTCAACTGATATGAAGGTAAGAGTTAATAAGCCTTGTTGTAGAGAAGAGCTGAGTTGAGAGAGTGATTTTCCTTTGGAGGTGATGACACTCATATTCCTGATAGCCCTAGATGTTCTGGGTTCAGGAGTCTTTCTCCTTGAATAGCCACACATCCATCACCCGAGCCACTGGTATTCTACCAGGGTAGCCTCTCCAGGGTGCCCTGGGAATCTCAGGAATCCTCACACATTTCGAAATTCACCCTGGTTGTTGCTTGTCACTTTGGCCTGACATCTGGCCTCAAACTGTGTAGCAACTTTCTATCTGTGTCAAAACTCAGGCTGTTATAGGCGACCTGTGACTGTTTTACCCCAATGGGGATATCAAAGAAAACAATTTCACCAAGCTTCCAGCGCGCGCATTTAAATTTGCCCACTGAGGGACACTGAGACCTCTGGAGCTTCACGCAGCCCGCTTGAACCTGTTTGAGAACCACACCTGTGCCTCAAAACCAAAAAAGTAACCAAACTCAAGAGAGACTTTCAATCCACTTTTGAACAAATCAGAAATCTGGAAAAACTTCCCCTTCTCCATATCATATCTAGCATTTTCACTTTCAGTTTAGGGAAGACTTGCTGACTTTTCTTAAGGAACTTAATTCTCCTTTGCCTGGTGTGTAATGAACTCTTCTTCCGTTTTAGATCATTTTGATGGTCTTTGTCACTTTGATTCAGTGACAGTAGACACTGGCTGCTGTGTTAATTCCTCAAATCCCAACTAAGACAGGGCTGTGACATTTAATAAAGCTTTACTGGGTAACAGAGGGAATGACACTGGGGGGGGGTGCCTCCTTACGACAGGAGAGCTCTTGCCAAGTTCCTGCCTGTCGCAGATCCAGACCCCCCTGACACCCAGGGGAGCTCCCCATTTCCTCTTCTCTCAGCCTATAGCCAGCATCCCAGTAAGGTAACCCTGGGCTGCCTCTGTGTCATCAGTAAGGATTGCCTTTTACGTTTCTTTAGCTCCTCATTGTCTCTCAAAGTTCTCTATTGCAGTTAGAGGTTATGGCCTCACTTTTGCATAAAGGATCATTAAAGTTTTCCAGACACAAAAAACAATGTGCCCTCTGAGGTGAATCCAAACCTCCGTCTTTAAAGAACTAGAAAAATTATTGATTTTTTTTAAAACCTCTCTCTCTCCCTACCTCCTCTCCCCTCTCCCTCCCCTTTGGAGTCCAGTTGAGAGCATCTATTTATACCTACAAAGACTCACTTGCTCATGCCATGTGACAGGCATGCTACCCAGAGTGGAGGAGGCAGAGGGACATGAGACATGATCCCTGCCCTCAAGAAGCTCACAGCCTAATGGGGGGATCCCCCGTGATGACAGTGGGACAAGAGCAAGGGGAGGTTCCGGTATAAGACGCAGAGATGACGGGGAGCAGGAGAGTCAGGAAAGGTGTCCAGGAAGAGGCTGCCCATGGGTTTTGAAGCACAAATAAGAATTATTTGAATTATAAGTATTTATCAGGTGGACAAAGTAGGGAAAGATTTCAGGATGTGGAAACAAAAGGAAAAATATGGCAGCAAGAAATAGTGTGCTACCAACGTGATTACTAAAGACGGGTGAGCCTAAAGCACAGGTTCCACGCAAGGGGAGGATCTGAGCCCTCTAAGGACCCTGCATTTTATTCCATAAATGATGAGGACAGCTTGAAGCAAGGGGGCTGGGGGTGGGTGGTAACATGATCAGATTTGAGTTCTAGAAGGATCACATCTTTGCCTCTAATTTTCAAATTAGAGGCAAAGATACCACCCAGAGAAATAGTCCAGGGGAGAGGAGCTGAGCCCTCAGAGGTGTCTGTGGGAATGGAAGGGAAAAGAGAGTTGTGAGGACTCCTTGGGGGTTCAGCCGGTAGGATTTGTTGTGTGGTTTAATGTGGAGGGTGAAGAAAAGGGATCCAGCGAGACAGCAGTGTTTTGCATGGGCGGATGGTGATGTCACCAGCAAAGACTGGGCACGTGTGGAGGAAAGCAGGCTTGGTGGGGGAAGGGGTGTGGGGGGTGAGGAGGGGGAGTGGGGGTCAGCAGATGATGAACTCTGCTTTGGGAATGTCATGAATCTGATTTCTTGCCAGATGACTGGTTAGTAGTTGGACATTATAGGTTTGAAATTCAGCACTGATGTGTGAACTGATGAGGTAGGCTGTAGGTGCTAATTATAATCATGAAGGGCATTTTTTATATTCCAGGGAGAAGTGTAGGGTGAGAGGAGAAAAGACAAAGCGTTCAATATAGAATCTTGGGATATGGCACCTTCATTTTTGTATGTTTCACAGAGCCTCTGCTTCTGCGTCTATTTGGAGTATATGGCAAATAACAGGAAGCAAATCCATCTGCAAACGAAGTGTTTTTCAGACAAGTAAAATCACCTTGAGATCCCAAGCAAGCACATATCAGTGCTTAATAGATGTTTTTGAATATGTGAGGGTGAGTATTCTTTTGCTCGGCTTTACAGTAAGCACTATGAGAGCAGGGCAGCACCTCTGCTTTAGCTTGCTTGAGTGCGAATAGCACAGTAAGTGCTGGTGACCGTGGTGATGCGTCACAAGGATAAAAAGAGAAAAGCAGTGCGTACTCTAACCATAGCAACAAGGTGTGGAGTAGCACCATCCAGAGAGTTATGGATCTCTGATGAAGGATGTTTGCTCCCATGAACCCTTGCAACTAAGCAGCAACAATATCAGTTTATTCTGAATAGCAGAAAAAAAATGACTTTGGTGATATGAAGGAAGGGCATTGGTGGCAATAAAGTATGCATTTCTTTCTTTTTTTTATTTCAGCATATTATGGGGGTACACACGTTTAGGTTACCTATCTTGCCTTTGCTCCACCCAAGTCAGAGCTTCAAGCATGTCCATCCCCCAGATGGTGTGCACCGCACTCATTAGATGTGTGTATACCCATCCCCTCTCCCCTCTTCTGTCTGCCTGACACTCAATGAATGTTATTACTATATATATGCATTTATTCCTTCAAATGAAAAAGAATAAGACCTAGCCACTCAGGATCTTCTGACAAAGACCAAATCCCACTTTTCCACATCTTTCTATACATTGATTCAAACAATGTCTCTGGTGTTCCACAGAAACACCCATTTTTATAATTTAACCTAAGCTGTGATCTAGAATTCATACCAAACTCTGTAGCATGAAGTAGAACAACATTTCCACTCATTGGGATTGATGGTCACGAAAATCTGCATTGAGCAGCTGGCTCCACTGCAGTGGCTGTGACCATCAAAGACTCAAAGAGGTCCCCTGACGGCATTGCCAAGCGAGATCAGAGCTTTCCAGCCTCTGTAATTCCTGATCTGGCATCCCACACTCTCCTAGCATTTCTGATTCAAAATGGCTTTGTTACTGGAGGCTGGTCATGCCAAATGTCATTTCTGTCCCAGAGCTCAGCTGCCAGACAGAGATGACCCATTACAAAGACAGCTGTCTCATTTGGTACTTCACACAAGGTAGTGACACAGCGAGGTCCCAATTGCTTCATATAACTTGCCACCACTCCCCCAGGCATGCTAGCATGACGTGTGATGCCCATCTCATTTTAACCTTTGGATATCTGCGGGCCCCTAATTGTCCATGGGATAGTCAGAAGCACAACAGTACCCACCATGCTGCCGGAATTACTGGGGCTGAGATACTGAGCAGCTGTAGGTACTCGAGCCCATGGAGTTTTAGGTGTAGACTTGACTTCTGGTTGGACAAACCTTAGAGCTCACGCAGCACAGCCCCTTAGGCCAGCACTTCTTAACCAAGTGACTTACTGTTTTAGCAAAGGTATTGCATTATCAATAAACTATGAAAGTGTGTTAAAGATTGTTTTTCTTTGTTGATTAGAGAAGATTCAAAATTATCCTACAATAACTTCCCTCCCACTCATGCTCTGATAGGCTTTTTGAGTGGGGGAGGAGGGAGTCTTACCCTATAGTTATTTTAATAATAATTGAGGTCATAATTTACAAACTGTTTTCTCTATTAGCAATGTGTAGAATGCTTAAACTTTATCCATTTTGTGTTACTTTAGAACATTTGAGAGTCTACGCTTCAAACCCACTTCAACATCTTAGTGTGTGCTTGGATGCCTCCAGCAGTGGGAAACTCACTATTTTCCCAGACAACTCCTTGTTTGATCTCTCTCATTGTCCAAGTATTTTCAGATCCTGCTGGACTGGTTCTGCTTATTTGGGCTATGCAGAGTAATTCCAAGTCTACTTCTGGGTGATAGTTTTCAGCGTGTTAGGAAAACAGTTTCTTGTCTCATTTTGAGTATTTTCCCAGGCATGACTTTGCCTGCTCCATGAAATGTTCTTCATGTGATGAGGTGGTTTTAAGTCCCACCTACACTGTTTGCTTCATCAAAGTGCAGATCAGTTTGGCAACGTCTCCCTTCGCAAGTATTGTCCAGAATATTCTGCCTCCCACAATTTTGAAATGTCTTATCTTATTCAAGTAAAGGAGGACAAATCCCATCTTCCCTAAGAAATGGCTTGAATACTGTCTATAAAAAATGTGTTAGGCTGGGCGGGGTGGCTCACACCTGTAATCCTAGCACTCTGGGAGGCTGAGGTGGACTGACTGCTCAAGGTCAGGAGTTCAAAACCAGCCTGAGCAAGAGCGAGACCCCTGTCTCTACTAAAAATAGAAAGAAATTAATTGGCAAAATAAAAATATATAGAAAAAATCAGCCGGGCATGGTGGCACATGCCTGTAGTCCCAGCTACTTGGGAGGCTGAGGCAGGAGGATTGCTTGAGCCCAGGAGTTTGAGGTTGCTGTGAGCTAGGGCCGATGCCACAGCACTCACTCTAGCCCAGGCAACAGAGTGAGACTCTGTCTGAAAAAAAAAAAAGTGTTAATTCTGTGGTTTCACTTCTGAAGAAGAGGAGCATCAATGGGAAGCTGAGACCTCCGACCTCCAACTCTTTGCACCCACCTTCCAGGGGCGCCTTCCCAGCCCATCTTCCTCCCTCCCACCCTCACTCATCCCTTCTCTTCAGGCCACAGCTCCTGGCCCAGGTGGTGGACCAGGTGATCTGTAAGGGATGTCCCATCAAAAGTTCAGGCTGTCTGTAAGCCAAAGTTTACAGCACACATTTACATGCTGAGAAGCATGAAACTCCTGATAAAAGGGTCCCCTTATGGTAACATATGGTTTTTCTCAAATAGGAGAGGTGCTGCCCCCTAAGTGGACCTTTGAAAGTGTGTGCAAGCATTTTTATAATAGTTGTCACAATGCTGGGGCAGGTGTCACTGGTCTTAGAGCTGTTTGTGAAGTGTTCATGGGGCTTGGGATGGTCCTGCACAAGGAAGAATTGTCCCATTCCAAATTTCGACAGTGCCCCAACGAACACTGGTGGAGGGAACATAGCACTGAATCACAAGAGCAGGTTCTAGTCCTGTGCTGGCTCTTGCTGGCCTCATTTTTCTCATTTATCAAATGGGCGGAAACACAAAGCTGTTGTGAGGACCAGGTCTCAAGCACGTGCTCAGATTGTTTTTTATGACATTTGACTATTCAGCCTGTGTAGTGGGGGTGGGCCTGATCCCACACATCTGGAGGTGGGTTGGGAGGAACGTGGCCTAGGATTACTGCCAGCTAATTCCATTCCCCTGGCTCAGTGGTTGGTGCACAGAAGGGTGCATGATTATCACTCAGGCCAAGGACAATCAGGCCGTCAATTTTTGTTAAAACTTGTGGGAGACGAGAAGCTCTATTCTCAGGTCAAATCAGGCCTTGAAAGGTACGAGCCTGCAGCTGTGAGTGGTTTGAGACAGAGGCGGAGAGTGATGCCAGCTCAGCACAAGGCAAAGCCAAGAGATTAGAGAAGTAACTGATGTTCCTTATTCAAACTCCTGGATAAAACTAAACCTGGGCTTTAAAGATACCCCTGAGCAATTTAGTTATGTGAGAAATATGTTTCCTTTGTTAGTTAAGCCACGTTGAGTATCTTACAGCAGAAGCAACCCTGACTTACCTGGTGTTCCTCCCTGTCTGCCTTGAATTATGGTTACTTGTATCTCCTCCACTCAACTCCAAGCTCCCTGAGGGCAGTAATTTTTGAATTCTCCCAGACTTTCTTACACTAGGTGTTAGTGTGGTGTAAATAAGCACCCCCAAAATATTGGATGCCTGAGTAAAATGAAATATTAATAAAGTGGTACATATAAAAGAGTTGTATCATCTCTCCATTACCTTGCAAATATATCTATCAAAGTTTTCATGGATAGTTCATCCTAAAACTTTTGTCTAGTGAGACATTCTAAGCAATGAGATTCGTATGTAAGCAAAGTAAGGCATCGCTCACCCAGTTGGGTGTTCACATTTGTCCCCATTCCAGCTTTGTACTGAGGCAGTCTGTCCTTGCTATTGTGTCCCTAATAGTCTTCTCCATTGGACTGAGTTTCTGCATCAAAGAGACCTTTCAGTTTCATCTCTATGTGCTCAGTGCTAGGTGCTTGGTTGTTTGCATGAATTCCTCCCCACTCTCAGCCCTCTCAAAAGCAGCCGTTTATTGCTGTGGGCTTTCTAGACTGGCGGAATTGCCAGGAAAGTGTATCCTTGTGGTATCCCAATGGGACTTATAGCATGCCCTTAACTACCATTCATTCAGGTGAGAACCCTACAGCTCTTACAATGTGCTGGGTATTGCCCGCAGGAATTCATGCTCTTGTGGCGTTCACAGACAGGTGAATAGGCAGTTACAATGCATCTGGTAAGCACTAGGATGAGGCAAATATGGGATGTTCCCAGGAAGTCCCCAGCCTGGAGGGAATCAGGGAACTCTTCCTAGAAGAAGTGGCATCAAAACTGAGACCTAAAGGATGCATAGGAATTAGCCATGCAATGAGCAGGGATAACAGCCTCCCAGTCAAAAGGAAGGCAAGTGCCAGCAGGTCAGTGGGGCGGGGAGCAGGCGTGTTTGGGGAACTGGGCGTGGCGCGGACTGGCTGCAGGGTGCTTGTAGATGTGGTGCCACTTCAAGAGCTTTGCCTCTTTTTCCTCTGGGTCAGGGTCTCCTTTTCATAGCCCCGCCAGGCTGTGCCCTTCTTTGCCTTATTCAGTGGTTTTCTTGGCTACACCCATTAACTTCAAATATGTCAGGATGCCAGGCCACGGTGTGCCCACCTCATCCTGGCCAAGGGCCTGGCTGGAGTCTTTGCTCTAATCATCTTTGGAATTTAGTGATTAACTTCTCCGGAGGCCTTCCAAGCCTTGTGCAGAGTATACACTGGCCTACATGTCTTAGAATCAAGTCCCTGACAATTGCAGCCACCCAGAGATTATTCTGGGTGCTTTTTTTTTTTTTTTTTTTTTTTTTGAGACAGAGTCTCACTTTGTTGCCCAGGCTAGAGTGAGTGCTGTGGCGTCAGCCTGGCTCACAGCAACTTCAATCTCCTGGGCTCAGCGATCCTACTGCCTCAGCCTCCCAAGTAGCTGGGACTACAGGCATGCGCCACCATGCCCGGCTAATTTTTTGTATATATATTTTTAGTTGGTCAATTAATTTCTTTCTATTTTTGGTAGAGACGGGGTCTCGCTCAGGCTGGTTTCGAACTCCTGACCTTGAGCGATCCGCCCGCCTCGGCCTCCCAAAGCTGGGTGCTTTTATGAAACAGATACCTAGGGCTTAAGGTTAGTCAGGTCTGGTGGTGGGAGGGCTCGAGACAAGAAGTGGGGTTGAGGTTGGGGGTGGGCTTGCTGCTGGTTCATTTGTTTAGTGACAGATTCTTATCTTCACATTGGAAAGCTTGGGGAACTTTGTGAGAGCATCAGTTAGGTGGGAAGGGGCTCGGCAGCCCGTGGACTTACATAATTTATATTCCTCCTGCCATGGACACTGAAACTCGGGCCCTGCGGCAAAATGTAATCACTGACGATGGCTCTTTGATGACAAACTGTTCCCCCCTATTCCACTTAGGGGCGGCATTCCTGAGTTCTGTTTGGGCTGAAGCTGAGTTAAATCTTTCTTCCAGAATCTTCCTCAATGCAGAGGACTCTGGTGAGAACCCTGGAGGTCTGGGGGCAAGGCCAGAAGTAGCTTGCCATCACTATGAAATTCTTAAAGCTTTATGTTTTACTGTTAAGTTTTATGCAAATTTGTATTCCCTTATTATACATTCATGTTTTCTTTAATAAAAAGTTTTTTTAAATTATTTACCATGGAATAAAATCATCACTTTAAAGGATATGCTATGTTTAGCCATGAGACTCATGACTATGGGCATGCCGCCGTGTACACAATTCCCACGTTGAGAAACAGAAGCTTGTAGATCATAGGGTCTGGGTTGCTAGGTGTATAACCTTGAGCAGATCAGTTCACTTTTCCAAGCCTCAATTTTTTTTTAAATCTAAAATATGAGCACCATGAGCCTTGCATGTCAGAGTTAGTGTGAGGATTAAGTGAAATAAAATATATGAAGTGGCTGGCCCCACAGTAGGCATTCACGGAATGTTAACAGTTCTCCTGTTATTAGGAAGATCTCTGTCAGCTTTGCAATTCCAGGATTCTGTGATTCTGACTCAGCTGACTGAGGGAGGTGACCCCATGGGACATTTGCTACCAGAGGGGTTTTGAGGAGAAATGGTATATGTCACTACCAGGTGACACAGCTGATGACATTAGCAATTGAAAATAAACTGTGTGGAGTGGAGAGATGTGATATGGTTTTAGGGCTTATCATAGTCTGTTTTGCCATTTCTAGGTCTTTCCAAAATGTGAAAATTGGCAATTGGGTGACATTCACAGTCTCTCATCTACTGCCTGGGCCCCCCCCTTGTCATGCAGCCGCTGCAGGTGAGTCACTGGCTGAGAGAGAAAGAACAGCTTTCTGTGTCAGGTTGCCTGACAGCCGCCCCCTGTTCTGGGTGCATCTTGCAGTCCTGGAGCTGAAAAAGAGATTTAGGCCATGGTCACTGCTTAGACTAATGAGTATATCTCAAGGTAAATAATAGCAGTCTTGGGAAATTTGCTTCTAAGTAATCCAAAATGATGAATGCCCAGATACAATTAAATAGGGAATCTTATATATGATTCCAAGCATTAATATAAAAACTTAACTATTAACTTTAATTTTGAATATCCAACCACTTTCTGGGGGAAATAAACAGCCTTCTAATCATATGATAGCTACTGCTCTGACTCACCGGGCGCAGAGTCCGGTGGGAGCTGGAGGGCAGGTGAACCCACGAGTAAGGGCAAGGTGATAAAAACCCAGTGCAGTGCGGGGGTGTGTATGGGGACGCAGGTGAGGAGGCTTCAGGAAAACTTAATAGTGGAGGCGACATCTGAGCTCGAGATTCAGATTCAGAAGCCTGGGGTGGGGCTCAGGCATGAATGTTTAAAAGAAAAATGTCTCCAGAGATTCTGATGTACAGCCGGGGTTGAATCTTCTCACAGATGTTTGTACTTCTGTCTGGGAACATTTCCCCTCTGGGTCGTGAGCCCCTGGATGGCAGGTCTTCCTCCACCCCTGCTTAGTGCCATCTTTGCAGTCACCTAGAGCCTGACCCCATGTCCAGGGCTCCTCCTCCCAGGGTGCCTGACACGCTGTGATGAGGAACCTGGCACCATAGAATTCGGAAGAACTCCATGTCCTGTGTTCTGACAGTTAAAAACTCGGCTAATACAAATAACTGCAGTGTTTTAGTGCCTCAATGCCATACCCCCATCCTTCCTTTCTGAAGGAATGCAATGGCTCCTTTTCTTTCCAAATGTGTATGTAAATCTCTTTTCAGATATATATTTGATATAGTTTGAATGTTTGGCCCCTCCAAATCTCATGTTGGAATCTGATCCCCAGTGTTGGAGGTGTTTGGGTCATAGGGGTAGATCTCTCCTGAATAGCTCGGTGCTTTCCCCATGGTAATCAGTGAGTTCTAACTCTTAGTTTGCAGGAGAGCTGACTGCTTAAGGAGTGTGTCACCCCCTGCTCTCTTGCTCACTCTTTCACCATGTGACATGCCTGCTCCCCCTTCACTTTTATCATGAGTGGAAGCTTCCTGGAGTCCTCACCAGAATCAGATGCTGGTGCCATGGTTGTTGTATAGTCTGCCAAACCATGAGCCAAATAAACTCTTTTCTTTATAAATTACCCAGCCTCAAGTATTACTTTATAGCAGCAAAAAATGGACTAAGACAATATTTTATTTTTTTTTACTGTTATTTCCCTAGTTTTCAAAATACACCCTTGAATCACTTTTCAAATGCAATGTCTAAGTTTGTTTACTTGTAAATTCAAGGGCCTCTTTCCCCTGTGGATCCCAAAACAATTTCTGGAAGGGAGAAAGGGGATGGAATTTGGGTAATGCTCAATATAAAAAGAAAACCTAAACTGGTATGTTCAGAACTGAACTGAGGTGAAGCAACCACCCAACTTCAGGCTGCTCTCATTTCTGCCGGCATGCAGTTTAAGTCAGTGAAAAAGCAGTGTTTCAGAAATTTCTGAATCTGTGGTCTTATTTCAACCACAATTGCTCTACTTCTAGGTAGGAATGCTACACTATTTGATGAATGAATGAATGAATGCATGCATGAATGAGGCGATGAATAAAGTGCAGTGTGACTCTGAATGGCTGTGTCAGGGAAGGTACTAAGTCCATCTCTACATGTAGGAACTTGCTGCGGGAAGCTGGCATCAACATGAGATAACAGCAGAATGGGCTTTTTTCCTCAGCCCCTACAGGAAAGGTGCTCTAGGTGGAGAAGAGAGAATAACCCTGGGCATTCCAGGGTAGCACATGTACCAGGTTTGCCACCTCTGAGATGCAGGGTCTGTTCTGTGCCACTGACCTCAGGGAAACAAGTGGGCAGAGTATCCAAAGGAGGAGGCAGGCGCCAAGCATTGTTCTTGAAAAGGATCCACCCTGAGTAGTTGGCTGAGCTCCTGGCAGGCTGGAGAGCTGGGTGCAGAGTCCCTCATGGCAGCCCAGGAAGGTGCCCTTCCTTTTCAAGGAACCTGAGTGTCACCAGACCAGACCAGCAGGACCCTTGTTTCTATATGCCAGTGTGTGGATGGCCACATGTGCTGTGTAGACTAAACCTCTTATTTGTGTGTGTGCACGTGTGTGCATGCATGTGATTATTTGTAAGCCTGTGTTGCAGTTTGGGAAAAAGAGGAGAACAAAGGAGCTGGGTCTCACTGTGGAAGGCTGGCTGGTCACCTCAGTGACCACATGCCCACAGGGAGCCTGAGCAATTAATTGAATAAATAAAAGTAGTCATTGTACTTACACCCTGGGTGAGCTGAACAGTTCATACCAACTGGAACTGACAAGTGAATCTGACCCTCTTGCTTGTGTATCAAAATATTCCCTCCCTTTTGGGAAGTTTACATGGGAAGATGGATGATAGGCAGTTATTTGGTGAGCCCAGTAGGGAAACAGAGGACTTGGCTGTATGAGTCCTTGATGGCTGGTGTCACCAAGTTCTGCTCATCTTCATTTGAGGGTTTGCCTGCCTTGTCAGCCATGTATGCAGACACACGAATCAGGGTCCCCTCTTCCCTGGACGTGGTGGGGAGCCACTGCTCATTCCTTCTTCCCTTTCACAATACCACGCGGACCATCCATTTCTATTAACACTTGCTGGCCGGGCGTGGTGGCTCACGCCTATAATTCTAGTACTCTGGGAGGCCAAGGGGGGTGGATTGCTTGAGGTCAGGAGTTCAAAACCAGTCTGAGCAAGAGCGAGACTCTGTCTCTACTATAAATAGAAAGAAATTAATTGGCCAACTAATATATATAGAAAAAAATAATTACCCAGGCATGGTGGTGTGTGCCTGTAGTCCCAGCTACTCGGGAGGCTGAGGCAGAAGGATTGCTTGAGCCCAGGAGTTTGAGGTTGCTGTGAGCTAGGCTGATACCATGGTACTCTATCCTGGGCAACAGAGTGAGACTCCGTCTGAAAAAAACAAACAAACAAACAAAAAACACTTGCTTCTTCGGACAGGATTTAATTCAGTTACTTAGGTGGTTGAGTTTCCTGGGTGCAATCTCTGAAGTTATGTTGGTCCCTTTGATTGGAGTTTGGCTGATCATAGACAATATTTGGTACCATTGTCACTGATGACCTTACTCCTTTCTAAATCTGAGTTTTCAGGATACTTGCAGGCAACACACTGTGGCAGCCCACCATGTCTATCAGGCCACCACAGCCTCTCAGCCCCATCTGTCCAGGGCCTTCGCCCACTTGTTCTGCTCCAGCTGCTAATTGGTCACCAGTTTTGTGTGATCACCTGACAAAACCTCATGCCTTGCAAAGTGGTGTGACACCCTGGGGTTTCCTTGTTCATTCTGAGGCATGCGACACGTGGGACCTGCTTGGTGAGTAGGCAAATACACCTGGGACATGAGAAGTGTTAGTGTCCTGTGAAGGAAGCTTGACTAAAGGCAGATTGGGGCCAGGCGCCGTGGCTCACGCCTGTAATCCTAGCACTCTGGAAGGCCGAGGCGGGCAGATCGTTTGAGCTCTGGAGTTTGAGACCAGCCTGAGCAAGAGTGAGACCCATCTCTATTAAAAATAGAAAGAAATTAGCTGGACAACTAAAAATATATACAAAAAACTAGCTGGACATGGTGTAGTCCCAGCTACTTGGGAAGCTGAGGCAGAAGGATCGCTTGAGCCCAGGAGTTTGAGGTGGCTGTGAGCTAGGCTGATGCCACAGCACTCTAGCCTGGGCAACAGAGAGAGACTTTGTCTTAAAAAAAAAAAAAAAAGAGATATTGGAGATAATTCATAACTTCTTTTCTTTTTTTACTTGTGTGCATTTATGGGGTTTAAGTGCAATTTCATTGCACACATAGATGGCATAGTGGTCAAGTCAGGGCTTTTTAGGATATCCATTACCCAAATAACTTGCATTGTATCCCTTAAGTAATTTCTTATTATCTATCCTCCTCCCATCCCCTACCCTTCCAAGTCTCCACCGTCTATTGTTTCCCTCTCTATATCCAAGTATTCACATTATTTAGCTCCCACTTATGAGAGAAACATGCGATATTTGTCTTTCTGACTTGTTTCACTTAAGATAATGACCTCCAGTTCCATCTGTGTTGCTGTAGGACATGATTTTATTCTTTTTTATGATTAAATGTTATTCCATGGTGTATATGTACCATGTTTTCTTTATCCAATCATCCGTGGATGGACACTTAGGTTGATTCTATATCTTTGCTATTGTGAACAGTGGTGCAATAAACATATAAGTGCAGGTATCTTTTTTTGATATATTGATTTCTTTCCCCTTGGGTAGATACCCCATAGTGGGATTGTCAGATTGAATGGTAGTTCTATTTTTAGTTCTTTGAGAAATCTCTATGGTGTTTTCTATGGAGGTTGTACTAATTTACATCCCACTAACAGTGTATAAGTGTTCCCTTTTCTCTGCATCCTTGCCAATGTGTGTTATTTACTGTCTTTTTACTAATAGCCATTCTGATTGGAGTAACGTATCTCATTGTGGTTTTAATTTGCATTTCTCTGATGATTAGTGGTGTAGACCACTTTTCCATCTGATAGATAAATTCTTTTCACTTCTTTTCATTGGATAACTGACCTGAGATGCGATTGAACTCATAACCTTTCAGGAATTGGACCTTCAAGATGGAACCATCAGTTGCAATTCATACTAAGCAGGTGCCAGCTAAGTAATGCACTCTGGATGTGCTCTCCCTCCCCACCCCTTTCCCTCAGTCCTGCTTCCCTAAAACAAGCTCCATAGTTTAGTACTAGCACATTAACTTTTTGCTCAGGCTCTGTTTCTGAGGAACCCAGGCTAAGACACCCAGTGTTAAGAATACTGGCCACGTCTATATGTGAAAGTATGCATTAGTTACCTATTGCTATGTGACAAATCATCCCAAGATTTAGTGGCTTAAAACAATAAACATTTGTTATTTCACTTTCTGTGGGTCCATGATTAAGAAGCAGCTTATCTGGGAGGTTCTGGCTCACAGAGTCTCCCGTGGTTGCAGACAGACCACAGCAAGGCTGCCATCATCTGAAGGCTTGGATGGGGCTAGGTGATCTGCTTCAGAGATGCTCACCCGCATGGCTATTGGCTGGAGGTCTCAGTTCTTCACCAGGTGGGCTCTCCATGGGCTGTTGAGTGTTCTTATAACCTGTTAGTTATGAGTCATTTCACAAAAAGCAAGCAATTCAGGGGCGAGTGAGAGGAAGTTGCAGCATCATTTATTAACTTACCTTGAACTTGCATAGCATCACAGAACCTTTTTCTCCAATTCATTAGAAGCAAGCCACTGGTTCTCACCCACACTCAAAGGGAGGGGAGATTAGACTCCACCTCTTGAAGAGAAGAGTTTCAAAAATTTATGAACTACCACAAGGTATAAAGGACATTGCTGCTTTATTAAATAAAGAATTTCCTGGTGTACCAAATGCAAAGCCAAGTGATTTCATAAGAGCAATAGTCTGGGTGCTTGTTGCAGAAGCAGTTGACATGAAAGTTATGGCTTTCAAAGGTTCTAATTATTATAGTAGCAGAGTAGAGAAAAGTATATTTGTGTTTTTGAGATCAGGGAAGATTTGATGGAGGGATGGCATTTGAACCAGCTGCCTAGATGATTCTGCTACAGAACCAAGGCTGAGGATTGTACAATATGCAATAATTTTGTATAATAGTAAAATAATTTGTTTTCATCCCTGGGAATCATGAGCAGCCTCATGGAAGAGATAATATTTGAGCTGAGCTTGAAAATGAGCAAAAGTTTGATAGGCAGATTTGCAGTGGAGGGGAACACATCTCTGACTAAGGTAAGAGCATAAGCAGAGGTTCCCAGTGGTAAGATATTAATTGTTGTAATCATCATTATTGTCTACTGCATAGAGAGAATATTCAGTTGACATCTTTGAGCTTCATTTTCCTGTGCTACAAAATGCAGATAACTATGGCTTTGTTGTTCTGGTCTTCCCATCATACCTGCCCTCTTCTTCAGTTAGTGCCAGCCCATTTCCTTTGGAATAAGACATCTCTTCCATATAGTGTTGCTCTGGTGAGCCTGCCAA
This sequence comes from Microcebus murinus, assembly GCF_040939455.1. NCBI lineage: Eukaryota > Metazoa > Chordata > Mammalia > Primates > Cheirogaleidae > Microcebus > Microcebus murinus. Next base: position 56,622,905 of record NC_134115.1, on the reverse strand, counting down.
TCAAGTACCCTGCCCCCCGCCCCCCAGACATCTATGGGATGGGCACATGACGCAAGCCATGCCAATCAGGTATCCCCTGGGATTTTACTTATAGATTCTGAAAGCAAGAAGCCCTCTCTTTCTTCTGGAGCTAAGCTGGGATTCTGCAAGCCTAGGGCTCCCTGCCTGTGGCTGGTCCCTTTGCATGAATAAAGCCAATTTGCAGTGGAAGAAAATGAGTGCAATACATTAACAGAACTAGGTGAGCCAGAGAGAAAGAGAAAGCTGATGTATCCATTTGTGTTCCCGGAAGCAGCTTTATCTCTGGACTTCCCAGTAATTTTCCTTTATTTACTTAAGCCACATAAACAGTTCTGACTGATACCCACAGCTCTTAATGATGTGACTTGTACATGTTAACTCTTAATGTTGAACAAGCACATATGTTCATACAATTTAAAGTAGCTTTGTTTTTGTCTCCCATTGTCCCTTTAATCCAGACCATAGGACTAATTTTCCCCCTGCCACTAGCTGAAATCTCAGGTAGTTTCATGAGTTTTCTGGTTACAGTGGGGTGACAAAAATAACCATAATCTGGTAATTAAAATGTCTAGTACTGTGAATTTGACTTTAGGAGATTTCTTCTCTCCTCCAGCACGGGCATGCTGCAGGCTGGAGAGGCTGTAGTCATTTTCTTCTTTCTTTTCCCATTGAATCCTTCTCCTCTTCCCCCATCGTGACAGCTATGCTTTGCAGCTAGAATCCAAGGAGAGGAGGCAGGAGCTCCCTCTGAGAGGTGCTGCTGTGCAGCTCTGCACCTCTTGGCCTGGCAGGTGTTTCAGGCTGAACACAAGGGGTAGGTGCTTTCCCCTCGGAGGTGCCCTGTCCCCCTGGCTGGTGACTATTCACCTGCATGCCCTTGACGAACCTTCTCTGTTTCAGATGGCTCTTCCTCCTCAGGCCCTGGGAATCCAGCCATGCTTTCAGCAGCTTCTCTCCATCTGTCCCTTAGGTGATCTTCCTGGGACCAACCTAAGACAACCCAATGTTGGCTCTCTCCTGTTTGGCCCACAGGCGGGGGAGGCTTTTGTCTTTCCTCTACTGTGCAGTTGGAGGGGCAAGCCACCTACCCTCCGGTGGGAGGCACACTCTGGGCTTCTGGGTTGGTCAGACAGCTAGGGCATATTATTTGTCTCCTAAAAGCCAAACTTTCTTACGCTGAGGGGAAAGGGGCCACCTCTGACCCCATCCCTTTATTGTGTGTGGGGTGGGAAGAATCCAACCACACACACCACAGCTCTCTAAAAGTCCTCTCCGACTTTCCGTGAAACCCCTGTTACCAGAAGTTAGAAGGCGGAACCCCCCTATCCCTCTCTTAGGGGAGTGGGACTCACACTATAGTTCTCTCCAAAGACATCTTCCTGAGGAACCCTTCAGTTATCAGCTTCTTTACCTTCATTGTAGAAGAGGGGTCTAAGAACTGTGAAACAACTTTGCAGGTATCTATTTTGAAAATTCTGCATCTGCTGTGGTACCTCATTTGGAATGTAGTTCGCACTGTCTTTGGACCTCTGCTGAAGCTTTCATTTAACATCCTGTTTCATAAACCTGCTGTGGTTGGTCAAAACAAGGATTCAATTAGATAAATATATAAAGTACTATAAAGTGGGAAAAGAAACTAATATAATGGGAGATGACAATTAAAAAATAAAGTTAAAGCCCAATTTATGAGTTGTGATTGTCAGGTCGAGAGGTAAATAACATGTGGGCTGGGTTGAGACAGAGGTTTCAGGCAGCCTGAGTAAGACAGGATGGGGACAGGAAAGACTCGAGACAGGGGCACTATGCTTGTCCAGGGGGACAAAGGGAAGGCCTTGACATGAGCAGGGACAGCTCTGTGTGGCAAGAACTGTTTTATCCCCAGAGCGACCAGAGTCAGGGTGTCATGTTATACCACCCCCTGAGTCCAGAATCTAAATTTCAGGTCCCTGAGGTTGGTAAATGAGATAGCAATTGGAAAATAAACCTATGGTTTTTAAATCGTTGTGAGTCATCTTGGAATTTCATGCGGGAACCTCATAGAAAGCTAGAGAGGAGGCAGGGGATGCTTGAGTCCTGGCTGTCTTCCCTGCCTCCCTCAGAGCAGCACCCTGCTATTTGCTTTGTAAAATGGGGATTTCATGTCTGATTTCATTAGAAAAGAAAAGGGATTCTACTGCTATAAAATATCAACATTGTTAAAATGTCCATAGTACCCAAAGCAATTTACAAATTCAATGCAATCCCTATCGAAATACCAACATCATCACAGATCTAGAAAAAATAATTCTATACTTCATTTGCAACCAGAAAAGAACCTGAGTAGCCAAAGCAATCTTAAGAAAAAAGAACAAATCTTGAGTCATCACATTACCAGACTTCAAACTATACTACAAGGCTATAATAACCAAAACACAAAATTGGCACAAAAATAGAGACATAGACCAATGGAACACAAGAGAGAACCAAAATATAAAAACATCCACATACAGCCAAGTGATCTTCAACAAAGCAGAAAACAATTTACACTAGGGAAAAGAAGCCTTATTCAAAAAATTATGCTGGAAAAATTGGATATCCACATGCAAAAGAATGAAACAGGATCCACATCTCTTACCACTCACAAAATTAATTCAAGATGGATGCCAGACTTAAATGTGAGGTATGAAAACATAGAAGTCTAGAAGGAAACATAGCAAAAACTCTTCTAGATATCAGTCTAGGTAAAGAATTTATGACTGGCTGGGCGCAGTGGCTCACGTCTGTAATCCTAGCACTCTGGGAGGCTGAGGCGGGCGGATTGCTCAAGGTCAGGAGTTCAAAACCAGCCTGAGCAAGAGCGAGACCCCGTCTCTACTATAAATAAAAAGAAATTAATTGGCTAACTAATATATATAGAAAAAAAATTAGCCGGGCATGGTGGTGCATGCCTGTAGTCCCAGCTACTCAGGAGGCTGAGGCAGTAGGATTGCTTGAGCCCAGGAGTTTGAGGTTGCTGTGAGCTAGGCTGATGCCATGGCACTCACTCTAGCCTGGGCAACAAAGTGAGACTCTGTCTCAAAAAAAAAAAAAAAAAAAAAGAATTTATGACTAAGACCCCCAATAGCAATCACAGCAACAACAAAAATAAATAAATGGGACTTGATTAAATTAAAAGGCTTCTGCACAGCTAAGGAAATAATAAACAGCAAATAGACAACCTACAGAATGGAAGAAAATATTTGCAAGCTATATATCTGATAAAGGGCTAATAGCTAGAATCCACGAACAAGCAAATCAAGAAGAAAAAACGCCCTTAAAAAATGGGGAAAAGATATGAACAGAAGGTTTTCAAAAGAAGATAGACAAATGGCCAATAAACATATGAAAAAAATGCTCAACATCACTAATCATCAGGTAAATGCAAATTAAAACCATAATGAGATATCCCCTTATTCCAGTTATAATGGCTTTTATTAAAAAGTCCAAAAACAATGGATGCTTGAGTGGATGCAGAGAGAAAAGAATGCTTATACACTGTTGGTGGGACTGCAAATTAGTACAACCTCTATGGAAAACAGTATGGAGATTCCTCAAAGAACTAAAAGTAGACCTACCATTTGATCCAGAAATCCCACTACTGGGTATTTGCCCAAAGGAAAAGAAGTCATTTTATCAAAACGACACCTGCATGTGAATATTTATCGCAGCATAATTCACAATTGCAAAGATGTGGAATCAACCCAAGTGTCCATTAGTTCATGAGTGGATTAACAAAATGTGGTGCATGTATACCATGGAATACTATTCAGCCATAGAAAAGGATGAATGAATGACTTTTGCAACAATTTGGATGGAACTGGAGACCATTATCCTAAGTGAAGTATCTCAAGAATGGAGAAACAAGCACCACATGTACTCACTAATAATTGGAACTAACTGATGAGCACACATGTACACAGAAGGAAATAAAACTCAGTGGAAATCAAGCAGGGGGTGGAGGGCATGGTCAAAAGTCTACTTAATGTGTACAGCAAATACTATCTGGGTGATGGGCACACTTATAGCCCTGACTCAAGTGTTACAAAAGTGGTCCAAGTAACCAAAACCATTTGTACCCCCATCATATTTTGAAATTAAAAAAATAAAACATCTTAAAGCCACTGAACCAGGTCAGTCAAATGCATGACTGGAATGAATACTCATTATTCTAAAGGCACAACTAGTCTCACGGAACTACTAATGCCATGACGACCAGACACCAGTGATTCAACATCTCTTATAAGGCAGGTTGCTTTCCTGACATTGACTCTGATGTTCACAACAACCCAGCAAGACAAGTAATACTATTCTGATTTTACTGTGATTCAGAGAGATGAAGTGACTTGGCCAAGGTTAAACAGCCAATGTTTAAGCTATGCAGGTAGATGTGTTGACTCCTGAGACTTACAAAGTAGTGACTAGACCTCAAGGTAGGGAGATGACATGGTGTGTGTTCTGTGGAAGTAGAGCTGGTCTTGGGCCACCATGAGAAGAAACCACCAAGGCATGGCCTGCGGTGCTTTCTGAGGAGTGGGGGTGTCTGCAGGAAGATGAAGGGGCTGCTACGTTGCTGCTTCTCTCCCTCCAGCACTGGGCTACCCCAGCACCATTTTTGTCACAGGAAACATGGTTGGCAATGGAATGAGTGTATTCAGTCTATGAAGGTTAATCCATGTTTAAATGGGGGTTGCCATGCCACTCATCATGTGCCACCTGTCAAGCCTGGGAATAAGTCCTTATTTCAGAAATAAACAGCTGGGCCCTATTAATATTTCCATCTTGGCTTTTATGAAAAACTCCTTTTCCCTGCAGAATGGAGCCCCAAAGCCATTGTTCAAGTATAAAATTATGCCACAGTGTCCTTCAGATGGGAGCAAGAGTCCCAGCCTGGTGGCTCAGATCCACCAAAGAGAAGTCTTCTAGTCCCCAGGGTGTCTCCTCAAGCAGAAGTCCTTGGGTAGCCAAGGTTGAAGGAGTGAGCACCGCCTTGTCTGGAGCATGGGGGTGCAGATTAGAGGACCAGGTGTTTCCAGCAGCCTATTGCCAAGTGTGCAGAAATGGGCTCCCTGTTGAGTTTCTCCTGTTCCAGTGACTGGAAGGTCTCATTAGCCTGTGCACACTAATGGGTTTCTTTAGGGACAGCGAGGTCCCTGGGGATGTGAAGGCTAGAGAGAAACTGGAAGAGCTGATGGAGTTTTCCAGGTTTCATGGAGTGCACTTTGAATTTATTCCTCCCTCCCGGTAATCCCAGCTGCTTTAACAGCTTCTTTATGTTCACTTCTTTTCTTTTCTTCTGGAAGCTTTGACAACAGGGCTTTTGTTTTGTTTTGTTTTGTTTTTTGAGAGAGAGTCTCACTCTGCTTCCCAGGATGGAGTGCTATGGCGTCAGCCTAGCTCACTGCAACCTCAAACTCCTGGGCTCAAGCAATCCTCCTGCCTCAGCCTCCCAAGTAGCTGGGACTACAGGCATGTGCCACTATGCCCGGTTAATTTTTTTCTACATAGTTTTGGTTGTTTGGCTAATTTCTTTCTATTTTTAGTAGAGACAGGGTCTCACTCTTGCTCAGGCTGGTCTCGAACTCCTGACTCTAGTAATCCTCCCACCTCTGCCTCCCAGGACAACAGGGCATTTTGACTTCATTATTAAGAATGTGGACCCAGACATAAGTGTGTCAAAGAGAGAAAAGTGAGCACAGACGGGTAGCTGGGAAAGAATAACTCAACGCCTACAACAAGGAAGCCAACAAAATGTGCTAACTTAAACAGAAGGAGTGCAGTCAGCAGTTTCCATCACTGAACTATATCAAGCTGCCAGGGAGGAATGCAGGTCCCCCCTGCTCCCTGCACCCCACCCCTGTAAATCCCCAGGAGCCCCCTCAATCACTGGCTCTCTCCCATTGTACCCTTTTTCTTTCTACCAGCCCCGGGATGTTTTTAAAGGGCCACCCCTTTTAAAGTGCTACCCTTTCCAAAATTCTACTCCTTTTATTACTGAGGGTTCAGTATCTCTGCTGCTTTCACAAATGATCCCCCTCAGCACCCTGGCCTGAACGCCATTTAAATTGAACAATAAGATATTGCTACACAATTTTCCTTTGGCTTAATCATAAAGCCCGAACTGTCTGTTTCTTTGAAACAGTCTGTGCCTCCTCAGGTATAAGGTCAAACTCCATGATGACAAGACAGCTACATACACTCAGGCCAGGTAAGGCCAGTTTAGCCCCGAGACACGCTGCCTGGCACATCATCAGCACAGCTAGCGGGGGAGGTATGTGAGTGAATAGGGGGTTGTTGTGTTGTGGTTGGGGGTTTAGGGGTATTTAGCCAGCAAGCAGGACTTGGAGAATTCAAAGAGCAAGTAGCACTTGAATTATTGATAGTACACCATCATAGTTCCAGATCATCCACCCATTCAGGGCAAGACCCTAGGCAGAGATGGAAGTGTGCATGGTAAGCAGGACTGTCCACATGCAAGAAGCAGCCCATCCAGGTTTGAAAGTAGAGGCCTTTGGGGCTGTGTTCTTCATCAGATACCCACTGAGCTTCTATCAAGTGTCTGGCTATATGAGGGTACTTTCCATACCTGCTCTCATTTAATCCTAGCCTAAAGAGACACGTATAGATTAGGAGGTTCTGAGAGACTGAATTGCTTCTCAGAATTACAAAGCAAAGTAAGAGGTGGGATTGAGATTTGAACCTAGGACATCTGACCCAAATTCAGGGCTCTAGCTAGCAGCCTGTACTGCCTTTTTCCCAGCTGCAGTGGATCCCACATAGTCACCATAAATAGCATATACCTACTTCCTCGGTTACCTACCCCTCTTGTTTGTATCTTATTTTCCTGCCATTTCTAGCAAACTGTCCCCCTAGGGGACTTATTCCTTCAGTAAGAAAGTGGCGTTATCCAAGACTCCCTAAGCAGAATTCCCAGTATCATCTTGGACTGTGGGATGTGGGTTATTTGGTTTACAGGGCACTCACTCTTGAGCATGAGTCCTGAGCATTTCCACTGTCTGAGAAGTTAGTAAGTATGACTTTTTAGACCCTGTGCTCTTTGGTTTTTCCATGATTCAAGTTATTCTCCATTTTAAGCTCCATTTTGCTTCCTGGCACAAAATTTAATCTCAGTTAATTTCGGGTAAAGCTATTTATTTCAGGCTTCTCCTTGAATTAATTGAAGATTTTGTCCTCCCTGACCCCACCCCAGACCCTAGAGTTGGCATCTAAGATCCAAGGGTCTTGTGTGGCATCACAGCCTCAGCGGCAAGAGGATCGGGCCCCTTGCTGGTGGCACTTTCCACCCTGGTGCTCGCTGAGATGCACACAGCTCCCTGTGCCCAGGCGCTGCTGTGCCGTACCCTGGCATCTGCTGGAGCACCACGCTCCTCGCCGGCCTCTAGCCACACAACCCTCCCCACTGCGGCTGTGTTGTCCCTGCATCAGGGCTCTAATATCCCTTTAGGTTGGCTTTCTCTTTTCCCCACACTCCTCTGGGGCACAGGGCAGGTTTACTGCTCCCCGCACCTTTCTGATCAGTGGGAAACGTAATGAAGGTGTTTCAGGTCTTCAACACCATCACAGCCACCTCTGCCCAACTGCTGCCCCACATGGTGGGGCGGGACATCCTGTGAGGTTGGCGCTGCTCACGTCCAGTTGGGACATAGGGCAGAGGTCACTTTTCCCCTCAGGTCCACATTCTTGTTTGGGGTTTTATTGTTTCTTCATTTAAAGCAAGTCTTAGGGGCACAGGATCACATCCTGTCCCAAGGAACCCCCCAGGGACCGTCACCAGCCTCTTCTCTTTTTGCTTCCCTTCTAACCTTCTCTCCAACCTCAGCACAGAGAAACTTTTCAAAATCATTTCTCAGGCATCAGGGGGAGAAGGCTGGTTCTGCTGGTTCTTCCCAAGGGATCATGGTCAATGTCAATCTTCCCTCTTGACAACAGTGGCCCAGTGAGTGAGAGGGGAAAGGATGACAGATGAGAATAAAATGTGTTTGTAGGGCTGCCAAAGTACAGTGATTCTAGTTCAAAAAAATCACCCTGTCCCAGTAAAATAATTTAAGCCTAAAAGGTAATACTAGCAAACACTTTTATAGGGCATACTGTGTGCTAGGCACAAGATGCTGCCAGTAAATTTCTTATGCATTCTGTTTATTCCTGCAACATTATTATTATTGTTATTATTATTATTCCCTTTTACCAATTAGGAAACTGAGGCAAAAAGAAGTTAAACAATTTATCTGCAGTGGCACAGGTAGTAACCTTTGGAGCTAGGAGTCAAATCCAGGCATTCTACCTCCAGTGTCTGTGCTTTTAACCACTCTATGGCTTCATTGCTTACAAAAAATAATAATAATAATACGATATTCTTCCTTTAGGCTTGGACTAGGGCTGTTTCCACTTTTTCAGTGACCTTGGAATTGGGGCAGGAAGAGAATGACATAGTTTCCATTGAAACCTTATGCTTGCTAACTTCCCACTCTTCCTTCCTTCTTCATAAACAGGTCGGCACCATGTCCTTGGTTGTAGAGCCTCTTTTCCACCCACACTGGACTTATCATCACTTGTCTCATAAAAAATAAAAAATGAATTGGAATGAACCTGTGTAAGGGTGTGTGTGTGGTGGGGTGTGAAGAGTTCCAGGCAGACAGAACTGTGAATGTAAAGGTTCTGTTCTTGAGGGCCACTGGAAGTGTCTATTTCATGAGTATTCTGCATAATACACTGAACACATTTTGGTAACTCAACAATGCAAATTAAAGTTGGCAGTTTTCTTCTTTTAAAAAAAATAAACATTACGGACTAAACCATTTTGTCAAAATCTTTTCATCTATCAGAATTTGTAGGAGGCAAGTGCACATGGTGACTGTTATGTGACACTTGAACAAGTTCCTCTTCCACTTTCTCTCTAGACATGCAACAAAATTCTCTTTTTGCCATAATATATGAAACAGGGAAAGCACTGGTGACATTTTGCAATATGGTATGACAACTGGTGAGTTTGGGAAGTGATGATGTAATGGAATTAGGTGAAACTGCTGAAATTCTTATTTTTCCCTGTGGAATTCTGCCAACATTTTGTTTTCTGTGATTTTGCAGAAATAACATGAAACAAAATCGGAGTTTACCATCAATTGGAGAAATTGAAACTTAAGTTTATCTAGTTGTTATGACATGCAGAATATTTTTTCATGGCTTGGAATTAGAAGGAAGTCAGAAGAAATTTTGACTCTTCCTTGGAATTCTTGAAAAAGCCCTCAGATTGTAGGAAAATGCAAGTGGTAAGTAAATGGCTGTTAAGGAACCATGTAGAGAGAGTTTCCAGAAAATGAAAGACCTGGGGAAACTGAAGTAGTTCTTAATAACAGAGAGATTGGCAGCCACGTGCAGTGGTGGTAATGAAACAGCAAGCATAATGCTGCCCCCACGCATGCTCCCACATCTTCGGAACTATGGATCGGTCTGAGCACTGAGAACATTCAAGTGTGAGAAACATTTAACTCCAGCTTTAACATCTTAACCAAGCTCCAGTTCCAAGAATCCAGCTCAGGCCAACTGCCAGCACTTCCAAAGCCCTTAAAAGCGTCTTTGTGTTAATGGCACCAATTCTCCCCTCCTCTAGGGAACCCACCACTGACTCAAACCTCTGGCCAAGCCAGACCAGTTTTTTCTTGTCTCTTCGGGAAAGGAGCAGCTTGAACAATTTTACTCCCTTCCATCCCACTTCCAATATGGCTTCTAAATCTGGGGTCTCTTTGATAATACCCTGAGGGCCCATTTGGAGAGGAAAGCCCACTGGGGACAGCTAAAATTTGGCCTATCCTTCCTGGCACAGCCAGGTCCTGTAGCCATGAGCATGGAGATAGGAGAAGGTCCAAGTTCCCCCAAAGATTTTTGTCTGAGAAACACTGGCTTAACCAAGGAATAGAATTCTCTGCTGATCTGAGAGGTAGGCCCTCCTCAGGAAGTCCACAGCAAGAATCCTCAGGAAATGAAAGAGGAACAGGTTTGAAAGGCTGGGTGATTTGAAGGGATATCAAGTGGGAATTTTATATTTATCTGACTACACACAAGAAAATTTTAGTCACATGCAGATTCATGTCTAATCAGTGCCCAGATGTAGACAATAGGTCTTTAGCTGGGATGCATGAAACCTTGAAATTGTAATACATAAAGGAGTGTGTGTATGTTTAAGTATTTTCTAGAAAAAAGAGCCCCTATCTTCCACTGGATTCTCAAAGGAGTCTGTAACACTTCCTGTACCCCCACTGCCAACAAACTTAAAAACCAGTGACTTAAAGGGATCATAGATTTTGGAGCTGAAAGGAATCTTGAATGGTATTTGGTCTAATTTTGCTCTCTTTTAAATTTTTCTGATATAAAATTGAGTCTGATTAACATGAAATGTTTCATAACTATGGAAGTCCTTTAGGCATTTTCTCTTCTGAAACACCTTCCAGATGGGTCTGGCAAATGCATCATGCTGATATCGAGCAGGGCTGTGAGTGATAGGATGATCGCCCACCTGTATGTGCCAGGACTGTTTGGGGGTGGCAGACACACCCCTGCCCTCTGGTTTTTCTTCATATCTCACTTGGAGCACAAACATAGGACTTTGTGGTTAAGAACCCCATGTCCCTCCATTTCAGAGGGAACTGGGGAGATTCATTCTTATTAGAAGAACCTGGTAAGGTAACACAAATGACTTCACTGTGATGATTCCATGGCCCAACCTTCCCCTGAACATTTACATGTTTATTCATTTTATTGTTCTGCTTAAAGCAGCTCAGCAGCATAATTTAAGATGATTACGGTTTGCAAAACCCCATTTGTTCAATACAAATATTGAAAAAAGAAATCAGCTTGGCACTTGGCATCCTTCACTGCAGCTGGGTTCATTCCTCCCGAGTCTGATGTTTTCATTCCGCAAATGGAAGTTATGTATGAAGAGCAGAATTCCAGTTTTCACATAAGATTTCTCCAGAGTGAGATGGGAAGCAGGAGAATGGTCAATTCTTTCAGTAGGTAAGTCAGAAATGAAGTCTTGTTAAGAAGTAGAGTAGAGGCTGGGTGCGGTGGCTCACACCTGTAATCCTAGCACTCTGGGAGGCCGAGGTGGGAGGTTCGCTCAAGGTCAGGAGTCCAAAACCAGCCTGAGCAAGAGCGAGACCCCATCTCTACTAAAAATAGAAACAAATTAATTGGCCAACTAAAAATATATAGAGAAAATTAGCTGGGCATGATAGCACATGCGTGTAGTCCCAGCTACTTAGGAGGCTGAGACAGGAGGATTGCTTGAACCCAGGAGTTTGAGGTTGCTGTGAGCAAGGCTGACACCACAGCACTCTAGCCCAGGGAAACAGAGTGAGACTCTGTCTCAAAAAAAAAAAAAAAAAAGAAGAAGAAGAAGAAGTAGAGTAGAAAGTACTTAGCAGTCATTGGCTGGAAAGGTGGAGGTGGGAGGAGAAGTTAAAGGTGACTCCCAGCCTTCCGATTTGGTGATTGGGGCACACACAAATATCATCTGTGAATACTATGCAAATCTCTATGCACATAAACTCACAAATGTAGAGGGAAAGAACAAGTTCCTGGAAACACACAATCTTCCAAGGCTCAATCAGGAAGATATAGAATTCCTGAACAGACTTATAAACAAGCAATGAGATTGAAGCAGTAATGAAAAGCTTCCGCCAAAAAAAGCCCCAGACCAGATGGATTCACAGCCAAATTTTACCAGACTTACAAGGTAGACCTGGTACCCATACTGCAAAAATTATTCCATAACAGTGACAAGGAAGAAATCCTCCCCAACTCAATCTGTGAAACCAGTATCTTGATACCATCTCATATTAAAGCTGGGAAAGGATGCAACAATAAAAGAAAACTACAGACCAATATCCCCTATGAATAGAGATGCAAAAGTCTTCAATAAAATACTACTAAATTGAATTCAACAACACATCCAAAAAAAAAAATTTTTTTTTCACCATGGCCAAGTAGGCTTCATCCCAGGGATGCAAGGATGGTTCAACATACATAAATCATTAAAAGCAATTCATCACATAAACAAAAGCAAAAACAAAGACCATATGATCATCTCAATAGATGCAAAAAAAGCATTTGACAAAATTCAGCACCCTTTCATGATAAAAACCCTCAACAAATTAGGGGTATAGAAGGAACATATCTCAAGATTATAAAAGCCATATATTATAAACCCATGACCAACATCATACTAAATGGAGAAAAGTTGGAAGCATTCAACTTTTAATGCTGACTAATAACTGGAACAACAATAGGGTGTACACAGTCACCACTTCTATTCAGCATAGTCCTGGAAGTCCTAGCCAGAACAATCAGGCAAGAGAAAGAAATTAACGGTATCCAAGTTGGGAAATAGGAGGCCAAATTGTCACTTTTTGCTGACTATATGATCTTATATCTGGACTACCCCAAAGATTCTACCAAGAGACTCCTGGAATTGATTAAAAAAAAAAAATCAGCAAAGTCTCAGGTTACATAATCAATGTACACAAATCAGTAGCATTTCTATACACCAATAACAGTCAAGCTGAGAGTCAAATCAAAGACTCAATATCATTGACAATAGCTACAAAGAAAATAAAATACCTAGGAATATACTTAAACAAGGAGGTGAAACATCTCTACAAAGAGGACTGCAAAACACTGAGGAAAGAAATTGCAGATGACACAAACAAATGGAAAAACATATTATGGGGGACACAGATCAGTAGAATCAACATTGTTATTGATATTATAAAATGTCCATATTACCCAAAGTGATTTATAGATTCAATGCAATCTCCCTCAAAATACCAATTGTCTTATTTTGCAGATCTAGAAAAAATAATTCTGTGCTTCATTTGGATTCAGAAAAGAGCTTGAATCAACAAAGCAAACTTAAGAAAAAAAGAACAAATCTAGAGGCATCACATTACCAGATTTCACACTACACTACAAGACTATAGCAACCAAAACAGTGTGGTATTGGTACAAAAATAGAGACATCAACCAAAGGAGCAGAACAGAGAATTCAGACCATCCACATACAGCCAACTGATCTTTGACAAAGCAGACAACAATATGTACCGGGGAAAAGAAGCCCTATTCAACAAATGGTGATGGGAAAATTGGATAGCCCCATGCAGAAGAATGAAACAGGATCCATATCTCTCACCACTCACAAAAATTAATTCAAGATGGATAAAATACTTAAGTAATGAATGAAACCATAATAATTCTAAAAGAAAATATAGGAAAAACTCTTCTGGATATCAGTCTAGGCAAAGAATTTATGAAGAAGACCCTAATGGCAATCACAGCAACAACAAAAATAAATGAATGGGACTTGATTAAAAGCTCAGTTATAAAGCTTCAGCACAGCTAAGAAAATAATCAACAGAGCTAATAGACAACCTACAGAGTGGAAGAAATATTTGCAAGTTATACACCTTACAAAGGGTTAATAACCAGAATCTACAAAGAACTCAAGCAAATCAACAAGAAAAAAAACAACCCCATTAAAAAGTGGAAAAAAGATATGAACAGAAGCTTTTCAAAAGAAGATAGACAAATGACCAATAAACATATGAAAAATGCTCAACATCACTAATCATCAGGGAAATGCAAATTAAAACCACAATGAAACATCCTCTTACCTCAGAATGACTTTTTATTAAAAAGTCCAAAAACAAAAGATGCTGGCATGGAGGCAGAGAGAAAGGAACACTTGTACACTGTTGGTGTGACTGCTAATTACTGTAACCTCTATGGAAAACAGTATGGAGATTCCTCAAAGAACTAAAAGTAGACCTACCATTTGATCCAGATATCCCACAACTGGGTATTTGCCCAAAGGAAAAGAAGTCATTTTATCAAAAAGACACCTACATGTGAATGTTTATTCCAACACAATTCACAGTTGCAAAGATGTGGAATAAATCCAAATATCCATCAGTTCATGAGTAGATTAACAAAATGTGGTACATGTATACTATGGAATACTACATAGCCATGGAGAAGGATGAATTAATGCCTTTTGTACCAATTTGGATGGAACTGGAGACCATTATCCTAAGTGAAATATCTCAAGAATGGAAAACAAACACCACATGTACTCAGTATTAAATTGGAACTAACTGATGAGCATACATGTACACAGAGGGAAGCAAAACTTAGTGGAAATCAAGCAGAGGGGAGGGGAGAAGAAGGGTTCAGCAAAAACCCACCTAATGGGTACAATGAACACTATCTGGGTGATGGGTACAATTATAACCCTGACTTAAGTGTTACAAAAGCAATTCATGTAACCAAAGACATGTGTACCTCTGTAATATATTTTTTTGAGACAGAGACTCATTCTGTTGCCTGGGCTAGAGTGCCATGGGGTCAGCTTAGCTCACAACAACCTCAAACTCCTGGGCTCCAGCAATCCTTCTGCCTCAGCCTCCTGAGTAGCTGGGACTACAGGCATGCGCCACCATGCCCGGCTAATTTTTCTATATATTTTTAGTCGGCCAATTAATTTATTTCTGTTTTTAGTAGAGACAGGGTCTCGCTCTTGCTCAGGTTGGTTTCGAACTCCTGACCTTGAGCAATCCACTTGCCTAGGCCTCCCAAAGTGCTAGGATTACAGGCATGAGCCACTGCACCTGGCCTACTCCTGTAATATTTTGAAATTAAAACATAAAGAAAGTGGGGGTATTTGGAATGGGCTAGGGAGCCATGAGTAGAGTAGCAAAATTTGTACCTACCATGGAGAAAAGTGGTAAAAGGAAACTGACTGTGGGCACAGATGAGAATGGCCAGAATCATGGAGACTCAGATAAGACTGGAAGTCCTAAATGTACAGGAGCCCCAGTCTACCTACCCATGTGCATTCTCCAATTCTTGGCTGGAAGTGTGTGGAGTAGGAGAAGAGGGGTATGTCTGAGTTAATCCAGCATTGGTGACTTATAAGACAGGGGTAATAGAAGGACAGAGGGTTCTCTAGGTAGAAAGTAGTTGAAGTGATGGACTTATGGGACCTGGGCAGGTAAGGAAAGACAGTGAAGCAGAAAAGAACTGATACAGAATGAAAGACTGAGGTAAAATAGAGAACACTAGTTGCGGACAATCTTATGAAAATCAAAGAACAGGTAGGGTCAGAGCAGGGATGGAAAGTTCTGGAAAGACAAAATAGTGTGGACAGAGAATGTCTAGACTAAAATGTATTTTCCAAAACAACTTACCTCTATTTCTATGTGGTAGTGTAAATTTTAAAAATGTGTTACCAGTGAAAAATACATGTGTGGTAAATTAATTATTTTATATTCTCTGTATCTTTAGCTTTCTTCTGTGTGATAATCCCATTCTCTTTTCATTGAAACAGGAAAATGTGGATCATGTCCTAAGAGTATTATTATATCTCTAATGCTTCCATCATTCTATATGTACACATTATTATTATTATTATTTTAAATATAAGCTCTTGGGAAGGAAGCCAGTGTTTTCTATTTCAGCAGTATCAGCAGCTGCTATAAGCACAAGCAAGGCTTCAATACATCTGCCTTCTCTGACTTTGTCCTTTCCCCTAAATTTAAGTTGATTATAGGAAAGCTGTAACCTATAAAGCTCAGGAGGACAGATTACATCAATAGAACCCACCTGACAAGTGACTAATGGTAACAAAGTGGACCCATGGGATGATGGGGAACATTGGGGAGGCTGTGCATACCATTGTGACCTACATTGGAAGCTGAGCCTGAAACCCAGTTAGATACATACAGGTTAGATGTGTATCACACGTAAACAAAGTACAGGTCACCTCCGTTTCATCTAAGGCTGCTTCAGCTGTACTTTTCAAAGTGATGTGAAGTATTAAGTGTATGCATAATTTGAATATAGTACACTAGAAAAATATTTGCTATGCCTCCTTTTGCTAAAATATGTGTTTAGCAAGTGTGCAGATTAGGTGCTGATGCACATGGAATTATAGGTAATGGGTAGTGTCCCATTTGCAGAGAAAATTACCCTGTGAGATTTTATTAGTCAGTAGGACTAAGCTGCTTCTCAATTATTCTGTTCAATTGCATTATAACTGGACAGAATAAAGATGGAGTTGACACTTGTGTAATGGCTATCAGGGTCTAGGGAAAATAAAATAGTAAAAGAAGAAAAAACAAGAGCAAAGATTTATCATTGGGTTAGCTGTCATTTGCTAGCTCAAACCAGCTAGCAAAAAGATTCTTGTCCCTTTGCCAAGTATATTCCTACAAGATTAAAAGTGGGGCCAGTGCCTGGTCCATAGGAAGCACTTAGTTAAATGGTAGGTCTGGTCTCCTTGCCTTCCCTTTGGTGGAGATTGTGTCACAGCTTGCCACATCTCATGACTTTAACACCATCTAATTCCCACACTCTTAGCCCATGCTCATCAAACCACCTGCAGTAGCAGGTAATTTTCCTTTCTATGTAGACTTTTCTTTTAAAAAGACCAGCTCCTTGGAATGCTGACATGAATATTCCAGCTTGCTTAGCAATTTTGTCTTTTTTAATAATTAAATAACATTGCAGTTTATTTACCAGTCTCCTGTGAGATGGCTAATTAGGGTGAGTTGCTGCCCTTGAGTCTGATGAATATGGGAAGGAAAATGTACATCTCTCCACCTTTAAAGAAGACGATCAACCTGGGCTCTGCAAAATCACTGCCGCTCAGAGAAGCCCCAGGAGAGCTACTACTCATGTGGCTCTTAAACGTTTTTTCTGTTTCAATATATGCCATGTATGGTTACTCAGATCATACATTGTTACTCCTTATTCAGTTTCAGTGCCAAGCATTCTGCTAAATTGTCTATAACTCAAATATTCTCAACTGGATGAGGGGCCTTGTGAGGCAGTGGATCTCAAACTTCTCATCCAGAACACTTGTGAAAATGCATATCCCAGGCTCCCCATAGAGATCCTGCTTTAGGAGATCCAGGTAGGACCTGGAATCTGCAGTTTTAGCATAATCCATTCTGATGCACATAGCAGACAGACCACACATTGAGAAAGAGGTTTAGATTAGTATGCTAACTCATTTGCGTCTATGGGCTCTAGAAAATATATCTTCCATCCTTCAGAGCCATGGATTCCTTCCCTGACCAGAAAGAAGTTTGATGTACTCAGAGGAAGGGAAGTGGGTGGAAACGAAGCCAGTGTGGAGTAACAGAGGAGAGAAAGAAATGCTGATGGCCCTGGAAGGAGCTGGAAGACTTTCTGCAGGAACTCAAGCTATTTGCCTAAGGGAACTGGTTCTGGCCATGAGTGAGACCATTTGGTCTGCCTGACAAGTTTGACCTGCTGCCACACTCCCTTGCACAGAAGCAGATTTGGTGTTTAAAGGGATGTTTAGTCTGGCAAAGGCTTCTTCTGCAAAGGTCAGAGACTCCCTTGAGCTGCCTCAGTCACGGCAGCAGCTTGTTGTGTTGTAAATGTGTACGTGGCAATAGGGCTTCTTTCTCTTGTCCTAGAGGCCAACAATATTGGAATTCCTCATCTGTGTATAGTGCTGGAAATCATCATTGGCTGGCGCTTGGCAGTCTGATCCAGAGAATCACAGAAGGCTGGAACTAAGGCTAATTCACAGAGTCTGGTTGAGCCCCTCCTTGTTTGAGAGATGCAGAAACCAAGGCAGAGGAAGGATGCGTGCTTCAACAAAGTCAAACTCCTAGAGCAAGAGCAGAGACTAGAAGTAGTTCTCCTGACATCATGCAGCACACCCTGTGCCTGCTCCACAAGCACAACTGCAAGATTCTCCTAGATCCTCAATTGCCTTCTGAATCAGGACAGGATCAGTTAAATGTGTTGGTTTAAGCACATTTTATCATGCAGGTAACAGACACTAGGAGCTGCGTTGCATTTCGATTTTCCATTTAACACTACATAATTCCTCACTGCCTTAAGCAGCCCATTTTTGTGTGTGTGGTGGTTCTCACCAGTGATCCTTCTAAGGTAGCGTTCCTCCTAAACTAAGTACAGACGCCATCTAGTGGCTCAATGGCAGCAATGCCATTTCCTGCAAAATCTGTGTATAAGGGCCATATGGAATCAGGGAAGTTTCACCACCTGGAAGAGAGCTTCCTGGGTCATGTACGACACCTTCATGTTCCAAGTGGGGAAAATGAGGCTCCAGAGAATGGAGCGGCTGGCTGAGTGCCTCACAGTATGCCGGGAGGAGCCCTCGACCACACCGAGTGCACAGGTGAGCATTGCCTGGTCTCATCCTCTTGCAGTAGGACATGTGCTCCTGGAAGGCAGGGAGGTGTCAGGACTCCCGAGGGCCTGGCCTAGCGCTGGACACACAGCAGTGCGCAAAGCACTTGTGATCAGTTAGCAGGTCTTCATGACCAGCCTCGTGTCGCCAGCCCCCGCTGTTTCCCTCCACCACATTACCAGGCTCAAGGGGTTCTCCACACAAAGGATTCTCCGTCCATGTGTGTTGGTGGCTGGTCGGATGGCTGCCCCAGTTGAGTATGCTGAACGGCTTGCTGCGGCTTCCTGCGGGCGGCAGATGCCTCTGCCTCGCCTTCAGCCACACGTTTCTCCACTCTTTCGGTTGAGCATCTCTTTTTTTTTTTTTTTTTGAGACAGAGTATCACTTTGTTGTTGAGGCTACAGTGAGTGCCGTCAGCCTAACTCACAGCAACCTCAAACTCCTGGGCTCAAGCGATCCTGCTGCCTCAGGCTCCCGAGGAGCTGGGACTAAGGCATGCGCCACCATGCCCAGCTAATTATATATATATAATTAGTTGACCAATTAATTTCTTTCTATTTTAGTAGAGATGGGGTCTCGCTCTTGCTCAGGCTGGTTTCAAACTCCTGACCTTGAGTGATCCTCCTGCCTCAGCCTCTCAGAGTGCTAGGATTACAGGCGTGAGCCACTGCGCCTGGCCTAAGCATCTCTTGCCCAGTTACTTTTTTTTTTTTTTTTTTTATAATTTATGCTTCATCCCAGTTACTTTTGTGTTTGGTGTGAATTTCCTGACAGTCAGCAAATCTAAGCATCCCCTGCCAGAAGTGAGGTGAGCACACAGGGCCCTATCCTCTTCTATTTTTAGCAAGCATTGGTGTCAGGCAGCCCTGAGGAGGATGCTCCGGGCAGAGCTCAGCAAGCGCCACTCCTGCACCGGCAGCAGAGTGGCTCTGGGAGGTGGGAGTGGGCAAGGGATTTGAAAGGCTGCAGATGGCGAGGGTGCCGGGGTGACAGACTGTGGGTGGCAGTTTCCTTTGTATTCCAAATAGGCTGAGGAGTTTCTTTCTTTTTTTTTTTTTTTTTTTTACTGAAATCCCCTGAAAGAAAATGGCAGGCAGAAGCAGGTTTCTAATCCTAGGGTCCCTGGATGGGCTTCCAAAGGAATTGGGTTCTGAATCCCCCTGAATTTGTACAAAATTGTACAAATTTTGTGTCTGTGTGTGTTTTTTGGAACAGAAGGTCTCTTTTATCAGCTCCTCAAAGGAGTCCATGACCCAAACATGTCAGGAGCCACTGGCGCAAAGATCAAATCCATCTCCAAACTTTTTGGAAAAAACCAATTTTTCATCTCATTTTGGAAGAGAAGACACCATTGTCGGTTTCTCTTTCCTCCCTTCTTACCCGCACTGCATGTCATTTTTTGAAAGATGTGTGTACATAGAAAAGAAGTATATAAGTAAATCCTAATTTCTTTTATAATGGCTACATATAACTGAGCCATGCAGAAAATATATTTCTTTTACTTTTCTCAAATTCAAATTGGTTTCATTTTGAACCCCCATTCCATTATATGGAAGAGACTTAATCTCAATATTAGGAATTTTTCTATCCCTCTCTCCACCCCATAATTGGGATTATGTCTCAATTCTGACGTGCTCACCTAAGACTAGGGCGCCTACCTACCTACCTAGAACCAAAAAGATGGAGGTCATAGGAGCCATCCTGTTCTCTATGCCATTTGTCCACAAAGGCATCTGCTGAGATCCACCCTTCACGCCATTGGGTCCTCAGCCATGAACCACATGTGTCACCCTGAACTGTCCATCTTCTGGTCCTGGGCTCAGCAGACCCCACTATCTTCATGATGAGTCTGGAGCCGCACAAGGCTCTTCCTGCCTAGGCTAAGGCATTGCAGTCTTGCTGCCTTCCCAAGACCCTTTGATCCAGGAAAGGGGGTGGCAGGGCTTTTCTCTCTGAGGTCCAAAGTTGCCAAGTTGTCCAATTTATTTTTTGAGCAGAAGCTGGAATTTTTCAGTTTATGCAAATCTTTCTGATCTGAAATGTTGAAAATTCATTCATTTTGAAAAATTCACTGCAGGTCCAACAAAACACATCTGTGGCTCAGCTTCGCCCCAAGGGCCACCATTTTGCAGCCTTTGCCCTAAAAACTTAGACTTATGGAAACAAAGCATCTGCTTTCAGATGTGTCATATCTCTCCCTGAGGCAGTAAGTGCAGAATTATCTACCTACTTGAACAGGAGAAAGGGCATAGGGAAGACATCTGGGGGCAAAAAATTGGTTAATATTTCTAAAATATTATCATTCTACACCTCGATATTGAGTTTGTAAAGACAAGTTCTATATTTTGAAAAAGAAGCTTCTTTCATATCCAGGGGAAAAGACTTGCAATTGCACAATATATTTTTAATAAAGTAATCCTGCAAAGAAAATGCTTTCTATGGAATTGTAGAGCTTTATATTGTGTCTCTTTAATGGTTATTTAATCCAGTTACTGAGACTCGATAAATAAATGAGACAATTGGGGCCCAGAGAGGTAAGCAACTTGGCCTTGGCCACCTAGCAAGTCACTGCCAGCCAGACCTACAGTCTCTTTCATCTCTTTCTGTCTAGAGCCTCCTCCCAGAGAAGCCAAGGCCCAGGACTCTGTGCTCTGCTTGTGGTGGGAGTCAGATGTGGGGTGTGAATGGGGGTGATGGTAGAATGCCATGCTTAAAGCCAAGTTGGGAAGACCCAAGAGACCATGGCCCCAAGAAAAGTCAAGTCAAAAGGGACTGACAACTCAAAGGCAGTAATTCCCAAAAGGGACCCAAAAAGAGGGAGAATTCATGGCTAAGCAGCAGGTCAGATTCCAGGGAAGTTGTGCCAGCCAGAAATTTGCAGGCATCAGGCAGGACCCAGAGCCTTCATATAATCCTGGGATTTCTGCAGGGGGCGTGAGGCCTGGGGTATGTGGCTGGAAAGGACCATCAGTGGAACCAAAGCAACTGGGATGCTCTGTACATAGTTGAGAAGTACCTCAAAGGGACATTTGTCCTGGAGAGAGTTCTCTCAAAGCTTCAAATTATATTACCTTCCCTTTCTTAAGACTATCCAAGGATTCCCTGTTGCCTATAGGATAGAGTTCTCTCTATATATACCAGAGTCTTTATAATCACACCCTATGTATATATCTAGTATCTTTCAATACCGTTACCCAACTTTTTGATGCTCTAGTGCAGTGGTTTTCAAACACTATAGTGACTCTTTAAGGTGCATCAGAACCATCTAGAGGGCTTGAAAACAGACTACTGGATGCACATGCCTAGAGTTTTTAATTCAGTAGATCTGGGGCAGGGCCTGAAAAATCTATGTTTCCAGGTGATGCTGATGGGCCAGGCACCCTACTTTGAGAACCCCTGTTCTGGCCACTTGCTAGAGTGTTGTGTGGACTGGCAGCATCACCGTCACCTTGGGAGCTGTTAGAAATGCAGGTTCTCAGGCCCACTCCAGACCTATTGAATCAGAATTTGCATTAAAAAGATCCTTGTACTTGCTCAAGGCTTCTTGTTTTAAAAAAAAAAAAAAAAAAAAAAGATCCTTGGATGATTCGTAGGGCTTTAAAATTTGGGAAGTATAAAACTATTCTAGCACCACAGTTCTCCACCCTGGCTGTACCTGAAAGTTACCCAGAGAGTCTTAAAATTTCCTACAGGCCTGGGTTGCATCCCTAAATGCTGTGATTTAATTGAGCTGGTGGTAGGGGAAGTCTCTGTAGTTTTGAAAGCTCTCCTGATAATCTTGATATGCAGTGAGGTGGAGAACGACTGCTCTAGCCACACAGAACCACCACCGCTCTCCACACATAATGCAGCCGCTCTCCCTGCTGCTGTTCCGCACGTGCTGTCCCCTCAGCCTGCAACAAAACTTCTACTCATTCTTCGAAACCCAGGTTACCAAACCTCCTCTGGGAGGATATCCCTGGAGTTTTCCCCAGCAGAGTTTACTGTTTCCCTTTTTGGAGTCCACTCTTTGTGTGCACTCTGTCATAGCACAGATAATATTGAATTGTAATTACGTATTTCAAATGTCTTTTTCCCTCACTAGGGAAAACTAGGCTAGGAACATCTTTGGGACAAGGAATCTGGCTTATTTACTTTTTGTTTGTTTGTTTGCCTGTTTGTTTTTTAACTGCAGAGCCTGGCTTTTATCTAGTTGGTTCTCTATAAATAACTTATGATTGAATGAATGAACAAGTCAAGCTTTAACCCGGCTAAGTAAGTATCCTCCAGGTGTCCCCAGTCCTTCAATCATCCCCACCAGAAAATTACCCCCAAGCCCACCAACTCTTTACTGTCTGCACAAAGGAAACAAAAGAAAGCAAATAACAATATCACCCCGGAAACAGATGTGTGCATAGAAGTGCATGTCCTGGCTATTGCGGAAGGGATCATCAGGTAGAGGTGGTAAGATCCATGAGGGCAGGAATTTTTGTTGGTTTTGTTCCCTGCTGTGTTTTCAGCACCTGCAACAGTGCCTCGCCTGTAGAGGGTGCTAAGTTGACTGAATGGAGGTTAGATAAATAGGTGATTATGAGACAGTTTTCTTTTCTTCTCCTTTCTCATTTATCATGCACTCCGGTGACGCTGGTCTTGGTTTTGAATGTTGTTTCTTATTGCACGACAAGATCACCAAGGGCTCCCTTAAGGATGTTCTGGCTTGGGAAATTTGCTGAGCCTGACCGTGGCATTTGTAGACAAAGTGTGAATTGATCTTCAGTAATATCCTCAGTGCTTCTTAGAGATATGATAATCTTTTAGACTGACTTCATACGATACAGTCAGAAGACTTGAACCTTTTTTTCACTATTCACTCCTCCCCAACGCACACATGCACACGCTGAGGGAAGAGCCTGAGTTATACTAAGTCATTATACATGCAGCATTGCTCAGGCTTGGTGGGCTGAAACTGCACAGTAACTTCTGCCCTTAAGAACTCACAAGCACCTCTGCCCCGTGGGCTGAATCAGCACTGAATCTGACGGTCTCTTGATATCTGCTTGTCTTACTGAATTGCTGACTGAGAGTGACAGAATTTTAGAGCTGCAAGGGATCTTAGAGATCATCTGGGTTAGCCCCACGCATATGATGGATGAGGGGGCTGAGATCGAGAGACGTGTCGCTTGCCCAAAGTAACACAGCTCATTAGTTGCTGCATGAGGGCGTCAGCTGGTGCCCTGCCTTCTGGTCACCTGCATTTTCTGTTTACCTTATCACCAGCTCTAGAATCTGTCTTGCACTGGGTCTAGATTATTCACTGTAGGAATGGCAAGTCATTCTCTGCTCCTTATGACAAAGAAAGAGAGTTATGGTCCCTTAAAAGTCAATCCCTTCTGGTTAAACACGATATTAGAAATGCACTGGTCTCAGCCCAAAAGAACAGATGGTATTTATTTATTTATTTATTTGGCTATGTCACTGAAGGTATTCGCCTACATTAAAGTTTTTCTCAAACTAAATTCTTTTTCCAGATTTAGAACTTCACAAAGAAACAAAACCAAAACACTTATGTCTTAACCAAATGATGTACTCACTATCCCTCAGATACACTTTATATTTGTAGAATATCCTCTCCTCCATCATCCAATATCTATGTCCTAGCCAACCTCTATGCAGTCACATCCTACGTGTTTTTCCAAACCCAGTTAAATATCCTGTCCTCTCTAAATGTTATCTTAACCACCTACCTTGCATGGAATAATAACTTCTTTTTCTTAACTTCTTTAATATTGGTGAGAGAATTTAATAGTTATACTGTATGTTCCTTTTATTGTGTACTAGGAAAATATATCACTAGTATATCAGACTCACGATTTCATAGTTATTTGTTAAAGGTGATTTAGTTGAAGGATGTAGGAGTCTATTATTGCTGCAGAACAAACTACCCCAAAACTTAGTGGCTGAACGTAGCAACACTTTATGGAGCTCATGATGCTATGGGGCGGTAATTTAGGCCAGGGTCACTTAGGTGGGTCTTTTGGGGTCAGTTGGACTCTTTCATGTGTCTGTGGTCAACTGCAGGTTAGCTCTGTGGTTCTGCCTCTGCTGTTAGCAGGTGCCCTTCCTACATCCCCACAAGGACTTTCATCCTCTGTCAGACTTGCCAGGCTTAACACAGCACCTAGTTCATGGTAAGTGATATTATTGTCGTTATTAGTTTTGCTGCAAACATGGTTCACGTTTTCAGTCTTCTTACTAACACAAATGTCAAAACAGGCTAACATGAATCACAGATCTTACCCCACTCCAAATGTTCCTAATGATTTAAAGGATACAGACAAACACTAGGCATAGACAAAACATTCTTTTTCTGGAAGAGCCTGAAACCATGAGAAGCTTGCAAAGGTTTGCAAAAATGTCCCTTTTTGATACATTGGATTTTGGTTTTGGTTTTGAATTAACCCATGAATTTTGAACAAAGTGTGGAAATCTTATTCACAAAGAGAGCTATTTTGGTTCTGAAGCACCTGCATTTATCTTTCCTTAATTACACACTGATAGGAAGATGCTTACATGGCTACCCCTATTCTCCAGCCAGCTGCATTCCTTCAATCCATACATTCCAGGTCTATTTACACCTTGATTTTGGATTTTTCAACTTCCAGAACTATGGGAAATAAATGTCTGCTGTTTAAACCACCCAATCTGCTATAGCAGTCCAGCTAAGACAGCCACTCTCTTGAAAACTTTAGGAGGCAATGTAGCATAATACTTACAGATGTTAGTTCTGAAGGCAGGCAAATCAAGCTTCAAAATCTGGCTCCAATACTTACTAGCTGTGTCGCTGGACAGGTTATGTAACCTTTTGTGCCTCAATTTCATTATATGTAATATAGGAATAATAATAATAATGATATCTCCTGATGGGGTTATGTGTGTTTGATGAAAAAATGCATGTAAAGAGCTTAACACACTGCCTTATAAATTGTAAGCACTCTGTAATGCCAACTTATAATAATAATGACAATAAGAATTATCAGTACTGGCCTAAAAAGAGTTTTGAGAAGGAGAGAACAATAGACTGTGTGGCTTAAAGGTCAAATATGATAAGGACTGAAAGGTACTCAGTAGATAAAGCAACTAGAAGGTTGTCAGTGGTACCAGTGGATGGTGGTGAGGCCAAAGCCATACTGCAGTGGGGTGCAGAGGAAATGAAAGTTAGAAAGAGAAAGCAGAAGGAAGGGGTGTCAGTTCTAGCAGAAGAGGCTTTGAAGGAGGGACAATTAGAAATACTGTATCTACTACATAGCCTTTGCCTCTACATGCAACAAGTACCAGAGTGTCAACTTACAAGGACAGAATATCAGCAACTCCCCAAATCTGTGCAGGAGTCTCAGTCTCCTTCCCTCTTTGGGTTGGTGAACTTCCAACTCTCTTATCAGAAAAACTTTTTAACCCAAACTTCTAATTCTGGCTTCTCTGTAGTTTGCTAAATTATAACTTTTAATATTTAAAACTTTCCAGAATACCTAGCAAGCTGATGCAATAAATACAAAACAGCAACAACAAAAAGAATCTGTTCTACAAGAAACAGGAGATTAGTGAAGAGTTGCAAATTCACGCTGGCATGGGAACAGGTGGTGGAGCCTTGATGGTGGGATGACTCAAATGCAAGGCAAAGATGGTGGATTCCGAGGTGTTAATACCACATACTAAACTGCAAACCCATTGGCATGTGAACAACTATCAAAATGGGTAAAATGCAGGAGTTAGTGTTGATATTTTTCCTGTGCTGGTTGAAGGATTTATTTGTGTGGCAATAAGCATTCCAAGTCAGGATGACAGGAAGATACTTGAGTTTGTAATTTATTATTATTCCACTTAGCACTGAATTTTGTGCCAGCAGTCACACTGTACCTAAGATCTTTCTGCATACTTTCAGTTCATCAGCCAGAAGGAAGAATAATTCCTCAAGGGTAAGGACTACGGTTCCTACTTTCCTCCAACTGAGCCGAATGTTATGACTTTACCTAAAAAGGGCACTGGGCATATTGCATAACAGAGGATCTGGACATGCACAGAGACAAAGTATTCTTAGTTCTCCCCTTCGGGGTTTCTTACGGAAGCTGTAATAAGCTGTTGCTGTGGGGAAGTAGAAAGGGCCCGGACTGGAGTCACCAAGTCCACTATCAAATCTATCACTTGCTATGTGACTAGATCACATCATGACACCTCATGGATGGTAGCACAGATGAATTGAGAGGCCAGGCTTCTGGAATGTTGAGGTTTCAATAAATTCCTCCTGAATTTGGATTCCTAACACATCTCTGCTTTCTGTTCAATAAATATTTTGAATCCTTCCTGTAAATATAAACTCTGTGATAACTTCTAAGTTCTATCCCAAAGGTGGGGGGCAGGGTAGTGAGTTAATCTGTCCACAGTTACTGCCACAATTGTGTGACAGAACATGAATGTGAAGTGATGTGACTTCACAGAACCCCTGGCTATGCCTCTAACCCACTGAGTGACCTTGAAAATGATATTGACTCTGAGCCTACTTCCCGACTTCTAAATTATGTCTGGGCGGGGGGGGGGGGGGTACCTTGGTGAGTATGTTCTTTCTTCTGTCTTGAATATTCTTGATCTAGATCAGAAATTTCTTTCCAGACTGAGCTATCGAGTTATACTTATTGCTCATTGTAATTCATTAAGAAGCATTATTATCTAGTCATTATTATCACCAATAACTCTAAATGATTCCCCTGGAAGAATTCAGCTGCTAATGAAATCATTCCCAATAAATGAATTTGCTAATTAAAATATAGTACAGTCCTCTGATAAAAAGAATTTGTTTCATTATAATTAAAATGTATTAAAAGAAAGTCATTATTATTCAGTTCCTGAATTGTATGGGTGTGGATATTTGTTGATATACAGATAAATAGGTTCTTGCTCTCTATATAAGCAAACTGTGCAATGGGGTCAAACATGAGCACAAGCTATTTGGACATTAGCAGAAACGTGGAAGGGGCTATGTTCTGATCACTGGCCATTCTGTGACACTGTTTGGAACTGCTGTCCTAAAATATATCTTTGCCTGCAAGGATCCTGCAGGCTAATTTCAGCAGCTGGGAACCTGCCAGACTGTCACTGGTTTTTAGGCATGCTGTCGCAGGCAGTCACCAGCAGGCACCTGTCCCCAGATCTAAGGAAAGCTTGCAGGGCCATGATCCCCAGCCCCAATATGAACCTGATGGAAAGTGAAAAGTCACAGGTACAGATCCAAAGATTTTTGTTAGAATAAATGTGAAACTTATTTAAAAGTTGTTGTCACATACAAAAAAGAAAGTTACCTTGACCACACAGGGATCAATGCTGTTATTATTCTGGACCAAGTATTGATGCAGACTAGCAGGGAAGTTCCATATAAGGGTCCTTCCAGGCTGCATGGTACATCTGCCATCTCACGAGGTCGCCTGCATAGTGATCAAGCTCAGTGGTCTTTGCAGGCAGCCAGGCCTTGATTCAGTTCTTGCTTCTGCTACTTATTAGCTGTGTGATCTGGGGCATGTTTCCTCATCTGTAAAATGTGGATAGTAGGAGTCCCTACTTCATGTGGTGAATGTGACAAATGAGATAATGCATATTACATGTTTTGTAAAGCACTTTTCACATAGTAAGCCCTGAGGTATTACACTTATTTATTATTACTTTGTGTTATCACTATTGATAATAATAAATGAGGCTCTGAGAGATTAAGAAAGTTGCCCCAAATCACATAGCCAACCACCGGCAGGGCTAAGGTGAGAGCCCAGGGCCATTGACCTATGATTATACCACACTGGCCCCAAAGAAGAATGACTATGGTTATTCAGAGAGCAACAACAGCAAAGGCAGAACTTGCCAGCTGACATTGTTGTGGAACAGTCAGTTTTGGACAGAATCTTGCCAGTCGGGGGCAGAAAGCAGTAGGAATCAGTCACATCTGCAGGATCATCCCCGCCTTTCTTCCCACAGGCTGTGCTGCTGCTACATAAAGACTCCGTAAATCCGGGCCTCGGGCATTCTGAAGCCAGTCAAACTTGAGCTGACCTACTTGTTAAGTGAGGTTAAAATTTGACCAAGTAAATACCTAGTAGCGTAATAGGTGTAGCATCTTTATTTTGTACTTCTCTTTGACTTTCTCTGCCTTGCTGTGATACCCCATCTTTTCATATGTGCTCCGGGAGGCAGTCTCCTTGCAAATCCCAAATTGAAAGTAGGACACAAATGTCTCTGGTTTTTCCTTTCCTCAAACTTTATGGGGTTTTGCTTTTGCACAGCTCTTAAGGTGCCACCCAGAAGTGAATAAAGTAGGGGAAGCCAGGGTCTTAGCCTCTGGTCGGTTGCCACCCTTCTCTGGTTTTGGCAAAAGACTTTTTATCTTCTATTCCTATCTTATGGGAACTTTCCTTGGGTCATCTCCCAAGTCTACTCACGACTTAGAGGAAAACTATGCTTTCAGATAGATATAAGCATGGCTTCTTATATGGAAAAAAGATTTTGGAATTTATAAAAAATGTTTTCCTGTTATCGATATCTGACTTTCAAATCTGTCTTGCTATGGAATTGAAAAAGAAGACATTTGGTCAAGGTGGTACCCAACCCTTCCTTCTCTAGAGCAATATGTCTCTTGGTTTATCTTTAAAGCCAAGAGGTGCATGGGAAAGAAAAATAGAAACCTGAATTACTGAGAAATTACAAAGGAAAAATGGAAGAAATTTTTAAGATATTATTCCCATGAGACTGGTGAAGATCCACAGTTATACCATTGGGCCGGATCTTTCATTCATTCATTCTTAGATATTTATAAAGAGCCAACATGTGCCAAGCACTGAGGGTGGCAATAAACAGAACTTGCCCACTGTCACCGTCTAGATCACAGCATTGAGATCATCCACAGGTACAATTGTCTGATTTTCATAGAACCTTGGTGAGTCTCATAGAAAATGAGTTGGTGATTTTTCTGCACTGTCTGTGATGAGAATAAAGATATTTGCTCTGGGGAGGGAGGGATGGGCAATATACGTAACCTTAACATTTGTACCCCCATAATATGCTAAAATAAATAAAAACCATAATAATAAAAAAGATATTTTCTCTGTAGGAGACCCCTGCATCAAGCCGTCTGTTCAGGGTTGCTGTATTCCAACCTGCATTTTGTATTATGTATTGTTGTATAACAAGTTACCCCCAAATTTAAAACAAATTAAAACAGCAAACATTTATTATATCATGATTTTTGTGGGTCAGATATCTAGGAATAGCTTTGCTGGAAGCATTTGGCCCAAGGCATCTCATGAGGTTTCAGTCAAGCTGTCAGCCAGGGGCTGCAGGCATCTCAAGAATGGATGTAGCTGAAAGAACTGCTTCCAAGCTCACCCATGTGGCTATTGGCAGGCCTCAGAAGATCCACTTGTGAGTTTGCTCATGTGGGCTCATCCAGGGGCTGCCTTATGACCTGGCAGATTGTTTTCCCCAAGTGGATAAACCAAAGGAGAGTGAAAGAGAGTGCTCAAGGTGGAAGAGACAGTCTTATGGCCTAATCTCACAAATGACACCCTATCACTTTTGCTGTATTCTGTTTGTTAGGAGCAAGTTAGTAAATTCAGCCTATACTCTATGGGAGCAGATTACCCAGCAATGTGAACACCAGGAAGTGGAGATTATTGGGTGTCACTTTAGACGATGTCTAGTGTAACATTCCACTTGCCATAAATGCCTCTTGGCTTACAGGTCACAGCATAGATTTCTATGATTTACCCCCAATTCTTTGGCATAAATGGTCACAGGTATTTGATGAATTGTTTCACACATTATACCTTAACCTCAAATGAATTAAGGCAAACCCAGCATGATGATGATGGCCTATCAAGTGGGGAGTTCCTTTTAAGGTGGCATCTTACAATCACTTGCTCTCTGTTTACTATTCAGAGAAGATATTGTGATGTAATCATAGAATCTCAGATGAATGGTTAATGATATGAATTAGAAGTTTAAGGGGTTTTCCCCATGGTCATTCATGCCCTGTCATTTCAGTTGTTCTAACCAGCAAAGCACTTGAGCTTGTCAGATCACAGAATTAAAAGTCAAGAACTCTGACTTTGAAACCCAGCCCCCACCTCTAACTCTTGACATGGGTCATGTTTCCTTGCCATTCAGAGGATTTGTTTTATTTATTTATTTATTTGAAAATAAAAGGTTGGACTAAATGGTCTCCAATGGCCCTTCTAGTTCTAACATTCCATGCTTCTTGAGTCCCAGGTGTTTTTATTCTACAGGAGATTTCTGTGGAGCCAGGTAAATGGTCTTGTTGCAGTCTTGCTCTGGTTGGACAGGCTGTTGACACTAAATGGATTGTTATTACTTGACAGCTTTCCAGAGGGACAGAGGTCCTGAAAATGGATAAGACACATTCCCACCAGTCTTGTGTGGGAAAATAGTTAACATTTATTGAAATATTACCATGTGCTGGGTACTTTGCTAAGCATTTTATAGGCATTCTTATTTGATCCTAATAGCTATCTCATGAAACAGGTATCTTTCTATCCATTATTTATAAAAAGAAACTGAGACTTAGAAAAGTAGTTTGTCAGTACAAACTATAAATGAGAAGGGCCAAAATTCTAATGTTTGTTCTGTCTGGCTCAAAGCCAGGCTCTTGATCTCTAAGTCATCTATTTAATACATCAGTTCCTTAAGTAGGGGTTGATCAGCCAAGGATCCAGGATCCTGAGCAACGGAACTTATCAAAGTACTCTGGCCAGTGTGATATCTTAGAAATGCTAAGCAACCTAAGGGAAAGAGCAACTTTGTTTCCAGAATAAGTTGATATGAAGGTATGGCTTAAAGGAAAGTGGGTCCTATGAGCACATCCTGTTTTCTGACAAGACCCTTAAGTGTGTATTGCTGAGCAGAGATGGCCAATAAATCTTGTGCTGCTGCTGTTTTTCTTTTTCCTTTCCACAGTGTTTTTTTTTTTTTTTTTTTTTTTTTTTTTTTTTTTTTTTTATCCCTCATGAGTATACATTTATTTGAAAACCTTGCCTGTGTTTTTGGAGAGCAAGAGAGCTACAAAACCGTAATGCCGCTCAGCCCCTCTGGCCCTCCTGGAGGAATAGCCATAAGTTTCTTGTTGCCAGAAGGTCTTTCAAAGCAGGCAGGACTTTGAGGCTGATTTTTTTTCCTCCTTTAGGCTTTTGGTCACACAACTAGAGCTTAGAATTGAATTTCAGCCAAAGCACACTGAAGAATAGTCTGCAAGACTCCACTGGGAGGCCCCTGGCAAGGGAGGTGTCTGTCTGGTCCCTGGTTCTGCTTAGTTCATAGTGTTGCTGCTACATAAGCCGATTTCTGCTACGCACTGAAAAAGGAAGACATCAATCACTTTTCAGTGGCTCTTGTTCTGAAGTCACTGTTTTGGGAGGGACCCCTTTGGGGTTGGAAGAAATATTATTTTATATAACCATTTATTTGGCTATTGCTGTAAGGAAGGTTTCCACCAACATGAAGAAGCCATTTCAAATATTTATGGAGAATTTTACAGGAGCTTTGCACATTATCTAAGTAAATTCTTTCACCAATCTTGGGTGATAAGTACTATTATTTTTTTTATTTATTTATTTTTTTTTTGAGACAGAGTCTCGCTTTGTTATCCAGGCTAGAGTGAGTGCCGTGGCGTCAGCCTGGCTCACAGCAACCTCAAACTCCTGGGCTCAAGCAATCCTCCTGCCTCAGCCTCCCATGTAGCTGGGACTACAGGCATGTGCCACCATGCCCGGCTAATTTTTTTATATATATATCAGTTGGCCAATTAATTTCTTTCTATTTATAGTAGAGACGGAGTCTTGCTCTTGCTCAGGCTGGTTTTGAACTCCTGACCTTGAGCAATCCGCCCGCCTCGGCCTCCCAAGAGCTAGGATTACAGCGTGAGCCACAGCGCCCGGCCGATAAGTACTATTATTATCTCTATCATACAGATGATATGTACAGAGTTTAAGAGATTTATCCAAAGTCACAATTCCTGTAACTGGGAGAGCTGAGCAAGAAATTGAGTCTTTCAGAATCCAAATCCAGTGTTTTCCGTCACTATGCAAACTACCTGCAAATAAGTAAGGATTTTCTTCTATTTGAACCCCAGAAACTTGCAACTATGCTCATCTGTTTAGGGTGGAATTGGCATTTAAAATTTGTAAATCCTAAATCTGTAGCACAGACAAAATTTAAGTTCAAATAGTTAAATTATTTAAAAAGAATAAACATCTGTAAAGCACTTCAAAAGTACTTACTTCCAAAATTGATATAAAACATGGAATTGTAAAACATCAGGATTAGAAAGGATCTCAGAAGTAATACACCCTTTGCACCCCCCATCCTTCTCCCATGCCACTCACCATTCTCACCAATTCAGGTAAGCAGTCCTCCTCTTGGCAGAACACCTAGTTTATAAAGCTCTATGCCTTAAAGATATTCTACAGCTTGGGTGTCTTATTCAGTTTCCATTTCCCTCAAGATTAGACCAAAATGGTGTGGATTAATTACTGTTGAATCTCCACATGCCCTATTAAGGAGCAAAATGCCCTATTTATGCAATAGAAATAATACCTTAAATCTCACTATATTTACTTTCCTCTGGAGAGCATGTACATTTAATAATACTATATGCCTATTTGTTTTTTCTTCCAGCTTATTTGAATAGAGCTGTACTGTCTAATAAGGTAACCCCTGGCTGAATGGGCTGTGGAGCAGTTGAAACGTGGCTAGTCCCAATTGAGAGGTGCTATAAGTATAAAATACACACCAGCTGAAGACTTAGTACAAAATAAAAAGAATGTAACATGTCACCAATAAATTTTTAAATATCAAATACATGTATTTAAATATTAAATATATGTTAAAATAATATTTGGGATAGATTTAGTTAATGTATATTAAAATTAATTTTACCTCTATAATATTTTTAAGGTAATTACTAGAAACTTTAAAATGACATGTAGCTCACACTGTATTTCTATTGCACAGTGCTAGACAAGAGCATAGATTACATAATAAAGGAGATGTATCTAGAAAAGTTAATTAAATCTCAAGCTTGCAAGTCTTGAAAGAAGAAATATTGCCAACAGCTTACAGAAATACATAATGTCTTCACTCAAGTTTTATCACTTTGATATTGCATAGTAAGTATAACTTTCCATGTCACTGTCCACAATTGTTTGAGCTGGTCATCTTTTCCAGTTCTTTCTTTGCTGTGTTTTCTGAAGTAGTACATACTTAGAAAAAGCTACCAAGAACAGATGTGAGAAGAGAGCACAGTCCTGCAAGAGAATTAGGAGACAGTTGTGTAATTTCCACCTGAGATGATGAAAATGAAGGTACCAAGCCATTAAGTCAGGGTGTACTCTCTGCCAAGCCTCTGGCAAGAAGCATAACATCTACTTAAGTGGGTCACAGACTGATTGTTAATTTTCATTCATGACATTTGTTTCATTTTCTTGTGTCTCAGTTAGCTCCAAGGTTATGCTTTAAATAGTAGTGAAGACATCCATGGAGGCAGTCAAAGTTTCCAGAGTTGTCACCATTAACTTCCTTTGTCAGTATTTCTCCAGCTTCCAATGAGTCTTCAGCAGAATCCTAGCTACCCCCCTGGAATCCAACCAGCAAGCTGTTATCAGAATTCTCCAGCCACTCCTGGATACCATTGCCAACGAGCTGGAACTGTGTAGGAGGAAATGCCAGTCTTGATGACTCAGGTAACTTCTTCAACCCAAGGTTGACTGGTAATTAGCGTTACTGCATCCATGGGACCATGGGAGGTACAGTCAGTGCAGACCCAGCTGCATTAGATTTGCCAGCCAAGGAGGGGGACTGTCCAGGGCGGCGAATGTTCCAACTCCAAGCAGAGAAGAGCCAGCAGAGTCAGGCTACGTGCCGGCAGCAGGTGTGGTTACCAGCCCTCTGAATTCTGGGGTTCCTTGGATGTGGTTAGACTGTGGATGAACAAGAGAAAAAAGGCTGAGGGCTATCAAAGCCTTAGCTACCCACAAGCCTTTAATTCAGACCTGGACTAGATAGATGAGGGTGAGTAACCCCATTTTAATAATTCCCCAAATTACTTTAATTTGGAAGTTTAGTATAAACAGCACTGGCTTTGGAGTCAAAAGAAGTGGAGTAGGCTGGTCCGATGGTAGTGGGTTATCAGAACTTATTAACATTAGTGTCACTAAAGTTGGTACTTAACCCCCCACCGCTAAATTTGACTGGCTAAATATATATATAAAGAAATAGAGTTGAGTAGTGATTCAGCCAGTTAATAGCTATGTGATCTTGGCCAAATCACTGAGCACTTTTGAGCATCAATGTCCATCTATAAAATGGGCATATACTACCTCCCTTCCCAGGTTGTTGGCAAGCTTAACTGAAAGATGTCTGTAAAAACACTTGGCATCCAGTACAAAGAATATAATGAATCTTCCCTCCCTTTCCTCCTTAGTGTATTTTATTGTTATAGCCTTAATATAAATAAATATCTTTGCTCTGAACCCAATTCCAACCTTTGGTAATGATAGTGCTTACTCTAGCTTATTTTTTTAACTACTTCACAGTGGAGATTGGAGAATGGCAATGATGATGATGATGAAGAAGAAGAATACTTTTCCTTTATTCAGCACCTACCCAATGTTTGGCCCTATAAAATCATAATGATCCCATGAGGCAAGTATTATTATCCCCATTTTACAGATAAAGAATGAGGATAAGAAAGATTAAGTGGGTTGGAGGGGGAGGAGGGTATGGGTATATTCACACCTAATGGGTGTGGTGTGCACTATCTGGGGGATGGACACACTTGAAGCTCTGACTGGGGCGGGGCAGAGGCAATACATGTAACCTAAACATTTGTACCCCTGTAATATCCTGAAATTAAAAAAAAAGATTAAGTGACTTGCCCAAGGTTATGAAACTATATATTAGTATATCTGAGATTTAAATCCAGGCCTGACTGACTTCAACACCATCATTCTTAACCACTATGTTATATTGCATCAACACTATTATATTGGTTTGGTTTATTTTTCCTAAAACCAAAAGAGTTTCTGTGTCTATAAAATATATCCAAATGTGCTTTAAAAATGATCCATTTCCAATTTTAAATGTCTTAATTTAAGTAGTTTAAACATATTTAATATCTCATTAAAATTTTTAAATTGAAAGATAATCAGGAAACTATTGTGATGAAAGAAAGTTGGATTTCTCATTCTGTATGGAAATTAGAGATTAAATGTATTCTATAGAGAAAAGAAAATAAGTTTAAAACAAAGACTTAAAGAGCTAATTATAGAGACACATATAATTTAGAAATAATTATGGTACTTAATGTTTTATTAATGTTATTTGGGAAAATGTTTGAGAACTTGTAGACATGCAAGATTTTTTATATTCTTTGAAGATTCCAAATGTTCCTTCTGTATGATCTCAAAAGTTATATAATACCCACCTGGTACTATATCACCAAATATGGGAATATTTGATGAAATTTGAAAATATAAAAATTTTAAAAATCCAGAAATTAAAATGTATATAAAGCTATTTCTGAGACTAAAGAAATAATACTGCAAATAAATAAAGGGGCATTTTTCGTGGCTGAGGTGGAGAGGCACCTCTGTCATGTTGGTACCATATAAGGCTGTTATTTACTAGTGCTCAGAGGTTCCCATTAGAATTCTTTTTCTCGGATTTTGCTGCAAAGAATGAATGTCATTCTAATGCCAATATTGGCAAATGTTATTTATTCCTTATATTTATTCTTCTAAAACGTGGCCTCATCATTGCTTAATCCATGTCCATGGCTTTACCTGTACCTGTCAGCAACTGTTGATGATGCTTCTTTTTGAATCACTTCCTTGAGACGTCACTTTCTCTTGGTTCTCCTTCATTTGCACTAGCTGGTTAGGTCCTCCTCAGTACTGATTACTAAGTATTAGAACACTCCAGAGTTTAGCCCTAAAACCTTGTTATTTCATTGTCTTGACTTAATCCCTAGGTAATACCATCCCCACTCCCTGAGCTTGGAAAGCATTTATACACCAGTGACTCTCAAATTTACAATTCTAGCCCTGACCTCTTCCTAAATTACAGACTTGTAGTCAACCTCTATTCAAATCTTTACTTGAACATCTAATAGGGATCTCAAAATTAGCTTGTCCAAAATCAAACTCTTGATTCTCCGCCAACATCCTCCAACCCTCCACTGCCCATCTTCTCCTCATACAGTCTTCCACATCTCAGGAAACAGTTTCCCTGTCCTCTAGCTGCCCAGGCCAAAACCTGATCTCCTGCCTTTCCCTGTCATCCCATAACCAACACATCAGTAAATTCTGTTTGCTTTACCGTCAAAATATTTAACACTGTGTACTAAAAATCTGAACACTTTTCTTCACCCCCTCTGCTGCTACAATCCTGGTCCATGCTTCCATCGTGTCTCATTCCCTTGCCTGAATTATTTCAATATCTTCCCACCTGTACCACTTTCTTCCTCTACCCCACTATAGTCAGTTCTTGACACAGAGGCCAGAGTGATCAATTTAAAATGCAGGTAAGATCGAGTCACTCTTCTGCTTACAACTTTTAACAGCTTCTCATCTCATTCAGAGTAACATCCAAAGACAATAATGACCTGAAAGGCCCCACATAATCTTGCCCTCAGCTCCCTCTCTCACTTCGTAATTTTTTCTCTTACTACTTGTACCCCTTGCACACACTCTGCCCCACCTGCACTCAGAATTACCTGGACCAATCACCTCTGTCACTTTTCATGGTCTTTTGCTCATGTGCCATCATTTTGGAAGGTTATTCCCTGGCAACTCTTTCCCTCACTGCTGGCATCCCCATCCCCCATATTCTGCCTTAGTTTTCTCTGTAGCACTTATCACCACCTGCCACAATATTTATTTACTTGTTTATTTTTGGCCTCCCACATTAAAACATTACCCCATATTCCAGATTCTAGGACCAGCAGAGGAGATTATTTCAATCAAATCTCCCTCTTGAAGACAATTTAAAAAGCTGAACAAAATACACACACACACACACACACACACACACACACACACACACACACACACACACTTACAAGCATCAGAGATCTAGCAAGACGGTAAGGAATTAGAATAAGAAAGCAATTAGCATTCAAAGCAGTGAGCCAGAGCCTTTTTGGAAAGAAGAATTTGCTGATAGTTAAAAGGAAGCTGAGAGGCAGAGCTTCACTGAGATCTTGGAAAATCACCCTGTCTGTATTCTGGAACCACAAGGACTGCCATCTTGGCTCTGAGGCTCTTTGGCAAGGGATTAGAAACAGCTGAGACACAGAGCTAAGCTTTTGAAAACTCAGATACATGAAGGTTTAGGGACTGGCATTCATCTCCCTAAAAGACATAGAAGCCCTAATAGAATATTCCTCTCACTTGTGACAAAACCTGCAACCTAGAAGCATGGGGCATGCATTTTATTCCAGCCTGCAAAACCCTCAAATATTGGTTTCAGACTGCTAATGTACTCAGATATCTTACAGGAAAAAAGGAGGAAAATCTGTGGAGGAAAATAAGAGCATCTTGGATCTCAAACTATCACTGAATATAATTTTAATTTGTTCAAAAAACTGTGAAAGATTATAAGACTCAAGACATCTCAAAGCAGAACAAAGTAAAATAATAGACAACAAAAACAGAACAACAGGAATCTAAACATTGGAATTATTGGGCAGATGTTGTAAAATAGCAATACTAATATGCTCATGGATATAAATGTGTTCTTAAAAATTTCATCAAAGTAATAGAAATCATAAGAGGTGACATTATAAAACTGGGCAAGAGCCAACTAGAAATTATAGAATTGAAAACCACAATAAGTAAAATTAAGAGCTGAATGGATGGATTTAACAGCACATTACACACAATTGAGAGAATTTGTGAACTGAAAGCTGAGTCAGAGAAAAATATTTAGAATGAAGACTAATGAAATTTTTTAAAAGGAAAATACAGAATATTGAATCAGATGCATAGAGGATAAAGCGAGGTCTAACAGTCACATAATTGAAGTTCAAAAAGGAGAAGAGAGAAAATAGAGCAGAGGAAACATTTGAAAAGATGAATTTCAGAGAACTGACTAAAGACATCAATTTTGTTATTCAATAAACCCAAATGAAATTCAACAGAATAAAAAGAAATCTACACCCAGATGCATCACAGTGAAACTGCAGAAAATCAGATGCAAAGAGCAAATCTTAACCATAGCAAAAGAAAAAGGGCAGATTACCAACAAACGAGCAACAATTTGACTATTAGCTGACATCTCAATAGCAAACATAGAAGCCAGAGGTCAGCGAAAAGATACCTCAAGGGTATTGAAAGAAATATTATAAAAACTGCCAACTTAGAATTCTTTACCCAAAGAACACATCTTTTAATAATAAAAGTGATTTCCTCTTTCCCTATTTTGATACTCTTTCTTTCTTTCTCTTGCCTGATGGTTCTGGACAGGATTTCCAGCACCAGAATAGAAGTGCTACAGTTCTGGATGTCAGAAGTCCTAAATGAGTCTTACAGAGCCAAAATCAAGGTGTCAGCAGAGTTAGTTCCTTCTGGAGGCCCAAGGGGGAATCCATTTGCTTTGTCTTTTCCAGCTACCAGAACCACATCCCTGTGTTCCGTAGGTCATGGCCTCTTTATCTTCAAATCTACTTCTACCTTCTCATCACCTTCTGTCTTACTGTCTGTCTCTCTTCTTCCTCATCTCAAGATCCTTACCTTAATCAGACTTGTAAAGTCCTTTTGGCCATATAAAGTAACATATTCACAACTTCTGAGTATTAGGAAGTAGAGATTCTTGGGGACAATTATTCAGCCCACTGCAGTGAGCAACCATTGAGTGAATTAATGAGTGGAGAGGGCCAGGGATGCTTCACCGAGGAAGAAGTATTTAAGCTGTGTTGTGAGACAAGCATCCAGTACTGTAAGAGGATAAATTTGTGTTGTTTTAAGCCACTAAGTTGTGGTAGTTTGTTACAGCAGCAACAGAAAACTAATACACTTATGTGACCACTATTTGCCAGACACAAAGCTAGGCACCAGAAGCATAGACAAACAAAACAGACATGATCCCTACCTTAAAGGAGCTTATAGTCTGATGGGGAATATGGATGTTAACCTACTAAAAAGAAATATATATGATATATTTGTGATAATAGTATACTTAGATCAATGATAATTAGATTGATGAAGACAGGAAAAGTCTGCTTGAGGACATCACATTTAAGCTGGGACTTGAAAGATGAACAGTGCTTAGTGAAGTGTGGAGCGGGGAAGAAGATGTTCTAAGGAGCATATGTCAAGGCCCTGTGGCAGCACAGTGCTTGAGGTGGAGTGGTGCGAGAAGAGGCGGAAGAGATAGGCAGGATCCAAATCATGACAGGCTTTGTCATTCACATTACAGAGTATGGATTTTATCTTAAGTATGGTGGGAAGACAGCAAAAGGTTTAAAACACGAAAATGATACATAATAATTACATTTTACAAGAGGACTGTGACTTCTCTGTCAGGAATAGATTGGAAGTAGGTAACTGTAGTAAAGGGGAGACCAATAGGAGGCTGTACAAGAAATGATGTGTGAGAGGGAGTGAATTGGATAGATCCAACATTTCATTTTGAGGCTGTCCCTGTAAGACTGGAAAAAGTGAATGTGGAGATGAGATGTTAAGGACATTTCTAATATAAGCATATGGACAGATGCTTTCTGTGCTTTCCTGGAATGAGCACTGCTAAAAGAACACGTGGGGTGGAGGCAGTTAAGAGCAAATGTGTAGTTTTCAACATGTTAAATTTGAGGCGCCTGTGGAAGAACCTAGTAAAGACATCAAGTAAGTAGTAGTTGAACAGGTAGATTTAAAGCTTCAAAAAGATGTCTCAGATGGCACTTGAAGCCATATAGGTGGTTAAAATTACCTAGGAAGAGAGTTCTCCATTCTAGAGGAGAAGACACAAGACTGAGCCTGAAAAAAAACTCTGACACTTAGGGTTCAAGTAATGGGAGAGCAGACAGCAAAGGAGGTTGAGAAGGAATGCCCGGAGAAGTGAAGAAAAACCAGGAGCATGGCGTCATCAAGGCCAGAGAAGAAGGTAGCAGTGTTGAAATGAGAACTGCACGGTGTTCCAGAATTGAGCAGTGGTAACAATTATAGGCAACCTTAGCAAGAGCAAATGTGATGGGACAACAAGAGCCAGACTGAGGAATGTAAGTCTTATGGAGAAGTGGAACGTTGCGTAGGTGGCTTTTTTTAGAGGAGGTTAGAATAAAAGAGGACAGAGAATCAGGTGGCAGCAGATGAAGGATGCACATCAGGGAAGGATTCTTTTCTCTAATAGGTGATGGGATTGCAGGTTTAGGCACAGAGGAGAGAGGTGGGTCGCCTGTGGGACAAGGCTCCCAGGATGGCTGGAAGGGGTAGGACCTCTTTCCTGAGAAGGGACTGGTCTTTGCCAGGAGGAGAACACTTCCCTCAGGAGGGGAAGGCACAGCTGCTGGCGGTTAGAACTCTGGGAGGCAGGACAATGGGGATGGACGTTTGCTAATGGTGACCACTATTTCCATCATGAAGATCATCTCCTGAAAGTGACATGAAACTGAAGGAGAGTGATCTTGGATTTGGGCAAAGTGGGAAATCATTGACTACTCCTAGCTGAGAGGAAAGAGAAGAGAAATGGGCCATTTCCTCTGTGGGGCTGCCACTTTACTGTGAACAGGTACCCAGCCTGGCACCATAATACCCTGTGGAGAAATTCATGTGAACCTCCTTTCTTGACTAGACTGTGAGCACCTTGAAGGCAGAGATTTAGTCTTCCTCCTCTCTGCAATTTCAATACTGTTACTCATGTGTAGCAGAAATCAATAAATCACTAAAGATAGGCTGAATGAATAAGTGAGTGAGTGAATGAAAAATTGTCATAGAACAGAACTGATGTGAACATGTCTGACCGATCATATCTCACAGGATTTCTACATTGCTTCATTCTGAGAAATAACAAAACCCCGAGAGAATTTGCCACCAGTGGGCATTGATCTTCCCAAGGACTGCAGAGTCAAGAAAAGCATAAGTCCAGTGAAGGCAGGTAGATCTGGGTCAGTGAAATAGTTACAGGTAAAGACTTCTTTCTTCTGACAGATATATTCTAAAAACTTGGGAGAAAGAAGAACATCATAGACTATTTCCTGCCATTTCTCCCTGGCAGAGCCAAAGCCTAGTCCTAAGGATAAAAGAAACTTAAAAAAAAAAAAAAGAAATAGAGAACATTACCACCTACAATCTTATATCTTATTTTTGCATGCTTCAGTCTTTTTATATACATTTTTATAATAAGCATGTTATTCAAAGAACTATGTATGATGCTTTTCCCCATTTAAAAGTATAGCCTATGAAAGCTATAGTAATCAAGACGATGTGGTTTTAATGAAAGGATAGACACATAGATTAATAGAACAGAGAGTCCAAAAATAGACCCAGAAAATGGTCAATTGATTTTTAACAAAGGTGTCAAGGCAATTTAATAGAAAAAATGATAGTCTTTTCAACAAAGGATGCTGAAATAATTGAACAACCATATGCAGAAAAAAAGAACTTAAACTATTCTTCACACCGTCTGTAAAAATTAACTTGAAATGGATAATAGTCCTAAATTTAAAATTATAAAACTTCTACATAATTACAGAGGAGAAAAATCTTTTTGACTTTCAATTAGATAAAGATTTCTCAAATAAGACACAAAAAGCAGCCGGGCGGGGTGGCTCACGCCTGTAATCCTAGCGCCCTGGGAGGCCGAGGCAGGCAGATTGCTCAAGGTCAGGAGTTTGAAACCAGCCTGAGCAAAAGTGAGACCCCGTCTCTACTATAAATAGAAAGAAATTAATTGGCCAACTAATATATAGAGAAAAAATTAGCCGGGCATGGTGGCGCATGCCTGTAGTCCCAGCTACTTGGTAGGCTGAGGCAGAAGGATTGCTTGAACCCAGGAGTTTGAGGTTGCTGTGAGCTAGGCTGACGCCATGGCACTCACTCTAGCCTGGGCAACAAAGCGAGACTCTGTCTTAAAAAAAAAAAAAAAAAAGCATGAAACACAAAAGAAAACATTGATAAATTGGACTTCATCAAAATTATAAGCCTCTGCTCTTTGAAAGATACTATTTAGAAAATGAAAAGACAATTCACAGATTGGGAGAAAATATTTTAAAAACACAAACTTATTTAAGTATGCTGGATACAAGCCCTTTATGATAAAAAAAAAAACAAAATTTGAATCCAGAATACTTAAAGAATTCTCCTAACTCAATAATAAGAAAACAAACAGCCCAATTCAAAAAGTTGGCAAAAGATCTGAATAGGCACTTCACCAAAGGTGAGTTATGAATAGCAAATAAACATATGAAAAGATGCTCAACATTATTGGTTATTAGGTAAATGCAAATGAAAGCCACAGTGACATATAACTACCCATCAAATTAAAAAAAAATAGGCACTGACAATACCAAATGCTGGTGAGAGTGCAGAGCAATTGGAATTCACATGCATTGCTGGTGGGAATGCAAAATGGTATAGCCACTTTGGAAAATAGTTATAAAAAAGTTAAACATACACTTACCATTTGACCCAGCAATCCTAATTCCAGATGAGAAATAAAGATATGTGTCCACACAAAAACCTGTTCACAGGTGTTTACAGTAGCTTTATTAATAATAGTAAAAAAAAAAAAAAAAGAAATGCTTATCAATTGGAAAATGTGTCAACAAACTGTCCTAAACATAAATGGATTATTATTCAGTAATATTTGTTTGGAAGAATCGCTTTTTTAAGAGCCCATGTTGGCCCACTGAGAGCTGGTCTGATATTCCAGTAGCCTCTGTGAATGGCTGATGGAGCCCATGGGAGCCCTGAGAGCAGGTGATGATAAACCTTATTGCTCGGTGAAAGGCAGGCAGCGCTACCCCTTCACATTTCTTCCTTCCATTGGGTTTGGTTAAGGCCTCATCTGACTTGGTGCTCCTTCAGTCATTCCTGCTGTCCCCTGTAGTTTGGCTCACGGTCCCCTATGACATTGCCAGACAGCCGAGGACGTTTCCACCGGAAGGGCATTGGCCGTGAGGCTCAGCTGTCTCTCTAATCCACACGGTGCTCTACATCACCCAGAGCAGCAGGGAGAAACAGACTCGAGGGCAGGACCTTGTCTGATGCCTTTTGTAGTGGCTCGTCAGCAGCAAGCACGGAGCCTAATATATAGTAAGTTCCCCATACACATTTTCTTTGTGTACTGATTTGGTTTCTTTTCAAGATGTTAAATTTAGTTCCTCATGTGTGAAGTATGGAATATAGGCTAAAAATGCTGTAGCCAGAGGCATGCTTAAATCACTGGAAGAGAAATAATAACTTTGATGTCCTAAATTTAAGGATATTGGCTATGTAATATATTTTTATTCATTA
Organism: Microcebus murinus; assembly: GCF_040939455.1. NCBI lineage: Eukaryota > Metazoa > Chordata > Mammalia > Primates > Cheirogaleidae > Microcebus > Microcebus murinus. The sequence goes on along the minus strand of NC_134115.1, from coordinate 56,579,078 downwards.
GTAGATGTAGCAAATATTTATTGAACACCAACTATGCCCTACATTCTATGCCAAATTATTTAGATTAAAGGAATGTATATCCAAGAACAAAAATAAGTCATTAATTAAAAATTTTCAAAGATAAATATTGATCTTCTCATACTTTGCTTCCCAGTGAGTTTATTTTTTTCTTTTCCTTTTTTCCTCCCAGAAAGAGGAAAGTAGCTGTTATTATGTACAGATGTCCTGGAACAAGTGATTGGCAACTGTCTTGTCTTGCGCAGCATCCTTAAAGGATTTGGTTCGTTTCCATAAGTAGTGGGGAGTAAAGTGTCAGAATTCAGAAGAGTTAGGGGAACATGTGTAATTGCAAACCATCTGTCTACTCCCCTCTCTCCTGTTTGTGACTATTGGCTTTTTAATGTCTGTTTTGTAGAGAGGGAAGAGTCTTACCATGTTTACTTCCTCTTTCTTAATAGGAAAGATTCTATTGTTTGACTCCCTCATATTTTTGCTATTTCAAGTTTTCATTAAATGATAACTATTTTCAGGATATTAAACATATACAATTACATTTTCTCTATTAGTCTATTATTACTTGTAGTTTCTTTCCTCCCTCCCTCCCTCCAATCCTCTCTCCTTTTTCTTCTCTTTCTCCCAACTTGTTTCCTTCCATGCTTCTTTCTTTTGTGTTTTGATAATTTTGGGTTTGTTTTATTTAGTTTTGAGTATTGCCATTGGTTTTTGTAAATTATTGGTAGTAGTAAACAGAAATGAAACATCTAATAATGTTAGGAGATTTGTGTGTGGACAATTAGAATCATGTTCACTTTTCTTGATGCTAAGTGGTGGCTTCAGATCATTTGGGACAATATTTTCTATTCGGTAAATTTTTTCACTTGAAAAAATAGTAGACGATGTAGCATTATAGAAAACAAAAATCTGTACATCCCCTTTGTAAGTATCCCTCAAACTCTCTGGCATCCCCAAGCACACACACTCTAATATAGTACAACCGTAATTTTGGTGGTTGTGGAGGGTCCAAGTGGGAAGAAGAGGAATGAAGGGAATGTTCCAGGTTGAGCCTCAGTGATATTCATTGCTGGGATCCAGGTACTCTGGCACTTCTGTGTGCTGCAGGGGTCAGAGGGGAGATGGGTCTTCGAGGACCCCAAAATCAGGAACGTGTACAATCAGCGAAGGAGCACACTTTCAGTTAGCAGAATCTAGCCGACTAATGGCCGTCTGCTGCTACTCAAGCATTTCCTTGAGGAGTCAAATTCCCAGGCTTACCCAAGGTGACCATTGTTCGTTAGACAAAATAGATTTCCTCCTGCGGGAAGAGGGGAAAGATTCTCCTTCTAGGAAATAAGATGATCTCCATATTGTTATGTATATGGCGTGTAGACTAGCTCCTCATTTCTGGAAGAAAGCATGGCCAGAAACACTTCTCAGCAATGTACAGAGGTTAGGCTCTAGCTGACTTCTGTGTACACCACTGACAATGTGTGAATAGTTTGGATATATGTGTGCTTATTTGTTTGCAGGAAATACATTCATAACTCCCATTAAATTCTCAATGGTGTCTATGACCCCACAAATAGCAACCACAGCCCTTGATTGACCTCATCAACCCATGTAGCTTCATTACCTACATAATGATTCTCTCAAACATATATTTTCAATCCCTTTATCCTCCAGAAATAAAATTTGTAGATAATATAACCATTCCACAGATACATTTTTTTTAAAAACTAAGCTTAATGCCTTAATTGGAATGTAAGAGCACAGTTTTAAGATTTATAATAACATTGTATATATTTCAATTACAAATGCTTGCATGTGACTACACAAAGGACATAATGAAGTAGTCAGAGGCTACTGTGGAATGGCCCTGTGTATGGCAGCCATAGACAACTGAACATGTGGGCATCACCGGCAGCTCAGCAACCACAAGAAGCATTGCCACTGGCGATAAGATTTCCCAGAATGGTGACAACTCTTTGTAAAGTTCTAGACGAAACAAAGTTCTCTGATTTGCAAGAAAGTTTCATTCCTGAAAATTCTAGTATATGAAAACCATACCAAAGCAAACAAAACTACCACTCCCACCACCAGAACAACAAGTTTTGGGATCCATGTGAAAAAAGGAGTTAGGTCCTCAGCTCAGATAAACAGGCATGTCACCCACATCAATCCTGCTGGGATGGGGAACAATTCCTCATTGTGTGGGACTGTCCCTTTGTATTTCAGTATGTCCAGCATCCTTGGTCCCTGTCCACTAAATACCAGTTCACATCCCCTCCCATCATTATGGTAACCCAAACCACTCCCACCAATGTCCAAAATGCCCCCAAGGAGGTGGTGTCACCTCTTCTGAGAATCACTGACCTATTGAATCAAGTTCAGACTTCTGAGCTTTGCACATAGGTCCTTTGTAATCTGGTGTCTGCCTCCTTCTCCATTGTCATCTCAAAACATTCACCCAACTCCACCCATGCAGACCACCAGAAACTCCCTAACCAGGTGGGCCTTTCCTTCTACCCATTGGTCCCTATGCCTGGGACCCCTCCCCCCAGTTTAACTTACAATCACCTCATCCCCAAAGCCTCCGAGATGCCCCTCAGCTTAGCTCCTCCAGGATGTGTTAGTTCTCTCTCTTCGTTTCCCCCACTTTTCTTGCTTATTTCTTTACAACACTTAACAAACTGTACAGTAAGAGATGGTTTTCCTGTTTGTATCTTCCCAGTCCTGCTCCCAGATTGTGACCTTCTTAAGCATGGGAGACAGGTCTCCTGCATCTTTATACTCAGGTGTGGTCCCCCTGGGTGTTGAGCTAATGGCTGCTGGTGCTGATGTGCTGAGAAGATCCTGGCCTCCTCCCAGTTCCAGGCTCTGGCCTGCCACCACGTCTTCTACGTGTTGTTCTTTTCTTCTAGAATGTGCCCCTTTGTTCCCATTCTTGCTCCCTCAGCCCAGCCACATCCTACTCTTCCTTCAGGTCTCAGGTTAGGTGTCACCTGTCCAGGGATGTTTCCTTGTCTCCCCGCTGCCCACACCCCTGCCAGTCCTCACCAATTGTATTATTTGCCCTCAAAGTGCCAGCACTTCTCCTTCTTAACACCGCAGAGATAATCACCTGGTCCTTGGCAAGCACAGGGACAGTGGGAGCAACCTAGACTGAGAACCAAGCTCCTCCTTTTTATTGGCTCTTCCATCATCCCTAAATGACTGGTAATGACTTCTCCCCAACCTTGGAGATTGAGGCCCTTCAGCTTAATTTATCTTGATTTTGAAAAATATTACACTCTTGCTGGTTATAATGCTTGGTCTGAAACTAATGTAAAATAGAGATTCTACATAGAAGTTTAAAAAATCAAAGGCACATACAGGGGCAATTAGACTTTTTTTATACCACCCAAAAAAAGAATATAGGCACTCAAATAACCTAATACTTGCCTACTACAGGTGGTACACACCTGTAGTCCCAGCTACCAGGGAGACAGAAGCCAGAAGATCACTTTATCTCGAGCTCAGTATTTCAAGTCCCACCTGGGCAATGTAGTAAGACTCCATCTCTGTCTCTTAAAAAAAACAAAACAAGAAAACCAATAACCATAATAGCTTTGCACAGTGGCAGTATCATAGCCAAAGAGGTTTATCTGAGGTGCAATTATTGCTACTCTTTAAAAAAAGCAAAAACCATAATAACCAATGCTTGCATGTTATCCTGTGGAAGTCTCAGTGCTTTAAAAAGCATTAGCATGTAGAAGGGAAATGGCTGCTTACAAAGTAAATAAATAGAGGGCTGAGCATTTTATTGTTTTAAAAAGTGGCAAGTTAAAATTATATTTTATTAAGGTTTTTATTTTATTAAGTGAAAAAAGAAATTCTGCTACTCTACCCTCAAGATTTTTCTCCCTGTGGGGCTGATTTACCTAGCCAGCCTTTGCTCAAACTTGAAGGCCACTTCTCCTGAGTACCTTATGTTTGATCCTTTGAGCTATTCTAGGAGTTTGGGCTTTCTCTGAGTTTTTGTCTCTTCTATCCTTTTTAAAAATAATACTTTCAGTGGTTTGCCATTCAGTAATCAGTCCCATATATATCCAGAGCTCTGCAATTCCAGAAGAAACCTAATTTCCTAAATGATGAAAGAAATGCATTAATTCTAAAAACTCTTTAGCAGCCTCCAGTCAGTTGCTATTAATAATTCTTTCTTATTGTTTTAAACAATGAATGCCTCTTTAAGACAATGCAGCATGCCTCACTAATAATAAACCTGGGTTTTATCTCCCTGTATACTCCATGCCCAATAAATAGCCCAGGTAAGCTTTTTCTGAGTTTTTCTTTTTTTTTTTTTTGAGACAGAATCTCACTCTTGCCTAGGCTAGAGTGCCATGGCGTCAGCCTAGCTCACAACCTCAAACTCCTGGGCTCAAGCAGTCCTCCTGCCTCAGCCTCATGAGTAGCTAGGACTATAGGCATGTGCCACCATGCCTGGCTAGTTTTTTTCTATATATATTTTTAGTTGGCCAATTAATTTCTGTCTATTTATAGTACAGACGGGTCTCGCTATTGCTCAGGCTGGTTGCAAACTCCTGACCTCAAGTGATCCTTCTGCGTTGGCCTCCCAGAGTGCTAGGATTACAGGCGTGAGCCACCGTGCCCAGCCTTTTTCTGAGTTTTCAACTCAATAATATTCATGTTTTTTTCTTTTTGTCATTGCTATTATAATATTATAATAAATGTTTCTTATGTGTGAACGAAGTGACAGATAGTGATGAAGCATAAAATTAGGTACTAGTTCTTGCTTGTCAATCTAAAATTGACACTGCATGCAAATATTATATACTCATAATAATTAAAAATAAAAATAACTTAATTAAAAAATTAAAAATAAAATATAAACTGCTTATATTATATATATATCAATTAGCCATTTCAAAATATTTACTCATGAGATACAGGCAAATAATCATCAGTAATGAATATATATGCTGTATAAAATGACTAATCTGGAAGTGCTCCAATTTACTGATTAAGCAGCTAATGTGTTTCTCACATAGCTTTGAGTTGAGTTGAATAAGATAATTTTGAAAATCAGTTATGTCCCTTACATAGAAACGAAAACATGACTTATAAATATATATTCAATCTACATGTGAATATTTATAAACCATAAGTGATTTAGAGAATAAATTCTACTTATGGATTAATGAACACCACCCTGATTGATAATATTTACATTTTAAATTAGAATTTTATAATAAAGAAAAATTGTGAGAAATATGATTGCTTAAATTAACAGAAGAATCCCAGAAAGAATTCTCTATGAATTCTCACTATAAATTTTTGCATGGCACATATAGTATATATAAAACAAAAACTCTAGATACATAACTGCTTGCCTGGAGAGAGTTTTCATAATTGCCTATTGCTAACACATGAATTTAAAACAGTGATCTGTGTGTCCATTGGTTTTAACTCATATTATTAGTTTCCTAAGGACACCAGGAAAAGGAGAAGCCAACCTTAATGTAATTGTTAAACATGATAGAGTGAGAAACAAAGAAATCAGGAAAAAGTAGGAATAATATTTCTATAAGAACAAGAAATGAGAGAAAAGTCTTAGACCCAAAGCCACTGAACCATGTATTCCTATTTTCAATAGACATGTATGAGTTGCAAAGCTACATCTCCTATGTTCTTTGTGTCGAGCCATTACAATACATGCTGTTACTCATACATTCTTTTACTCACACAGCTTCTATGACCTGCTGACCACAAAAACAGAGTGGCCTGCCTGTGGGTATCACTCTCAAGTGGCTATGTGAAGGGGTTCATGACCTCCATGATCCCCTGAGACAGCTTCTAGAAAGTCCATTTCTAGCTCTCAGTGTCTTGTAGACATACCCAGGAGTCACATTAAAACTTCTAGTTTCCACATGTCTCCCTGGTTCTTGATGTCCAGAGGGAAGGAGACATGATAACTGGCAATGGGGCATAGCTCATCTTTGGATCAGGGTCTTTGAATCAATAAATACTCCCTTTATCTTGTTTGGTAAGGTCTACTGATGTCATTTCTGTATTAATTGCCATCCAAGAAGCTTGAGATCCTCCTATTAAGACAGAGTCTTTATGTCAATCTCTTTATCACTCCCTTGGGGCAACCCTGCCTCCTTGCTGGCAGCCCTTTGATAGGAATCCTGTGTTTGTTTGTTTTATTATTACTCTTAATCAAGTGTTTTCAATCATAGCTTATATGTTCATGTCCAATGTGCCTTCCAGCTTAATTTCCTAATTTTAGACTATTTTTTTAAAAAACCGAACATATTAATACTGTTAAGGAAACAGCATAGCATGGAGTAAATGCAAGCACCTGCAGTGAAACCCTGTGGCAGAGTCACTCAGCGTCCCTTCAGGATGGGTCCTGTCCTCCCTCAGCCCAGCCCAGGCCCTCAGGCAGACAGGTGGGTGACGGTAGTGGTGGTGGTGGTGGTGATGATGAAGGGTATATGTGTGACCACAACTTGCCACTTTATCTCAGGAAATGGGGAGGCAAAGGGTGGGTTCCCACACCCTCATTATTCTCAAGGCCCAATCTCCCTAGATTGGGAGCAGATAAAATGGGAACCAATTAATCAGAGAATATCTGAAACACTAGTGCTACTGTTCTAGAAGCTGTAGCCTACTAATATCTAGAGAGAGTGGATTATTGCCATTAAGTTGTCCAAATTGCAGTGAGGACCAGATTGGATTTGGATCCCTAAACTGGACCCCTTCCAACTCCTGGCCTGGGTCATTTCATTAACTTCCCAGTAAAGGAAGCCATAGGAGTTGACAAACTCCAACCAGAGCCTTCAGGAACATTGTACATAAAGCACAGGAAAGGAAGATGGCTTTTATTAGGTTGGTGCAAAGGTAATTACAGTTTTGGGCTGTGAATCTTATTTTATTTTTCTTTTTTGAGACAGAGTCTCACTTTTTGCCTGGGCTAGCGTCAGCATCACTCAGGAACCTGAAACTCCTGGGCTCAAGCAATCCTTCTGCCTCAGCCTCCCAAGTAGCTGGGACTACAGGCATGCACCACCATGCCTGGCTAATTTTTTCTATATATTTTTAGTTGGCTAATTAATTTCTTTCTATTTTTAGTAGAGACAGGGTCTTGCTCTTGCTCAGGCTGGTTTCAAACTCCTGACCTTTGAGCGATCTGCCCACCTCGGCCTCCCAGAAGGCTAGGATTACAGGCATGAGCCACCATGCCTGGCTGGACTGTAAATTTTAAATCATTATAACTAGGCTCAGACACATCTTTATTAATCAAAATGGGAACCATTACAATCAACACATTTTTGCCAATGATAAATAAGTTTGCTTATTCCTGTAGCATAAATATCCATACTTTGAGATTCAAAGAACTCTTGGAAAGCCTTTTCTGCTTCCTGCTGGTTGTGGAAGTGTTTTCCTTGCAAAAAGTTGTCAAGATGCTTGAAGAAGTGGTAGTTGGTTGGTGAAAGGTCAGGTGAATGTGGTGGATGAGACAAAACTTTGTAGCCCAATTTGTTCAACTTTTGAAGAATTGGTTGTGTGACCTGCAGTCAGCCATTGTCATGGAGAAGAATTGGGCCCTTTCTGTTGACCAATGTCTGCTGCAGGCATTGCAGTTTTTGGTGCATTCCATCGATTTGCTGAGCATACTTCTCAGATGTAATGGCTTCACTGGGATTCAGAAAGCTATAGTGGATCAGACTGGCAGCAGAGCACCAAACAGTGATCATGACCCTGTTTTGGGTGCAAGTTTGGCTTTGGGAAGTGCTTGGTAGCTTCTTCTTGGTCCAACCACTGAGCTGATTGTGGCCAGTTGTCATATTAATATGAAGAGTGCTTTGACCTGAACTGAACACAAACTTACAAATGTTGAGAGAAGTGAGAGGAGGACCAGATGTCAGTGATATTGTGGAGTTTGTCTGTGTGTTTTTCACATGCAAAGGATAGAAAATATATTCCTGGGGGAAAAGAAAAGAAAAAATTATTGACATATCAATCAATAGGGATTTGGTTAAACCAGCTATGACACAGCTGTGCAGTAGAGTACTATTTTGCTGTTAAAAATGAAAACTATTCACAGGATATTAAGTGGAAAAGGCAGGTCATAGACCATTATCAATAGTGTGACCCAGCCGGGCGCGGTGGCTCACGCCTGTAATCCTAGCTCTTGGGAGACCGAGGCGGGCGGATTGCTCAAGGTCAGGAGTTCAAAACCAGCCTGAGCAAGAGCGAGACCCCGTCTCTACTATAAATAGAAAGAAATTAATTGGCCAACTGATATATATATATATAAAAATTAGCCGGGCATGGTGGCGCATGCCTGTAGTCCCAGCTACTCGGGAGGCTGAGGCAGAAGGATCGCTCGAGCCCAGGAGTTTGAGGTTGCTGTGAGCTAGTCTGACGCCACGGCACTCACTCTAGCCTGGACAACAAAGCGAGACTCTGTCTCAAAAAAAAAAAAAAAAAAAAAAATAGTGTGACCCTGGGAAAGAGTATTAGTTCCCTACCAAATAGACTAGAATGGCTATTCTAGTCTTCTCCCCCAATTAAAGGAAACTTGTTTTTAGCTGGGTACAACGTCACTCAGCTGAAAGATTACATTTCCCTCCTCCCTTGCAAAGACATGGCCATATAACTAAATTCTGGCAATGAGGTATAAGCAGAAGTTTCCCTAAAAAGGAGAGGATTATGCCCTTTTCCCTCTTTCTCCAGTCTGTTCCTTAGAATATGGATGTCATGGTAGAAGTCCTGCTGTTGTTTTTCTCTTGTGAAAGAGAAATAAACATTCATCTTGTTCAAGCCATATATTAAGAGTCTCTGTTACATGAAGCCAAATCTAATCCTAATGAATATAGATCCCCTTTGTGTTGTAAAATTAAATATGTACACATATATGCATGCACACACGTATACATATACCACAAGATGTATATGTTTAAGCCACATATGCATAAAATGTCTGTAAGTGTATATGACAAACTGGTAACAGTTTGGGGGTATGGGATTATAAGCAGGAGGAGGGGGGCTATTCATTTTTTAATTTTTTAAAATTTCAGCAATAAGCTAAAAATGTGTTTTTAGGAAAAATTAAGATATTTCTATTTTTATGAAGAAAACAGCTTGACTGATGATTCCTTAAAATCAAAACACTGGGTAAGCCCCTTACTCATCTCTCTTTCCCTCAGAAGAAATACCCTCACGATGGTGTCAGCCTCACAACTATTTTTCAATGCTTCCAGTTTCATGTAGGCTTTCTTTCCCCTCCCATTCTGAATATTCCATTTCTCTTTTAAATAGGCAACATTTTGCTTCTAATACAGTTTAAGAGAAAGCTCCATTTAATAACAGAATGAATAATTAATTAAAATAGGTAAGAAGGCACATACACAGCTGCTTTGATAATAAAAGAGTTGTCCTCCAAATAAGGTTTCTTGTTATCACCAACACTCAGTTGTTACCATGGCTACATGTTAATTTGAAGGCCAATTGCAATAAGAAGAGATGATCCAATGCTCCAGATAACTAGGGTTGGTTAAAGCAAGATTTGGAAAGGAACTTGATATGGTCGGAGGCTCTGGCTTGGACTTCTCATCTTAGTATTACAATGCCTTGGCCATGCTGGGTCTCTCCTGTGTTCAATTTCATAGGTAACCCAAAGAAACAAGCACATGAGACTTAGAGGTAAGGGACAGGAGAACTGGCATCCTAAGAGAAACCAAATCAAGGAGCCGAAAGTAGGATGGCGAACACATTGGTTAATGATATGATACATATTCCAAATTTAGGTAAAGAGAAATGTGTTTGCATTGTATTATGAATTCCAGGGCTGCCTAAGAGGTATAACATTATTTTGTTTACAAATTCTAACTGTAGACTGTATGTATACATAACATAGTTATATCTCCAGGTGCCAATAGATATTTATAACTTGAGAAGCAGATGGCTAGGACATTGGATCCTGAACATATGAATTTTAGCAGCTACAAATACCTGCTCCTACATGGTCCCAAGAGGAAATAGCTTATATACACAGAGGACAAGCCAGGCAAATGGGGAGTTTTTATTACTCTGAAGGTGGATCCTAGAGCAAAACTCCAGTTAGCCTGAACCACTGGAAAGTGGAAATGAGGATAAAAGCTAGAGTAGTCATCTCAGACCAAATGTGCTGAAATGGGCAAGGTACCAAGAGAAAGGAGGCTTGGGCCTTTGATGAATGCTGGGCCTCCATTCCAGCCCTGCATTGCTTACCTAGACATTAACATGAGAGAGAAGTATCTTGTTTAATCCAGGGTTATTCTGAGGCTCTCTGTTATAACAGCCAAAATGTGAAATTACTAACATCTAGAATGGCTCTGTAGAAACATGGCTAGAACATAAGAGTCTCCACTGATGATATGATCACACAAGGAAAGGCAGGGCAATGTAGCCAAAAACGCACTGGGCTTAAAGTAAGGGTACTGGAATTTTAGTACAGACAACCTCTAGTCACTTTGTGACCTTAGGCAAGCCCTTTTATGTTTCTCTGTGTCCTCATCCATAAAGCAAGGCAGTCTGGTACAGTTAAAAAATAAAATTTTGAAACTTGAAATCGAAAAGCATCTGGTTTCAGAAGAACTTGTTTATGTTTATATTCATTGTGAAGCAACAATACTGGAGGCTGGGAAGGGGGGCGGGAGATAGGGAGAGATTTGTTAGATACAAGATTACAGCTGGATAGGAGAAACATGGTCCAATGTTCTGTAGCACCGTAAGATGACTATATTTAACACAAATATATAGTTTCAAATAGCTAGAAGGAGGATATTGAATGTTCCCAATACAAAGAAATGATAAATATTTAAAATGTTAATTACCGTGTTAATTACCCTGATCTGATCATTATATGTATCAGAACATCACTGTGGACCCCATAAATGTATACAATTATTGTGTCAATTAAAAGTTAAAAAATATATAAACACGAACCTTTGGTACCAGCTTTCTTAAATAAAATAATAATATGATAATCACCTTCAGAAGCTGCTTCATTGAGAACATCTACACAGGACTAAGAGTTCCCCATATACAGTATTAGCTTTTTTAATCCTCCCAGTGGGTGCCATTATCATCTCCATTTTGCAGATAAGGAGTCTGAGGTTTAGTGAGGTTAAACCCTTTTGCCTGCCATGCAGATAGTTAGTGGCAGAGCCAGGATTGAAATGCCTGAGTGCTGGTGTTTAACCACTGCTACCCCTGCCTCCAGTATTATTACCTAACTAGTCTTTGTGAAACATGCCAGAAAATCAACGGCAATGGCCATTGGCCATATGACTTCTTCGGCCACTGCAATTAGGAGGGATTATTACACTTTAAAATGAATAAACAACTCTTCCTGATTTATGTGCTAGGTTAAGGCGACATGTGGAGCAATCGACGTGAATCATCCCAGGAACACAGAGAATTAAGCTAATGATGAAGCACACCTGCCAAATGCTGAAAGGAAAATAGGTAGCCCTCAAGAACCTGTGACCCAGTCGCACTGCACAGCGTGACCGCTGGCCTCCAAGCGCCAAGCCTCAGGAGCTTGGCAGGCAGCCGCGATTCAGGGCAGCTCAGGCTCCAGGCCGTGTTGCTTCCTGCCCACTGCCTTCGCAGAGGCACATCGGAGAAGCTAAGCCCGATGGACTCTGAACACTGGTTAGGTTGTTGTTTTTTTTTTTCTTTTTTCTGGCAACAAAATTAAAACGGCACCTAGGGATTTATCCACCCTTTTGCTGATCTCGATGTGAACCGTGCAGCTAAATCCCTGTACACAGCACTGACTCTATCTCCCAGGGTGTTGCTTAAAATGTGGCTGAGTACAAATGGAAAACATCACGTCTTGTTGAAGTCAGCACACAGAATTAATCTCTAAAAGTAATGAAAGAATTAGTCTCACTTTGTAAGATAAATAAATGCAAAGTATGGTAAAGTCGGAGATGTTCAGCTCAGCTGCTTTTAGGAGGAGACATCTTGGGAAAAGGATATTATGTACTTGAGATACATTTTAATGCCATTCTGGTATTTGTGTGATTATGAGGATGTTTTAGGGTTTTTTAAAGTCTATTTAATATATGAGATTTTTAACCTGCAACTATTTGCCTTGTGTCTTGGCCTTAATTGTTTTTAGCTCTTGGAAATCATCAGTGTATGATTTAAGTCAGTATAAAATTAGAAGCCATTTCAATCTTTGAAGGCAATGTGGAATAATGCTCTCTATTTTTCATCCCATCGTTAATTTTATTTTTACTCTGACACTGAATTTCAGGCTTTGTTTTTTTCTGAGTGTGGCCTACCTACTTGGAATCAACCAGCAGTGCTTGTTTAAAGTTGTTCTGAAAGTGTGGGGTAAAGGAAGTCAGATCAGAGAGCATTTCTCTCCCAGTACCTAATAAAATGGACAAAACTATTGCATTTTAAAATTCATCGTCAGGGATCAATATTGAAAAAGGGTAAAACTTCATGGAATAAAGTTTGAAAAGTGGCTCTTAACCTTGCTTAAGAGAACTAAGGAAAAGTGAGTCAACATCCTGATGCTTTTCCTCAATTAACCTTGATGTGAAGAGACGTGGATGGAGGGAAGGGTAGGTGTGGAAACTACCACGCGTAGCAGCCACACTCTGTTCCACTGCAGAGACTTGCTGAAGTAAGAGGCGTGAACAGGGGTGGACAATCTCCAAGGAGATTGCTGAGCTGGGGGAACCAACCAAAGCCCATGGATTAGGAAACGCTCGCCCCACGCTGGCAAGACTGACCCTTGTAAAAGGACATCTGCTGGGAATCAGGAGAGAGAATGCAGCCAGGACCCCGGCAGGGACTGCAGGGTGCTCGGACGGAGCTCTTCTCCTTCCCACTGTCAAGTCCTCAGGCTGCAGAAAACTAAACAGAAAGTAGCATCCAGCCCTCTGATGGTTGTCCATAGGGCTGATAAATAGCTCCTAGGGACAAAGGTCAAGAACTACATACAGTAGATCCAAGAAACTGAAGAGTTCTACAGAACTGTCCAAGTTTAGCTTGAGTAAGATGAAAACATGTGTCATGTCAACCTTGTAATTGTGCCACAGAGGAGAGAAGGAGAGAGAGAACGTGAAAATAGTAATCTCTGTTTCACAGGGTTTTGGGGAGGAGTAAAAGAGAAAAAGTATGTAAATTCTGGACCACAGAACCAGATACATCCTAAGTGCCCCCAAATTGTATTGTCTCCTCCATCCCATCCCTTGTTCATAGCCCTATATGCTGTTTTTTGTTTTGTTTTGTTCAACTCAGGCTAACTTTATATTTTTACACCACTGTGGGTTTCCAGGTTGAGTAATTTATGGCTTAAAGCTAAATATTTGCCAGCAAACTATTCTTGGAAATATAGAGCAGCATAGGAAAGGTCATGGGCTTTGGCATTAGAACTAGGCTTCAATTCTGAGCTATCTCTCTCAGTTTGTGATTTTAGGTGGGTTAAATATTTAATCTCTCTGGGCTGAGTTTCCTTCTGTACCGAATGGTATTGATAATCCTAAATTTGCTGTACCTGTATGTATAAAGTGCCTGGCACAAAGTAGATGTTCCTTAAAGGTGACATGACTACTATCATTTTACTTTTAGAGATTGTTATGTCTATATGAAACAGTAATCAATTCTTTATTATTTGTAACCCCAACTGCTTCCTTAGGAGGGTGAGTCTTGTTAACTGTAGGGCACCTTCCTTAGGAGGGTGGGTTTGGGGGAGCACCATGATGGCTTTGGGCCTGTAAATTTGTGAGTTAGATTTGGGGGAAGGAGCTAAGTTGCTTGCATAAGAAAGAAAGAGAAAAATGGTAAATGGAGGCAGGGGTGAGTGGTCAAGGGAGAGAGAAGAAAGCAGTGGATGGAGTCTGGGAGGATTCAGGGAGGGAAGTCCCTGGAGATGATGCAGCCAGGAAGGGATTCTGAAGGTACAGACAGAGAATGTGAATTTTTACCTTGTTTTCTTCGGGCTACTATGATATAGTGATATAACTACTCTTCCCGCCTACTCCCTCTCCTCCTGGACACACACAGTCTTCAGGGAAATCAATGTACTAAATCAACTTACTAAAGCTGTCTGTGTGGCCGGATCAGGCAGTGGGACCAGGCGAGGCGTGAGTTCTGTATCCTGCGCGATGCAGTAATGCTGAGCCGTGTGAGCAGACACGGGGATCAGAGGACACAGGGGAGATGACATCTGGCTCTTGTGTAAATTTGCGCTGATCTGATCCTGCTGTGTATTTGCCATCTGCCAAACTTTATTCAGGAAGTCTTAAGGTCTGGGAAGGTATGAAATCTCTCGGCTTGTAGAATTTCAGCTGTCCTTCCATGGTAGCAGAAAACTAGAAGTGAGGGTTCAGAAGACAGTACTAGGACCACATATCTTCTAGTGCCTTAATGTAATCCTGCTGTACCACCCTGCTCCCCTCCCCCCATCAACGTCAGACATGAGTTAGGTCTGTTTTCTCATTGATTCAAGGTTTCCAACCTTAAGTATTAGAGTTGACTCTCTCAGCCTCCTTCCTCCCATTTACTCCAGCTCAATCCTCCCAAGAGAGGTGCTGTTCTACGTCCCTAGACATCCAACTGTATAACTCTCAGTCCCCCAGGGGAGCTTCCTTTTCTCGTTGCTTCTGGAATCTTCGTTACTCCCTCTCCCTTAGTGGCAACGTTCTTATACTGTGGCCACCAGCTCTTTGGGCTGCTAGGAGGTGTATTATGTGCACACAGCGCTGCTTGCTACTCCCTGTTTCCATTAATGAATCTACTATCTATCTAGCCATACAGGCTACAATCCAACATTGTTGTTTCCACCCCCTGTGATTTAGCATCCAAGAATGTCAGAGGCAGAATGGACCCTGTAGGACCACAGATTGTGACTTTCTTTTAGCCTAACTTCATAAGAGTAACCTCATCTAATTAGAGTTGATGGTCCTGCTATGATTCTCTTGGCAACATGTTCACAAATGACATTTATTCACTGATGTCTGCATCTCTTTTTAACCTATCTCTAGGGGCCTGGATTCCTCTCTTAACGTATTTCTCTCTCCTTCACACTCAGACCGTCACCAAGTCTTGCTGATGCTACTTCTGAAATATCTCACATGCAGGTCCCTGCCACTGCCTTAGAGGAGTTCTTACCTCCTAATGGCCAGATTGTTGTAGTAGCCTCCCGGCTGGTCCTTTCTGCTGCCAAGCTCTTCCCTTTCTAGTCTAACCTCTGCATTTGGGGCCAAGTTTCTACAAACAAACCCTATTACTCTGACTATAAGACTCATGGACTGCTCACAGGAAAGTCTAAATTCCTTGGTAAACCAGACTCAATGGCACCTCCGTGCTAGCCTGAGCACCTATCAGTCTCTCCTGCATCCTCCAGCCTCAGTGAGCATCTCACCTTTCCCAGAATATTCCATGTTGCTTTACACCTCTCCTGCTGGTCACTATCAAATGCCCTTTCCTATTTTCTCCACCTAGATGATGACTCAGTTTCCCTCACTCTGATGTGCCCAGGAAGCCCAATGAAGGAATCAATGCTCAGCTCTAGGCCTTGCCCTTTCATCTCTGTATGACTTTTCCCTGGGTGGCATCATCCAGACCATGGTTTCAATTATTACCAATGTGTGTATGAACCACCCGTTCCCATCCCCGCCATGGACTCTTCCTCCAAGTTCTAGTCTCATGTATACAACTACCTACTTGACGTTCCTTTTTAAAAATGTTTGAGAGTTCCTTTAATCTTCACAAAAAATATTATGTAAATGCTGTTATTATTCTCATTTTGAAAACTAGAAAACCGATGTTCAGAAAAGTGAAATATGTTGTGTAAGTTCACACAACTGACTAATTAATGTTTGATGGAATCTGAACACAGGACTATCTGACCTCATAACTTATGCTTTTATCTGTGATATGATTACTCCCTCTGGAATATGTACATCAGGGAAGCCGAGATCCCTTGCTTCACATATAATAATAAAAGTATTATTAAGAAATGGAGCCGGGCGTGGTGGCTCATGCCTGTAATCCTAGCTCTTGGGAGGCTGAGGTGGGCGGATTGCTCAAGGTCAGGAGTTCAAAACCAGCCTGAGCAAGAGCGAGACCCCGTCTCTACTATAAATACAAAGAAATTAATTGGCCAACTGATATATATATAAAAAATTAGCCGGGCATGGTGGCGCATGCCTGTAGTCCCAGCTACTTGGGAGGCTAAGGCAGAAGGATCGCTCGAGCCCAGGAGTTTGAGGTTGCTGTGAGCTAGGCTGACGCCACGGCACTCACTCTAGCCTGGGCAACAAAGCGAGACTCTGTCTCAAAAAAAAAAAAAAAAAGAAATGGAAACAATTTAATTGAATAGGAATAAGCCACCATTCTGGATAATTCCAAACCTTCCAGAATCTTAGGGCTGGAAGAGATTTTGAAGGTCATTTAGCCCATCTATCTCTCTTTTCTACTTGATTCTGAGGCACATTTGAAGCCATAGAATTTTGTTCTTTGTTTTCTTTACAGAAAATATTTTTTATTTTTCATTTGGATGGATCAGTATTGCTTTTTCTGAGCAATGAGGAGAGAAAATGAGTCCCATTAATATTATTTCAACTTCTGCCTCCACCTTTGTCTGACAACCTACCTCCATGACTTTTTTTTTTAAATTGTGCTTTGTGGGCCATTAAATCCCTCCTGTCTGGTAAACTTATTTGAGTTGAGGTTCTCTTCCTTACTTGCTGTTGTCTCAAACCATCTCAGATTACACAGCCCTGTCACTGAAACCCATGCTCTTCTCCCCATGCTGACTGTCCTCCAGTGTCCTCCATCCCAGCGATCAGCACCACCATTCATCCAGCTGTACAAGCCAGAACCTTAGGAGTCATCCCAGAGTCTCCTCCCTCTTACCTCCCACGTCCAGCTCTCATCCTTCTAAATGATCTTGACTATCATCATCTCTCCATTTCCACTGCCATCACTTTAGTCATAGCGACCATTTAACCTCTGGCCTGGACCAGTGGAGCAGCCAAGTAACTGATCTTTTGTTTTCTGATCTTTCTGATCTCTTGCTCCTTTTCGTTTGTTTTCCAGAGTGCAGAGTCATCTTTTTGATGCACAGATTCAGTTATGTCACACTCCCTGCTTAATGTCCCACAGTGGCTTCCCATTGCACTTGGAATAAAGTCCAGACCCCCTAATGTGGCCTTCACGGTGCTGCATGGGCTCAAGCAATCCTACCTGAGACAACAGGAGTGCACCACTGCACCCAGCTCTGGTGGGTTTTTTTCTATTACCGATATCTAGTTTAACTTTGTTGTGCTTAGAGGACATATTTTGTATGATTTCAGTTCTCTACATTTTATCACCTGGAATATGATATATCTTGGTGAATGTTCCACAGCATTTGAAAAGAATATGATTTCTGCTGTTGTTGTGTAGTGTGTTCTATAAATATCAGTTAGATCATGTTGGTTGGTAGTGTTAGTTAACCTCCTATGTTCTTACTGAGTTTTTTTTCCTGCTGCTTGTTCTATTAATTACTGACAAAGGAGTGTTGAAGTCTCTGACTACAGTATCATTGCAGATTTATCTATTTTCCTTTCTTTTCTATGAAAGTTTTCTTTAGGCCAGGTGTGGTGGCTTATACCTGTAATCATAGCACTCTGGGAGGCCAAGGTGGGAGGATTCCTTGAGTTCAGGAGTTCAAGACAAGCCTGAGCAAGAGTGAGACCCCATCTCTCCTGAATATAGGAAAATTAGCCAAGCATGATGGCCTGTGCCTGTAGTCCCAGCTACTCAAGAGGCTGAGGCAGTTCACCTCTCACAAAAATCAACTCACGCTGGATAAAAGACTTAAACCTAAGGTATGAAACTATTAGAATTCTAGAGGAAAATGTTGGAAACACTCTCCTAGACATCGGCCTAGGCAAAGAGTTTATGAAGAAGTCCCCAAAGGCAATCACAGCAGCAACAAAAATAAGTAAATGGGACATGATCAAACTAAAAAGCTTCTGCACAGCCAAAGAAACAGCCATGAAAGTAAACAGACAACCTACAGAATGGGAGAAAATTTTTGCATCCTATGCATCCGATAAGGGGATGATAACTACAATATACTTAGAACTCACGAAAATCAGCAAGAAAAAATCAAATAACCCTATTAAAAAGTGGGCAAAGGACTTGAACAGAAACTTTTCTAAAGAAGATAGAAGAATGGCCAACAAACATATGAAAAAATGCTCAACATCTGTAATCATCAGGGAAATGCAAATCAAAACCACAATGAGATATCACTTAACTCCAGGGAGAATGGCCTTTATCAAAAAGTCTCCAAATAACAAATGCTGGTGTGGATGCGGAGAGAGAGGAACACTCCTACACTGCTGGTGGGACTGCAAACTAGTTCAACCTCTGTGGAAAGCAACATGGAGATACCTTAAAGCGATACAAGTGAATCTACCATTTGATCCAGCAATCCCATTACTGGGCATCTACCCAAAAGACCCAATGACACTACAAAAAAGACACCTGCACTCGAATGTTTATAGCAGCACAATTCATAATTGCAAGGCTGTGGAAACAGCCCAAGTGCCCATCAATCCAAGAATGGATTAATAAAATGTGGTATATGTATACCATGGAGTACTATTCAGCTCTAAGAAACAACGGTGATATAGCATATCTTATATTTTCCTGGTTAGAGCTGGAACCCATACTACTAAGTGAAGTATCCCAAGAATGGAAAAACAAGCACCACATATACTCACCAGCAAACTGGTATTAACTGAGCAGCACCTAAGTGGACACATAGGTACTACAGTAATAGGGTATTGGGCATGGGGGAGGGGGGCGAGTATATACATACATAATGAGTGAGATGTGCACCGTCTGGGGGATGGTCATGCTGGAATCTCAGACTTGTGGGGGGAGGGGGGAAAGGGCATTTATTGAAACCTTAAAAATCTGTACCCCTATAATATGCCGAAATAAAAAAATAAAAATAAATAAATAAATAAGTTAAAAAAAAAAAAAAGAGGCTGAGGCAGGAGGATCACTTGAGCCCAGGAGTTTGAGGCTGCAGTGAGCTATAATGATGCCACTGCCCTCTACCCAGGGTGACAGAGTGAGACTCTGTCAAGAAAGAAAGAAAGAAAGAAAGAAAGAAAGAAAGAAAGAAAGAAAGAAAGAAAGAAAGGAAGGAAGGAAGGAAGGAAGGAAGGAAGGAAGGAAGGAAGGAAGGAAGGAAGGAAGGAAGGAAGGAAGGAAGGAAGGAAGGAGAAAGAAAGAAAGAAAGAAGGAAGGAAGGAAGGAAGGAAGGAAGGAAGGAAGGAAGGAAGGAAGGAAGGAAAGAAAGAAAGAAAGAAAGAAAGAAAGAAAGAAAGAAAGAAAGAAAGAAAGAAAGAAAGAAAGAAAGGAAGGAAGGAAGGAAGAAAGGGGGGCAGAGGGAGGGAGGGAAGGAAGGAAGGAAGGAAGGAAGGAAGGAAGGAAGGAAGGAAGGAAGGAAGGAAGGAAGGAAGGGAGGGGAAAGGAGAGGAAGAAAGAAAAAGAAAATGAAGAAATTTTTCTGTAAAGTTCTGTTATAAGGTACATACACATTTTTCATTACTAAATGTTCTTCTTTGTCCCTGGTAGTATTCCTTGTTCTGGAACATATTTTGACAGTATTGGTGTTTGCATGGCATATCTTTTCCATTCTTTTCCTTTTACCTTATCTGTGTCTTTATATTTACAATATATTTCAGTATCTCTGGAACTTCAATTTCACATATTAATATTGTCTCCTAGGTAACTGACGCTCTCTTTCTTTCAGTTTTTTTCACTCTGTGCTATTCATTTAGAAAAGTTTGTGTTACTATATATCAAGCTCATTTATCTTTTATTCTATAGTGTTTACGCTGTTGCTAATCTCATTCATTGGTATTTTTCATTTCAAAGGTTGTATTCTTATTTTTCTAGACGTTCCATGGGTCTTTTTTATACTTCTCATTCCTCTCCTGATCATTCTTATGTTTTCTTCTAACTTCTTGAATATATGGAGCTTATTTGTAATAGCTTTTGAAACATCCTTGTCTGAAAATTGAATGATCTGTCATTTTTATCTTTATTTCTATTGATTGATTTTTTTCCTAGTTATGGATCTTATTTTCCTGCCTTTTTTTCTTTTTTTGCATGCATGGCATTGTTTGGTATACTAATTTCTTGGACTTCTTAACCCTGGTCTCAGGAAATTTTGTCTCACACATGCACAGATCATAACTGTGAAAGACTTCAGAGTTCTCTCTCTAGGTAGCTCTCTCCTCTGTAAGGGAAATTCTAGCTGTCATAGTCTCCTGAAACTTTAATCTCCATCTCCTCAACTCAGACTTCTGTGCTCTCTTTGGGTTTTCTCTTTCTGTACTGCAAGCTAGAAACTTCCTCCAGCAGAAAACTGGGGCAATTGTAGGGCTTACCTCATTTATTTCCCTTCTGTCAGGAATCACAGTCCCACATTGTCCAATGTCTTAAAACCATTGCTTTATACATTTTGTCTTATTTTCTTGTTAAGACAGAAAGGTAAATCCAGTCCCTGGTGCTCCATCATGGCCAGAGGTAGAATTACATACACATTAGCTCAGCCAGACTTAATCTGGACTCCTCACTCTACCTCTGCCACACAAACAAAAGCACACACATATGTGCGATTTTTTTATTTTTTGGTCTGCGTTTCAGTAGATAAGGAAATATATGACTGCTGTAAGTTTAGAAGAACTGGGATGGAAAGTGTTTTCAATGTAATATCCAAGATAACTCAGAATGCTGTAGTACTGGTGGGAGACTATTTTAGCTGACTGTAGTACTCTGATTTCTCATAGACAATTGTGGGTGTGTATCAGGAGTGTTTAGTAATGTATGTAGTGTGGGGGCTCCATTTAAGTACAAGGAAAGTCCTGAGGGATGGCAGGAGCAGAGGCTCTGGTGATGACTTCATTTGCCTCTGGGAATAAACCAATGTTGCTGCTATCAAATTTGCTGAAGGGATGATGAGAGCAGAGTGGAGGGAGATCCCACCATTGGTCTCCTTTGAGCAGGACCGAGGTTGGGGAAGGGAAGAAAGGATAGTGTCAGGACCCACTATCCATTTCCTTGACTTTCTTTATCTTTAATCATATGAACTTCCTTTTGGGTTGGAGAGCCAACACCTGGTACAGAAGAGGCCAGTATTAATGGATGCACAGCTAGGAGAAAGACACTAGTGTCCTTTGTTCTGTCTTGTCAGCAGTTCTGGACATGTCTCATAATGGCAACTACTGGGCTCAGGCCAATAAATACTGGATTTGCACCCTTTTTATTATGATCTTCCCATTTTAGTTTCAGAGAATATTTTAATTGGGCGGTTTGGACTTATTTGGAGTTGTCAGAAATACACATAACAGCAGAAATAACCTTAGGGATTTTGAAATGTGTGTCTCAAAATAGAGCTAGGAAAAGGGGGGGGGGGTGGAATCTGTGTTGGCTTTAAAAATCCACTTGGAGCAGGGAAATTTACAGCTTGGGCTGCTTTCTGAACTCCCGCAACATCGCTGCTGATTCTGCATTTTGGGGGACAGGTTGTCATTTCAGTGCAAGTTGTTCATTTTAAATGATTTGTTCAGAACGAAATATTCTCTGTTAAGAAAACTTTGGGCTAAATTTTTTTACCAAAACATTTCCATGTCATACTAAAAGATGAAATTTGCCACATCAATAGTATTTCAGAAAAACCAGCTACAATTGATAACGAAGTGCCCTAAATACTTGAAAAGGCCTGAGAGTTGCAGTTCATCAGGAAGCCGCTCTTCTCCAGCTTTGTAAGGTTTTGAAACAGGGCCATCTAGTGGAATTCCCTGACTGTGACACCATGAGAGCACTCTCAGAGACCTTACATTAGAGTCTTTAAAATATCCTTTCTAATGCCTTTTTTTTTTTAGTTTTCCAGCTAATTTATTTCTGTTTTTTTAGTAGAGACAGGGTCTCACTCTTGCTCAGGCTGGTCTCGAACTCCTGAACTCAAAAGATCCACCCGCCTTGGCCTCTCCGACTGCTAGGATTATAGACGTGAGCCACCGTGCCCGGCCTCCAATACCTCTTGACCCAAACTAACTGTCCCTGATATAAATAGTCTGCTCAGAAATAAATATCTTTCCACTATAATTCCTGCATGTATTAATTTGGTAACATCATGTTCTGTGGATACACATCCAATTGAGTTTCTAAAAGTTCTAAGTGGTTTACTTTTTTCCTTTCCTGTGAAAAACAGTCCTTGTTAGCCTGCCGCCTCTCACACTGCCACCCCCTCAACCTTGAAATCTCATTGAAGAATTAAGAAATGTATACTTTTTATACAAGACAGTATATGACACAGGATGCAGATCTTTGTTAACAGATGTCACTGGACTGACTGTGTAGGACCCACCCAACACACGGCCGGCATTGTGTGAGGTGTTGAAGGATGTTTCCATGGACTGGTCGGAGAGAACAGGGCATATGTAGACCTCTCCCTAGCCAAATGGAATGCAGGGTTTGTTCACCAAATTCATTTCACTCTGTTCCTGGAAACACAGCTAAATTATATTTTCCAGCACCCCTACAGTGAGGTGGGGCCCTGTGGTTGAGTTGTGGCAGGAATGTGGATGGAAGAGTTATACACTCCTTGCAGTCCTGCATCATCTCTCATGTTTTCTTTTGTCTCCCCTCCCCCACTCCCAACTGGTGGGTGTCATTGCCCAGGCAGAACGTGGCAGCCTCTGTCATCCTGAGTCCTTTAATGTCTAAGTAGAGCCTGGCCCTCCACCCTAATCCCTAAACCTATAATGGACAGTGATATGGACATGAAATATACTTTTATCATTTTAAGCCAATGATATTTTGGGGATACCTGTTAATTACCCTGATTAATTCAGGAGAGAAGAAACTAGAAGAAAGGAAAGAGCATAGTTCAGTGTCAGGCATATATAAAACACTAAGAAAATGTTTATTGAATAAATAGATGGATGAATACTTTCTGCTATAAACACAAATTCCCAAAATTTGATGGTCTGAGGTCTTATAAGGAATGCAATAAGTGAATATTATATATAATTATAATTAGTTGCTAGAAGAGTGTTTACCTATTCACACATGGCAAGACACAAACTTGAAAATAGAATTATGGTGGGGCATATTTGGATTATTATTATGATACATTGTTTGAAGTAAACACATTATAGAAAACTGCTCTGGCCAAAGCAGTTTTTTTTGATTTACAAACTTTTCTCCCTGAATAAGATATATTGAATTGAGCCTATCATAATTAGTCTCTTGCTTCTCTGAGTAGTACTTGCAAGTAAATAGGCCAATAAAAAGTAATCTACGGTCCGGGCGCGGTGGCTCACGCCTGTAATCCTAGAACTCTGGGAGGCCCAGGCGGGTGGATTGCTCAAGGTCAGGAGTTCAAAACCAGCCTGAGCAAGAGCGAGACCCCGTCTCTACTATAAATAGAAAGAAATTAATTGGCCAACTAATATATATATATATAAATTAGCCGGGCATGGTGGCACATGCCTGTAGTCCCAGCTACTCGGGAGGCTGAGGCAGAAGGATTACTTGAGCCCAGGAGTTTGAGGTTGCTGTGAGCTAGGCTGATGCCATGCTAATGAGCATTGGTATAATACTGGCTAAAATAAATATTTCATCCAGTGTTGTGTCTCAGCTCTTTATTTTATTTGGTCCACTCTAGACATTCTTCAAATTTTCCAGGTAAATAAAGCGATGATAGTAGTTGTGGTGTTACCAGAAGTGGGTAGAATTTATCCACGTGTGCATGCAGCTGTGTGAGTGCGTGTGTGCTGGCACAGGAGCAAGGAAGTTGGGACAATGATAACTCTTTGGGATTATGACCACTGCGTCATTATGCTAATGAAATGTGTAAGTACAGATAAGAGAACAAAGAAGTCTTTCAGATGTCCCAACTACTCATATCATTACGGAAACCCATGCATTCTTCAAAGCAGGTGTGGGGAGAGCAAAGATAAATTAAGAGCAGCAAAGAAATAAAATGTTATTCCAGAAGCATAAACAGAAGACAGCTGATTCCATCTGGGCTTGGCTATGAAATAAAAGTAAAAATTATTAAATAAAGAAAAAACTTAAAAAATTAAAAATAAAAAGAATACAGCTGCATTTATATAACGATGAAGGGTTTTAATACTAATTTAAGAAATGTTTAAATAATACTTTGCCTTTTTACTAATAGCAAGTACTTTAAGACTCTTAAGTCATACTTATCAAGTAAAAAGTGAAGGAAAATTACATTAATTACTATGTAAATTTATGTTTTAGTCCATGGGGATGATTCAGATCCCACTCCTCTCTCCAAAAGCCATCTTTCACCTAAGAAAATAAGCTAAAACTAAGGAGAAAAAAGAACAAATTAGTTACCCATGTGGTAAAAAAATAAATGAAGATGGACATGCATGGTGGCGCATGAACTATAGTCCCAGCTATTTGGGAGGCTGAGGTGGGAGGATTGCTTGAGGCCAGGGGTTCAAGGTTGCAGTGAGCTGTGTTCTGCCCTGCACTCTAGCCTGGACAACTGAGCAAGACCATGTCGGAAAGAAAAGGGAAGGGAAGGGGAGGGGAGGGGAAGAAAGGAAGGGAAGAGAAGTGAAGGGTTATATAGTTAAAATAGTGTATATTTCAAAATTGCTAAGAGTAAATTTCTAATGTCTCATAAAAAATAAGTAAATTTAATTAGTTTGATTTAATCATTCTGTACTATATTCAAA
Source organism: Microcebus murinus (assembly GCF_040939455.1). Taxonomy (NCBI): domain Eukaryota; kingdom Metazoa; phylum Chordata; class Mammalia; order Primates; family Cheirogaleidae; genus Microcebus; species Microcebus murinus. Next base: position 56,554,272 of record NC_134115.1, on the reverse strand, counting down.
GCAGTACATTATACCCCATAAATATATGTAATTATAATAATTATTATAATAATTATTATAAATATATATAATTATCTGTCAATTAAAAATATCAATAAAATTTTTAAGGGGAAAGGAAAAAATAGTGTTAGATCTTACAAAATTAGTTGCTATTCTAGTCCCCAAAAGGCAGTGCAGCTGTGCTTATGACTATATGCCCACTTCATTTTTCCTTAGTTTATTCCCTATTGATCATTAACAACTTTATAGAAAAGAAAGAAACTTGGCCAGGCGTGGTGGCTCACGCCTGTAATCCTAGCACTCTGGGAGGCCAGGGTGGAAAGACTGCTTGAGCTCAGGAGTTTGAGACCAGCCTGAGCAAAAGCAGGTCTCAATAGCACTTCTCTACTAAAAAAAGAAACATTAGCTGGGTGTCAGGGTGTACATCTGTAGTCCTAGCTCCTCAGGAGGCTTAGGCAAGAGGATCAGAGCACTTGTAGAGCACTCAAAGACTCCACTCCTTCTAGAGTGTCTGAGTGACATCAGGTGCCACTGAAAGTACAGAGCTCCAACTAGAAGTAAAAACAAAACTAATGAACATTATCTTGGACTACTAAATGCTTAAGATGTCAGACAAGTTACTCTGCTCTACTAATCTCAGAAGGATATTAAGACAGTGCCATGCCAACTGTGCTTCCTAGAGAGAAACTAATATTCAGCTAAGGGGTCAGCTCAGAACTCCATCTCTGGCACAGAATGTGTGGCCTTCTGCCTCTGTACGCAACAAATTACACTGGGTAAGTTGCTGAGTATAGTAGTTTCCGTATATCTCCAGAACAGTGACAAAAAAGTTTCAGAGTGGGGATTTGTAGGTGAATGCCCTATCTCAATTCCTGGTTGCTGACTCAGTCTGGTGGTGAGGTCCTGCACCCGGAGCAGCTTTCTCTCCACACCTGAAATCCATGAGCTCTATCTCTTGCCTTCCTCAATTAATACGCTCTGCTAGGGGGCAAAGGAAGCCCCCTACTGGCTTTCAAAAACATAGCTCCAAGCATAGACCCTTATTAGATCCGAAGCTGAAGAGGTGAGTTTACCGACAGAGGACGCCTTCTCACCTCCTTCTCACCTGGTGTCCTGGCCCCTTCTCTTCCCTGCCCACTATGCCTTAGCAGCTCCTTCTAAGTTTTGTGGGCTGGTTACTGAGGCCTTACATAAAACCCAGTTTTCTTGTATCTATAATTTTTGAGCAAGCCATAGTGCACTCTTGTGGGAATGTCTAGTAGTTACCCAGGTACTGCAAACCACCTGGATTTGTGAATTTGTGAGTCCACTTTTCCCAATTGTGCTAAGTTGAACACACTCTCTCACTACTTTATTTTTATTCAGCTCAGCCTTGTGGCTTTTGCAGCCATAGGTAAATGGGAAAGTGTGAAAGTATAGTAGGTGGTAGCCAGCGGTATGCGAATATAAACAATATTGATTTCACTTTTGTCTTTTTCTTTTCAAATGTGGTGGTGGTGGAACGTAGGGGGAGTGTATTAATTTCCCCGAGTAAGTCAGAATGATGGTCCCAAATTCAAGCAATACTAGAAGTATTTAACTCCACTCATAAATGAACCATGTATTTGGGTTATCAAATGCATCCTTGGTGATATATAGTCCTTCCTGAGATGGGTAAGCACTCAGGAACTTACTCTTGCTTGAGTATCAGTTGTTCAGATCTCACCATAACAGAGTTGAGAGTTCTAGCCTAAATAGGCTTCAAAATTTTAGTCCAAAATGTAGCTGTAAGCCGGGCGTGGTGGCTCACGCCTGTAATCCTAACACTCTGGGAGGCCGAGGCTGGTGGATTGCTCGAGGTCAGGAGTTCAAAACCAGCCTGAGCAAGAGCGAGACCTCATCTCTACTATAAATAGAAAGAAATTAATTGGCCAACTAATATATATAGAAAAAAAAAATTAACGGGGCATGGTGGCACATGCCTATAGTCCCAGCTACTCGGGAGGCTGAGGCAAGAGGATTGCTTGAGCCCGGGAGTTTGAGGTTGCTGTGAGCTAGGCTGACGCCACGGCACTCACTCTAGCCTGGGCAACAAAGCCGGACTCTGTCTCACAAAAAAAACCAAAAAACAAAATGTAGCTGTTATAAGATAGAATGAGGATCAGTGATAGCTTAAATACACAGTTTACTTGCTACTTCAAGGCATACATTTTTAAAATTTTTTATTTGAAAGAATTTTAAATACATACAAAATAGTAAATGAGAGAGGAATATAACGAGCCCCTATTTACCTATCAGATCGTTTCAACAGTTACCTGCTCACGACCAGTCTTATTTCCGCCATACCTTCTTCCTCCCTTCCCAATTATTTAGAAGCCTCATACCCTTTCTTCCATAAATATTCCAGATGGTATTTCTAAAAGATCAGAACTTCCCTTTAAAAATATAACCACCGTATCATCATATACAAAAAATTAACAATGTTTCTTTAGTATTATACAGAGGAGGTGTTCAAATTTCCCTTTTTTATCTCTTTTATTTTAATAGGTTTCCCCTTATTTCTCTCTTTTTTCCCCCCTCAATATATTTTTAAGAAATGGAGTCACTTGTCTATAGTTCCTACAATTTGGATTTATCTGAATGTATCATTTTGGTGTTATATAAAGAGTTTCTCTGACCCTGTGATTCCTTTATTTTTTTCTTTCTTTTTTTTTTTTTTTTTTTTTTGAGACAGAGACTCACTCTGTTGCCCAGGCTAGAGTGCCGTGGTGTCAGCCTAGCTCACAGCAACCTCAAACTCCTGGGCTCAAGAGATCCTTCTGCCTCAGCCTCCTGAGTAGCTGGGACTACAGTCATGTGCCACCATGCCGGGCCAATTTTTTCTATTTTTTAGTAGAGACAGGGTCTTGCTCTTGCTCAGGTTGGTCTCTAACTCCTGAGCTCAAACGATCTGTCCGCCTATGCCTCCAAGAGTGCTAGGATTACAGGCGTGTGCCACCGAGCCCAGCCCCTGTGATTCCTTTAAATGAGTAAGTAGTTAGACCTAGATGCTTAATCAGATGCAGGGTCGATTTTTGTTTGACAAGACTACTTCACAGGCAATGAGGCAGCCTTCCACCAGGAGGCGCAGTTGCTCTCTTTTTGAGACGTCTGCAGCTACTGATAGATGATCACTGCACTGATTCATTAATAAACGAAAAGTTGCAAAATGGTAATATTCTAACTCTGCTATCCCTTTTTCTTTTGATAGCTTTTTATGGTTCTTTGAAGAAATTTCCTCTCATCGATTTCCTCTCATTTTGTTACTTTAAGATGTAGTTTGTATAGAGAAGCTACAAAAATTGATTTTTTAAGAAACAGGTTTTCAAAATGTGTTGGTTTCTCTGAGGGATAGAGAGGAAAAACAAATTATGTGTCTCCCACTATACTCTCCCAACACCCTTCTGACACCAGATGTGTGTGGGGTTTTCCCCTACACATCAAGAAAGCACCAGTTCTTCAGGGGACAACAGCTGGGTGTCCTCTAATTCAATTTAATTCTGACACCATCTACCTGAAGAGAGTGTCAGATCCCACAGGTTGAGCACTCAGCCCACAAGACTGCCTCCCACTGCAGATGCCAATCGCAAGTAACAGGTTGTCCCCTATACTTCTGTCCAGTTGGCTGTAAATTTCCACAACTCTGTCCCTCAGGTTCTAGTATTTGCTTGAATGGCTTGCAGAACTCAAGGAAACACATTTGACAGTTTATTATTATTATAAAGGATATTACAAAGGATGCAAGAGAACAGCCAGATGGAAGAGATGCACAGGGCAAGATATGTGGGAAGTGGTGCCGAGCTTCCGAGCCCTCTCTGCCATGGTCCAGGAACCTCCATGTGTTCAGCTACCAGGAAGCCCTCTGAACCCAGTCTTTTTAGATTTTTATGGATGCTTCATTATACAAGCATGATCGATTTAATCCTAGGTCATTGGGGATCAACTCAACCTTCAGCCCATCCCCTCTCCCTGAATATCTGGGAGGTGGGGCAAGGGCTGAAAATCCCAACCTTCTGATCCTGCCTTTGTCTTTGCAGTGACCAGTCCCCATCCTGAAGCTGCCTAGGGGCTGCCAGCCACCAGTCAACTCATTAGCATAAGGAGCTGTATGCCAGGAAACTGGGAAGAGGACCAAATACTATATTTTACACTATCACATTCCCTTACATCATCCAAAAATGACAAATAAGTTTTTAAAAAATCATTATGAATTCATGCATGTGAGCATATTTGATATTTTTCAATCCACTGAAGTTATTATACTTGTTGATACTTAAATTTTACCATCTTTGACCACTGGGAGCCTATGCCACTACCCTTTAAAATGTCCCTGCTTTCTGGTATGACAAGTTGCTCCAGGCTTTTTTTACATTTCCTAACCAGGACCTGGGATTACCAATTTTTCCAAGGCAGAGGTTCTCAAAGGAGCCATCTCTCAGTATAGGTGGAGGATTAGTTCCAGTGTTAGTTTTCTATGCACTAGAAATTAGCCACAGGCCAAAGAAGAGTCACAGACATGGCTTTATTGGGACTTATGTTCAAACATAAAGGAAGCAGCACTAAGGAAAAGTCCTCAGGCTGACTCCCCGAAAGAGGTTCAGGGAGAGTTTTAAAGAGGCTTAGGTGGGAAAAAGATGATGTGTTGGCCTGTAGAGGTGGACATGTTCTTGTGTCTGTGTAGTTCTATTACATGCTTCTTCATACGTGATATGTCTCATTAGCATGTTAAAACCTCGCCCTGGGTGTGATTTTTAGTGTTAAAATGAGATTATAATGAGGGAAAAGTCAGAGTAAGTTCAGCATAGGGGGGTCCTTTTTGGCTTGAGGTGGTTAAATCCCAATAGAGTCTGGAAATTGACCTAGAACACCCTGCATGCATAGTAACGTAACTCCCAACTGTCCAGCCAAAGTGGTTCCATGGTGATGTCTGAGCCACTAGGGAGGTCTCAATCTGGGCACTATAAAACAAGATTCAGGTCTGGCGCAGTGCCTCACACCTGTAATCCTGGCACTCTGGAAGGCCGAGGTGGGAGGATTGTTCAAGGTCAGGAGTTCGAAACCAGCCTGAGCAAGGGCGAGACCCCGTCTCTACTAAAAATAGAAAGAAATTAATTGGCCAACTAAAAATATATAGAAAAAATTAGCTGGGCATGGTGGCGCATGCCTGTAGCCCCAGCTACTTGGGAGGCTAAGGCAAAAAGATCACTTGAGCCCAGGAGTTTGAGGTTGCTGTGAGCTAGGCTGACATCACAGCACTTTAGCCTGGGCAACAGAGTGAGACTGTGTCTCAAAAAAATAAATTAATAAATAAAATAAATAAATAAAACAATATGCAAACAATAACTAACACGTTTTTGGCCCCTTCTTTTCCCTCTCCATTTGCTGTGACAATGGGTCCAGTCATCATCTATGGTGTATGTATCACGCTCTATTAACCTATATCTTGCTCTTGCTTTATAATACTATCTTTCTTTCTTCAATAAACTTCGTTTTTGTGCTTGCCTCACTTTGGTGCCTTCTTCGGTTCTTGGATGATGAGTGCGCCAAGAACCAACATTTCAGACTGAAACTTGACAGACTTACAATAATTTGATGGTTTAAAGTTACAGTTGACCTTTGATCAACACAGGTTTGAACTCATTTTTAAAGAGATAGGGTCTTGCCCTTCACCCAGGTTGGAGAGCAGTTGCGATCATTGCTCACTATAATCTCAAACTCCTGAACTCAAGCAATACAACTACTTCAGCCTCCTGAGTAGCTGTGACTATAGGTGTGTGCCACTACACCTGTATAATCTTTTTTAAAAAAATTGTTTTTGAAGAGATGGGAGGTCTCACTATGTTGCTTAGGCTGGTCTTGAACTTCTGGCTTCAAGCGATTGTCCCACCTCAGCCTCACCAAAGCGCTGGGATTACAAGTGTGAGCCACTTCATCCAGCCCCTTCTAGCTTATTTTATTGTAAAAAATCTCATTTATATACATACAGAAAATATGTTTTAATCAGCTGTTTGTTATTGGCAAGGCTTCTGGCCAGTAGTAGTCTATTATTAGTTAAGTTTTTCGAGAGTCAAAAATTACATGCAGAATTTTGACTGCACAGGGTTGAGGTGGGGGGTTGGCACCCCTACCCCCAAGGTTGTTCTCAGGGCCATTGTATTTGGAATGGTGTGTACCTTTGAGATTACGCCACCAAGGAGATCAGTTAGAGCTACATATTTTTACTTGATTTTTAGGGACTGCTTTTTTGTAAATTTAATTTTGTGTTATGATATTGTTAAAATAAAAACTTTAGACAAATTTAGCAGAATTTAATTGAGCAAAGAACAATTCGAGAATCAGGTAACCCTCAGATTCTGAGGAGGTTCAGAGAGCTTTGCTCTACAAAGTGGCAGGCAGCATTTATGGACAGAAAACAGAGGTACAGAAACAGCTGATTGGCTACAACTTGGCATTTTCCTTATTTGAACATGGTCTGATTTCTTGGCTGCCTGTGATTAACTGAAGCCTGGCTACTATGATTGGCTGAGATTCAGCTATTTGTTACAAAGGTATACTCTTATATTAGGCTTTTAGTTAGTTAGCATACTAAATTGGGTTGCAGTTCATTATATAAAGACTAAAAAGTACAGAGGGATCCTCTAGCCAAATTTAATTTAACAATATTAAATAGAACTTGGTTCTAAAGTCAAATTTATGAAATAAGATATTTTCAGAGATGTGTAACTTGTATCTCTGTCTCCTCCATCCTATTCCTTTCTTCCCCTATAGGTAAACATTTTTTTTAATTGTTTCATTTTCTTTTCTTTTTCTTTTTTTTGAGATGGAGTCTCACTCTGTCACCTGGGCTAGAGTGCTGTGGCATCAGCCTAGCTTCACAGCAACCTCAAACTCCTGGGCTCAAGTGATTCTCCTGCCTCAGCCTCTGGAGTAGCTGGGCTAGAAGCATGTGCCACCACATCTGGCTATATTTTTCTAATTTTAGTAGAGACAAGGTCTCACTCTTGCTCAGGCTGGTCTTGAACTTCTGAACCTCAAGCGATCCGCTTGCCTCAGGCTCCCAGAGTGCCAGGATTACAGGCAAGGGCACCACGTTCAGCCTCATTTTCATTATTTTTAAATTTAAGTAAATATGTATATATATTTAATAATATCACTACCCTCTCCTTTTTGGATAAAAGATAGCATACTATATAAGCTTCTTTCCATTAATTTTTTTTCACTTAATATATTCTGGAGATCACTCCACAGTTGTATATAGAGTTCTTTCTTATTACTTTCACCGCTGCTTTAGCATTCCATTGCTTTGTTGTGTGAAATAAAATTTATAGGAGGCCATTGTTTTGGCCTAGCCCCATACCTAGGCCACAGAAGAGCAGACCAACCCACAACAGAGTCACTTGTTCTAAGTGCCACATAAATAATCAAATTGAACTTTGAATCAAATCAATTTTTTTTTTTTTTTGAGACAGAGTCTCGCTTTGTTGCCCAGGCTAGAGTGAGTGCCATGGTGTCAGCCTAGCTCACAGCAACCTCAAACTCCTGGGCTCAAGCAATCCTGCTGCCTCAGCCTCCCAAGTAGCTGGGACTACAGGCATGTGCCACTATGCCTGGCTAATTTTTTGCATATATATTAGTTGGCCAATTAATTTCTTTCTTTTTATAGTAGAGGCGGGTCTGGCTGTTGCTCAGGCTGGTTTCAAACTTCGGACCTTGCGTGAGCCACCGTGCCCGGCCTTTTAAAAAAAATATTTATTTTGGAATAACTTTATTTATTTTATTTTATTTTATTTTATTTTTTAATGTTTTTTTTTTTTTGAGACAGAGTCTCACTTTGTCGCCCAGGCTAGAGTGAGTGCCATGGCGTCAGCCTAGCTCACAGCAACCTCAAACTCCTGGGCTCAAGTGATCCTTCTGCCTCAGCCTCCCGAGTAGCTGAGACTACTGGCATGGGCCACCATACCTGGCTAATTTTTTCTCTATATATATTAGTTGGCCAATTAATTTCTTTCTATTTATAGTAGAGATGGGATCTTGCTCTTGCTCAGGCTGGTTTTGAACTCCTAACCTCCAGCAATCCGCCCGCCTCGGTCTCCCAGAGTGCTAGGATTACAGTCGTGAGCCACCCCCCCCCACACACCCCGCTAAATTAAACTTTGAAATGGGCCAATTTCCAAAAAATACGGAATTCTAGTCAGCCTGAGTCAGCAAAATGAGGAAGTCACTTCTGCTTTAACCCAGTAAGGAAAATAAATTTAAAATGATCCATCTGCTTTTCGCTCTGTTTCTGCTTTCTTTGGCCTTTTTCTGTCTATAAAGTCAGTCTCTTCTGCTCAGCTCATCAGAAAGCTCATTCTACTTTATGGAATGAGATGGTTGCTCAATTCTAGAAACACAAATAAAAGCCAATTAAGATCTTTAAAGTAAATTTGTTGTAATTTTGTCTTTTTTTACAGTTGTACTATAACTCATTCAACCAGTCCTTTACTGAGGAATTTGGGGGTAATTCCCAGTATTTTGCTATTATGAATAATACTGCAGTGCATAGTCGTGCATGCTCTTTAATATTTTTACCACATCTGTGGGATAGAGTCCTGGAAGTGGGATTGCTGTGTGAAAGAGTAAATGCATCTGTGTAATTATGCCAGATATTAAGCTACGCTTTTTACTTCCTTTGTACAGATGGACAGACTGAGACAGCTACTCAAGGTCACTTTCCCATTAAGCGCACAGGTGGGATTTGAAATTGGATTTAACTATCTTCACAGGCTCTCTCTAGGTCATGTGAAAGGAATTCCTAGGTGGAAGAAGCAACCAAAGAATTTTGCATATGGTAATCATAGTCACTGAAATACATATGCTCATCCTTCCTGCTCCCAGTATACAAGTTCTTCGTTTTCAAAACCTCCAGCTCTTTGAATTCGCATACTTTCTTCTTATATGTCATTTTTTCCCCTTACCCCTTAACTAAGAGCCCTCGCACTCCCACCGGCTCCTAATCTGCACACAGAGCGGGGTGGGTGCAGGGGCTGGGTGGAGGGTTTTGCGCATGCCCGGACCCTGCTTTCCCCGAGGGCAATTTGGGTCGCCGCCAAGGTGTGACGCCATAACCGCGCGTCGCTCCCAGGCGTCCTCACAAGGTCGCTTTTTCGGGTCGGAAGTGCGCGTTAAGTGGTAAGATCCTAGTTCGTGGGCGCGCCGTGTCCTTTTGCCTTGGTACCAGCGGCGACATGTCGGGGTACACACCGGATGAGAAACTGCGGCTGCAGCAGCTGCGAGAGCTGAGAAGGCGATGGCTGAAAGACCAGGAGCTGAGCCATCGGGAGCCAGTGCTGCCCCCACGGAAGCCGTGGCCTGTGGAGGCATTCTGGGATAAGTTTTTGCAGAATGGAGGCCCCTGGAGGAACACGGTGAGTGACGGACCTCCCGGGTCCCCACACACAGACCCCATCGCGGCCGCCAGCCAGGCCACTGGACGTCCGCTCATTGCAGCCACACCAGGGACTGACACGGCTCTGTGCCCAGGGACACTGTCCTGTCGCAAGAGTCCTGAGGCTTGGAGTCAGGAGTTCAGAAGCATGTATGGCTTTGAGAGAATCATGCCTTTTGGCTGTCAAGTGTAGTGAGAAGGAGGCGAATCTTAGGTTTTACATGCACGTTTGGTTCTCTTTCGACTGTAGAAATCTTCCCTCAGATAATAGCCAAAGACTCACCAGAGTTAAAATTCTGTGATTTTAATATTTGAGGGTACTTATCTAACTTTTAAGATTGAGGTTCTAGAGACCAAGTAACACTGCCCGTAACCGGTGGTATAGCTCCATGTGATTACCATTAGAGACAGGGTCCTGTTGGTATGAAAAGCGAGTCATATTCAAGAGGTACCTTTCTAAACCACCACTATGTACTTTTAACACAATGTTTCATTAAAAAGTGACATTTCCAGATTGTGAAGAAAATCATTCATTGAAGGACTGTCTTTATTTGCAGGATCTGTGGGTATTTTCTTGAGATATGTTAATTAAATCACACCAATTATGGATGATGAACGCTACATCTCAGAATTACTTTGTTACCTACAACACTGGCTAATAATAATAGTAATAATACTGATACGTAACACTTGGGTGTTTGCTATGTGCCTGGCGCTCTGCTAAGGGTTTTACATGTGTTACTTCATTTCTTTACTCCTGTAAACTAGAAACTATTCCTAATTCTCCTTTTAAATGTGTGCTACACATTCAGCGATTCACTTATGGTCACAGGGCTAGGAATGAAGGAGTTCATGTTGAAATCCACATATGTGTGTGTGTGTGTATATATACTTATTGTCCAACAAAGTCTACTGCAACAGAATTGATGTACATTTTTCTGAGAAAGTGGTGTAAGATACTTATTTATAGTGGTAAACTTCAACTTTTTTTTTTTTTTTTTTTTTTGAGACAGAGTCTCACTCTGTTGCCTGGGCTAGAGTGCTAGGGCATCAGCTTAGCTCACAGCATCCTCCAACTCCTGGGCTCCAGGGATCTTGCTTCAGCCTTCCCGTTAGCTGAGACTACAGGCCTGCGCCACCACTCGGGGCAAGTTTTTTCTATTTTCAGCAGAAAAAAATGCTTTTGCTCAGGCTGGTCTTGAACTCCTGAGCTCAAGTGATCCTCCCAGAGTGCTAGGGTTCCAAGCGTGCCACGGCACCCAGCCTAAAATTCAAATCTTTCTCATTTAATCCTCTCACCTTTTGTATCCTTGATGTTATCTGTTGGTTTTGGCAGTCACTGGTTGAAAGTTGACAGACCATTCATTATTCAGTGATCCAGGAAGTAAATAATCATTTGTTAAAATTAATCTTACTTTACTTTGAGTAAATGTTGTCTTCTATAATCATGTCTGTTACAATACTTAAACTCTATCCTGTCTTTTCCCAAAAGGATAGGGATATTTCAATTAAATTGGCTGCCATAGGAAATTTTCATTAGTTTATTTCTCTTTTAAAATAGTATGTCAGAAGGTATCTCAGAGTGAGTTTAGAATACCCCATCTCAGTATGAAAAACATTCTTTTTCCAGCACCAGTGTGCTCAAGCTTTTCTGCCTTACTCCTAGAATGATGCAAGTGGTGTTGATTGTGGGTATCTGAAATTGATAAATTAGGGAGATGACTTTACAAGAAAAATTCTGTAGGTTTGATTACTGTGGTTAAATCCATTAAGATTATTCTTTCATTATTTTTGCTATGTTTTATCTTTAACAAAGTTATAATAAGGATATTTTTAGAAGTCTTTAAAAAAAAAGTATTACATCTATAAATGCCATACTCTGCTCTTACAAAATGCTACTCATCTTAAGTGTGGTTTGGTCTGGACACTCTGTAGCTATCTTCTGGCAGGTTGTACATTTAGTAAAAATATTTGAGTGGATGAGGTTTGCTACAGATTGTAAGGAAGTATGTACCATTTCTATGTAAAATAATCATGACATGTTATATCACTGATACTTTTTTTTCTGCCACAAACATAAAAAAAGGAATATATTTATTTTGTGCATGTGTTTATTTCCCCAGGTCTATAAGGTATACCAACGCAGTCTCTTTGCTTTTACTCATGTACTTATACCGGTCTGGATTATTCATTATTATCTCAAGTATCATGTGACTGTAAGTATGTGCTTTTCAGAATTTCTTTTTAATATTGTCCAAAATTATTTTCTGTGTGGATTTTCTTTATTTTCTTCATACTTGCGGAAATAATCTGCCACTTGTAAACTGATTTTGCAGTACTTTGAATCCTTTTAGGTAAAAGGTTTAATAAAAGTTAAATAGGCCAGGCGAGGTAGCTTACACCTATAATGCTAGCACTCTGGGAGGCCGAGGCGGGCGGATTGCTTGTGGTCAGGAGTTCAAAACCAGCCTGAGCAAGAGCGAGACCCCGTCTCTACTATAAATAGAAATAAATTAATTGGCCAACTAAAAATATATAGAAAAAATTAGCCAGCCATGGTGGTACATGCCAGTAGTCCCAGCTACTCGGGAGGCTGAGGCAGTAGGATTGCTTGAGCCCAGGAGCTTGAGGTTGCTGTGAGCTAGGCTGACGCCATGGCACTCACTCTAGCCTGGGCAACAAAACTAGACTCTGTCTTAATAAATAAATAAATAAATGAAATAAAATAAAATAAAAAAAGTTAAATAAGTGTGGTTTTTCAAAAAAATTGTCTTTATATTAGTTTATAACTTGAAATGCATTTCCTAATAGAAATGATAGAATGTAGCTGACCTAATAATACTAGTATAAACTTGGGGTCTTGAGTAGGAAGGGAGAAAAGAATTTCTGCTCCTTTTTTAAAGCATAAATTTGGTATAAGATAAAGTTTAAAATAGACAAAGGTTATTGTCATCTCATTTCTCTTTACTTCATTTTATCTGATTTTTCACAACTGTCTTTAGAGTCCAAAAGCTGGAACTTTTTACTCTGAAAGCTCTTGCATGGGCTAATTGAACTGAGCCAGTTGTAATTTTTAAAGTTTAGGGGATAGCACAGTTTGGTGCAGGGCATTGGATTCCAGGTAGGGTGAGGAGGGCATGCATTTTGGGCAGTGGTGTGGCAGGGGGAGCAATGGTGGCTGCCCAGCATGGAATATTGGGACACGAAAGAGTGAGGAAGGCATTCTTATGCCAAATAAGGGATAGTAGGTAAATCCTGAGTGAGTTGCAGGGAAGGAGGGTGAGCACACTTGTTTGGGGAGTAGCAGTGGCAGCCAACTTGGTATAAGATATTGGAACCTGAGCAGAGGGGGGGGATATTTGGGGGAAAGGGTGATATGGGGCAATGAGGCAGGTGGTAACTTAGAACCTGAATGAGATGAGGAGGGTGTTCTTACTGAGGTATGGTTGTGGTGACAAGAGATTGGTTACATATAGAGAGATTGATCAAATACAGGCATACCTCAGAGATATTGCAAATTCAGTTCCAGACCACTGCAGTAAAGTGGGTCACATGAATGTTTTGGTTTCTCAGTGCATATAAAAGTTATGTTTACACTATGCTCTAGTCTATTAAGTTTGCAATAGCATTATGTATAAAAATTTAATGTACATACCTTAATTAAAAAATACTTTATTGCTTAAAAATGCTAATGATTATCTGAGCCTTCAGCAAATTGTAATCTTTTTGCGTATGGAGGGTCTTGCCTCAGTGTTAATGCTGACTGATCAGGGTGGTGGTTGAAGAGGTTGGCGTGATTGTGGCAGTTTCTTAAAATAGACAAAAGTGAAGTTTGTCACATTCATGGACTCTTCCTTTCATGAAACATTTCTCTGTAACATGCAATGCAGTTTGATAGCATTTTACCCCCAGTAGAACTTCTTTCAAAATTGAAGTCAGTCCTCTCAAACCATGCCACGTTTTATCAACTGTGTTTTATGTAGTAGTCTAATCTTTTGTTGTCATTTCAGTAGTCTTCATAGCATCTTCACCAGGAGTAGATTCCATCTCAAGAAACCACTTTCTCTGCTCTTCCATAAAAAGCAACTCCTCATCTTTTCATGCTTTATCATGAGATTTTAGCAATTCAGTCACATCTTCAGGCTCCATTTCTAATTCTAGTTCTCTTTCTGTTTCAACCCCATCTGCAGTTCCTTCCTCCACTGAAGTCTTGAACCCCTCAAATTTATCCATGAGGGTTAAAATCAATTTCTTTTAAACTCCTGTTTGTGTTGATATTTTGACCTCATCCTGTGTATTACAAATGTTCTCAATGGTACCTAGAATGGTAAATAATTTCCAGGTTTTCAATTTACTTTGCCCAGATCCATCAGAGGAATCACTACCTGTGGCAGCTATAGTCCTATGAAATGTTTCTTTTTTTTTTTCTTTTACATGGCAAATAGTATCTGATGAAATGTTTTTCTTAATGAATAAGGTGTAAAAGTTGAAATTACTCCTTGATCTATGGGCTGCAGAATGGATGTTGTGTTAGCAGGCATGTAAATAACATTAATCTCCTTGTACATCTCCAGAGCTGTTGGAGTACCTGGGTACATTGTCAATGAGCAGTAATATTTTGAAAGAAATCTTTTTTTCTGAGAAGTAGGTCTCAACAGAGGGCTTAAAATATTGAGTAAACCATGCTGTAAACAGATGTGCTGTGATCCAGGTTTTTTTCTTCCATTTATAGAACACAGGTAAGGTAGATTCAGCATAATTCTTAAGGGTCCTAGGAGAGTCAGCCTGACATTTAAAGCTTTGAAGCCAGACATTGACTTCTCTCTAGCCATGAAAGTACTAGATGGCATCTTTTTCCATGAGAGAGCTATTGCTTACATTGAAAATCTATTGTTTAGTGTAGCCACCTTCATCAGTGATCTTAGTTATAGCTTTTGGATAACTTGCTGGTTTACCTTGCACTTTTATGTTAGGGAAATGGCTTCTTTCCTCTTTTCCTCATGAACTGTCCTCTAGCTTCCAACTTTTCTTTATTTTAAAATCTAAATAAAAATTTATTTATTTTTAGAGATGAGATTTCACTGTGTTGCTCAGGCTGGAGTACATTGGGTATTTCACAGGTACCATCATAGGGTACTACAGCCTCAAACTCCTGGATGCAAGACATCCTCCTGCCTCAGCCTTCTAAGTAGCTGAGACTACAGGGACACCCTTATCACTTCCAACTTTTCTTCTGCAGCTTCCTAACCTGTCTCAACCTTCATAGAATTGGAGAGAGTTAGGGCCTTGCTATGAATTAGACTTTGGCTTAAGGGAATGTTGAGGCTTATTTGATCTGTGCAGACTTTCCTTATATTAGCATATTAGCAATAAGATTGTTTTGCTATCTTATCATTCTTACGTTCACTGGTATAGGACTTTTGATTTCCTTCAAGAGTATTTTCTTTGCATTCACAGTTGGCCATTTGGTGTAAGAGGCCTAGCTTTTTCTGCCTATCTTGGTTTCATCGTGTCTTCTTCACTAAACTTTTTTTCTGTTTAATTTCAAAATATTAAGGGACATTTCTATCTTTTTTTTTTTTGGAGACAGAGTCTCACTTTGTTGCCCAGGCTAGAGTGAGTGCGGTGGCGTCAGCCTAGCTCACGGCAACCTCAATCTCCTGGACTCAAGTGATCCTCCTGCCTCAGCCTCCCAAGTAGCTGGGACTACAGGCATGCGCCACCATGCCCGGCTATTTTTTTTTTTTTTGTATATATATTTTTAGTTGGTCAATTAATTTCTTTCTATTTTTAGTAGAGACGGGGTCTTGCTCAGGGTGGTTTCGAACTCCTGACCTAGAGCAATCCGCCTGCCTCGGCCTCCCAGAGTGCTAGGATTACAGGCGTGAGCCACCACGCCCGGCCATTTCTATCTTTTGATTTAAAGTGAGAAATGTGTGACTCTTCTTTTTACATGAACACTTAGAGGCCATTGTAGGATCATTAGTTGTCCTCATTTCAATATTGTTGTGTCTCAGGGAATAGGAAGGCCCAAAGAGAGGGAGAGAGACAGGGAATGGCCAGTTGGTAGAGCAGTCAGAACATACATACATACATACATACATACATTTATTTATTTATTTATATATATATATATATATATATATATATATATATATATTTTTTTTTTTTTTTTTGAGACAAAGTCTCGCTTTGTTGTCCAGGCTAGAGTGAGTGCCGTGGCGTCAGCCTCGCTCACAGCAACCTCAAACTCCTGGGCTCGAGCGATCCTTCTGCCTCAGCCTCCCGAGTAGCTGGGACTACAGGCATGCGCCACCATGCCCGGCTAATTTTTTATATATATATCAGTTGGCCAATTAATTTCTTTCTATTTATAGTAGAGACGGGGTCTTGCTCTTGCTCAGGCTGGTTTTGAACTCCTGACCTTGAGCAATCCACCCGCCTCGGCCTCCCAAGAGCTAGGATTACAGGCGTGAGCCACCGCACCCGGCAGAACATTTATTAATTAAGTTTGCCATCTTTGGGCACAGTTCATGGCACTTCAGAAAATTTAGAATAGTGACAATCAAAGATCACTAGTCACAGGTCCTTGCCTGCAAGAGTGGCCACTGTGTTGGTGCTCTGGGGCTTGGACCCTGGCTAGCCAGAAAATAAACCTCCTCTTGTGTGATTGCAAAAAAAAAAAAAAAAAAAAAAAAAAGATCACTAGTCACAGATGATCATAACAGATAATAATAATGAAAAAGTTTGAGATATTGCAAGAATTACTGGAACATCACACAGAGACACAAAGTGAGCACATGCTGTTGGAAAATGGCACTGACAGACTTGCTATCTCAGGGTTACCACAAACCTTCAATTTGTCAAAAATCACAATATGTGTGAAGGCCAATAAAATTAGGTATGCCTGTTAAGTACATATGTTGATGATAATGGGATCTAGGATTCTCACTGTTGGAAAAGAGTTATGTATGTGAAAAGGGAGTAAACCTTGTGGTGGCATGGCAGAATAGAATTGGAGGTATTGGTGTGAACTCATAGTTTTTAGTATGTATTGAGAGATACAGAAATAAATATAGATGTAAATGTGGATGAGTGTTTGTATATACATATTCTCTAGCTCTGTCCACTGAGAGGGCCTGGGAACGTTACCAGCCCTTGGTAATTAGCACACCGGTTCTTACTTTCTAAATATAATTATCCACTGCAATGATCTACAGCTCCTTGGAAAAGTGGCTGATTCCAGGGCTGGGAAAGTATAAGATGAGGTTGCAACATATTGTTGTGCCAGAAAGTAAAGAAGTGCTAAAAGAATGATGGGGACATATCAAAAGGACAGAGTCAGCTTGCAGGGACTCCCACTGAGACAATTTGAATATCAAAATAAATAATGATAGTAATAGATGAGAGTCAGTTGAATAAATGAGAATCCATGAGTGCAAAGTGATATAAGTAAATAAATGACTTAATAAATGAGTAGAAAAGCAAGCTTTTTTGGTACAATTTGCTAAATCATAAATGGGCAAAGAATGATAGAATTGTAAAAATCGCCATTCGAGAATCATAGTAATATTTAAGCCAAGGAACATCAAAGGATGCTAATATTAATGTTAAAATGCTTATCTTCAAAGTACTTATTTGTTACAATGGGAAAAAGAATCTCTTTGCAGTGGAGAATTTGGGCAGACAACACCTTAGTCAAGAAATCTAAATTAACATTATCAAACTGAAATTATATACTACCTGATAGGATGCAATAAGAAGAAAACAGTGTTAATTTTGTGATATATCTGCCAAAAGTACATAACCTGAATCATAAGCCACTGTGCCTGACCAGATGTATATGCTTAAAAAGTACATTTATTCAACAAAAATTTATTTAGCATCTTCTGTGTACAAGGCACTGTTCTAAACACGGATACAGCAGTGAACAAGTAGATTGAGCCCTGCCCTTATGAAATGTTTATTCTAGTTTTAGAGACTGGTAATAAAGAAGTATATTATGTTATAGATCAAGTCTATAGAAAAAAAATTAAGCAGGGTAAAAGACTAGAGAATGATAGGGGCTGCTATTTTAATTAGGCCTCTCAGAGGAAGTGATATTTAAAGAGAAACAAATGAAATGAGGATATTTAGAAGAGCATTTTGAGTAATCATGAAGTACCAGGCTCTGAGGGACAAGTAGATTTTACTGATTGGACTAATAACATGGGAGTTGCTGTGGCTACAGTACAGTGAGTGAGGGAAAGAATGATAGATCAGAGAGAGAGGCAAGGGCTAGATCATGGGATCTTAGAGATCATAGCAGACATACCCAAGCATGAGGACAGCAACTGAATTTGTTATTATTTACAAACTCTCATTTCCTATGGCTTTGTACCTCATTTTTAAAGTTTGAAATGGCTGGGAGGCCGAGGCAGGAGGATCGTTTAAGGTCAGGAGTTCAAAACCAGCCTGAGCAAGAGTGAGACCCCATCTCTACTAAAAAAATAGAAAGAAATTAATTGGCCAACTAAAAATATATAGAAAAAAATAGCCGGGCATGGTGGCGCATGCCTGTAGTCCCAGCTACTTGGGAGGCTGAGGCAGGAGGATCACTTGAGCCCAGGAGATTGAGGTTGCTGTAAGCTAGGCTGATGCCACGGCACTCTAGCCTGGGCAACACAGTGAGATTCTGTCTCAAAAAAAAGTTTGAAATGGCAGGAAATAGTGTGAGGTAGCAAGACTTTGACTTTTTCTATAAGATTTATGAAGCTTTGAGCAGAGGAGTGATACGTCTTAAAAAGATCACTGTACTCTGTAGTGTATTGAATAGACTGTAGGAGGGCACAGGTGGAAGCAGGAAGGTACTAGGTGCAATTGTGGTAGTCCAGGTGAGAATGTGATAGAGGCTTGGCAAGGGTGGTGGTACTATAGGTGATAAGAAGCAGTTGGATTCAGGATATATTCTCAAGGTTGAACCAACAGGCTTTGCTGAGGAGTTAAGATTTTTGGCTTTTGTAACTGGGAGAATGAAAGTACCATTTACTGAGGTAGGGAACTTGGGGAGGAGCAGTTTGGGGCTGGGGGATAATTAAGTATTGGACCTGGTTAAGTTTGAGATGCCTATTTGATAGCCAAGTAGAGATGTTGCGTAAACAGTTGGATGTGTGAGTCTAAAGTTCCGTGAAAGTTTGGGGCTTAAGTTAAAATTTGGGATATGACCTGTTTTATTTTCAGAAGAAACTCTAACTCATAATTAATACAGACTTATTTTTATTTCAGACACAACCATATGCCATCGTTGAAAGGAAGCCCAGAATATTCCCAGTAAGTCTTAAAA
Organism: Microcebus murinus; assembly: GCF_040939455.1. Taxonomy (NCBI): domain Eukaryota; kingdom Metazoa; phylum Chordata; class Mammalia; order Primates; family Cheirogaleidae; genus Microcebus; species Microcebus murinus. The sequence continues at coordinate 56,535,505 of NC_134115.1, read as the reverse complement.
ATTCTCTGATTTTTCTTTTGTACATTATTTTTCTCCTTTCCCTCCCTCCTAGTGATTATTAGATTAAAATGTTCCTTTCTTCTTGCTGTCAGTTTATGTGCCTGTTTCATGTATACTCATTAAAAAAAAAAAAAAGAAATAGTGTGAGGTAGCAATAACAGTTGAAAATGGGAAGTGGGCCCATTCATTTTCATCCTGTCTGTAACACTTGTTTTGTGACTTGATTGCCCTAAAGTAAGTTGAAAATAGTAACGGTTTTCACTGGTGTCCTGTTTCATGCTGGGTAAAAGACTTAGGGCATGAGCCTGAGCAGCCAGATATACCCAAGCATGGTGACAACAACTGAATTTCTATTATTATTTCTGTGGCTTTGTACCTCATTTTCAAGGTTTGACCTTACCCATTCCATCTGTAAATTTAAAATCCATTGATATTTGTTTTAAAATTTATGTTATGAATATGTAAGCCATAATGCTAATTTAAAGTAAGTTCTTTCAGCATTAAAAGATTACTCAGTAGTCGGTATTTTTACTGGCTATTTGTGTGGTTATTTTTTAGCATAGTAAAATACATGTTATGTTCTTGTCTATTTCTAATCACAGATAATGAACTACCAAATCTCTAAATTCTGTAATTTTAAAAACAAAACTTAGTGTTGATTCTTGCTTCAATCAAATGACATAGTTACAATAATCACTATCTATTCAACGAGGGAATTTTTAGAGGGAACCACCAAAATTGATCATCCCAGTTGTGACCCTGCTTTAGAAAATAGTAGGGAATTTCTTTATCTCATTGTATGTAAGTGATGTGTGCCTGGACCTATGTAGTCTCAGAACAGGAAATTATCTTCCTGGTTTCACCAGTTGGGTAATTTATATTTATTTAGTGTCCCATTTATATGCTTATCATTTATTTATCTTGTCATTATTGTTCAAAGGAAAAGGAGGGCTGTATTCAGAAGTCCACATCAGTGATTCTGTAGCATTTCTCCTATGTCTGGTTTTTTGCCACTATGGTTCTTTCCTGTTTCTTTGCCATTGAGCCTTTTGCCATTGAACCCTTTCAGAATCTTCCCTTTTGAGGAACTGAAGTATGTTCATTTTTATACATGTTTTAGAATAGGATAGGTGGTTAAACAAATTACCAAATTTCAGTGGCTTAATAAAACAAAGGTTTATTTTTTGCTGACATCACAGACTAGTGTAGATCAAGTGATCCTCCTCAATCTTATAGCTGTGCCTCTGGAACATGAGGCTTCTAAGATCATGGTAGGGGAAGAGAGGGCTGACCATCACAGGGGATGATTATAAGGTCCAAGCTTGGAAGTAGCATACATCACTTCTGCTCCAAGTCTATTGGCCAGAACTTGTTCTCATTGTCCAAATATCTATATGATCTTTATTATTTCCCATACTCCCATGCATGGAGTCTCTGCCACAGTCCATCCTTCTAGTTACCAAATAGCTCTTTGCTTTCTTCCCACACATATAATATGCTTAGTCCCTTTCTTAGGGAGAAATCCCAAAATCTTATTCCATCATTGCAACCAGCATCAAATCCAAGATCTCCAGAGGATGCACAATATTAATAGTATGTCAGGTTTAGATGTGACTTTTCTTGATTTGAGGATCAGTGAACTAAGGAGGCAAGTTAACTGTATCCCCTGTTCCCCACCCACACCCACTGCTCATTGGTAGAATATGGCTAGCACAGCAGTCAACTGGTTCTTGGCAATTCTGAAATTCCAGTAGTTACTCCTAACCCCTCTGTGTGTGGGAAGTTACTTGAGTAGACACTGATACTGTTTTCTGGAAGAAACACCTTTGTCCATTGTTATTCTTGGTCCCTGGTTCTGTCCACAGTGGGGTTCTTTCTTTTTCATTATCAACCTAGATGACATCTAAATGGGCATGCCCTCCTTAGGGGTTGTACAGCCTTCAAAATCTGCCTCCTGCTCACAGAAGGTTGAGTGCCAGAGGTGGTTTTAATTTGAAACATTCACAGGATTTTGTAGTGTGTGGGTTTGGTTTCTTTGCACATCCATTTCCCTCAACATTTGGTAGGCATGAAAAGAAAAATACTTGGTAGGCGTCTAATCTGTTTGCTTCTAGTCAATTCCTCATGCCAGTATTTATTCTTTCTATATGTAGCTATCAACTCTTCATTTCTTTGTCCTTATGCATGCATCTGCCTCAGTCAACTCAGTGGCAGCTATGTGGAGGCCAGCTGACGCAGACTAGTTCACCTTCATTTTAATCTTATTTTTGCCATAAGTCTGAGTTACTCTATTGAGTTTTATTGGGCTTCTGTTGCTCAGTCTCATGTTAACTCTTCCTGTTCAGGGATTCAGAAGCAATTTGATTTTCCAATACTACAAGGTCCCCTATTTTTAGATTCTCTCCATTTTTAATTTTTTTTTCTCAAATCAGCTATTTTCTTCCCTGAGCTAATGCTTCTTGAAGTATATTCCCAAGGCAGCCAGTAGTATCTAAACATGTACTATAACTGTTTTTTCAGTTACTTTTCCCTGAACCTTAAGCTCATTAGGCAGTCTGCTTCCAAGTATTTAGGAAACATTTTTGTTAAATAGCTTGCCACTGCCTTTTATTTCCATCTCTTAGCCTCCAGTGCCTGTATCTTTGCCACCAGACTACTAAACTAGTGCACCAGTTTTCATTACAGCAGCAATAGTACCACTTCAAGGCTCTAATTTCTGTGTTAAGATAATGCTAGCTGTGGTAACAAATTGTCCCCCAAATGTATAGTGGCTTAAATATAATACAAATTTATTTCTTCATCAGATAATCTCAGTACCAGCTTAGGGAATGGCAGATGTGGAATGGGGATAATTCTGTTCTATCCAGTCATTCAAGGACTGCCAGGCTGACAGAATCTATTAATATTATCTTAAACACATGGCTGAGGCTGGGTGCAGTGGCTCACGCCTATAATCCTAGCACTCTGGGAGGCCAAGGCGGGAGGATTGTTTGAGCTCAGGAGTTCAAGACCAGGCTGAGCAAGAGTGAGACCCTGTATCTACTAAAAAAAAATAGAAACAAATTAGCTGGACAACTAAAAAATAAATAAATAAATAAATATATATATACACACACACACATATATATATATATATTACCGGGCATGGTGGCGCATGCCTGTAGTCCCTCCCAGTTGCTCAGGAGGCTGAGGCAGGAGGATTGCTTGAGCCCAGGAGTTTGAGGTTGCTGTGAGCTAGGCTGACACTATGGCACTGTAGCCCGGGCAACAGAGTGAGACTCTGTCTCAAAAAAAAAAAAACTGGCTGAAACTGAAGCTAAGTAATCTGCCTAAAATTATGCAGCTTGTTAGTTGGAGGTTCCAAAATTCTCACCACTTGGTTCTGGTTTCAGAGCCCATTACCTTTTGACCACCACACACTATTTCTAGGTTTGAAAGGATAACCTGGACCAGCTGCACAGCCAAAGTTCTTATATAAGCCCAATAGAAAACTGATGGTTGCTCAGTTACTGGGAATATATCATTCAGTTACTGGGAATATATCCCCTCCTTGTATTGAACTATAGATCTTTCCCTGCAGGTTCTTTCTAGGGCATTTATTTCTTGGGGCCATGCAAAATAAAGATTATCCCTTTCTTACTGCAAGCAGTAGTCCTCAACCTTTTTGCACCAGGGACTGGTTTCGTGGAATACAATTTTTCCATGGACTGGGGGGAAGTGGGGATGGTTTCAGGATGATTCAAGCACATTACATTTACTGTGCACTTTATTATTACTACATTGTAATATATAATGAAATCGTTATGTAACTCGACATAATACATAATCAATGGGAGCCCTGAGTCTGTTGTCCTAGACGGTCCAATTTGGGGTGATGGGAAATAGTGACACCCGAACTGTGTTGCTTATGTCCTGTAATCTCATTTTGGTTGCTGTCACTGCAGAAAACCCTGCTTCACAAAGATGGGATGTTGGAAATGGAAGCAGGCTTTTCAGTGCTTTTGTGGCAATCTCAGGATATTCTGCCTTGACCTAAATCCAGAACGTATGGAGATTTGAAGTTGTCTCAAACATACTTTTAAGGCCACTGTCATTTGCGATCTCAAGCAGTTGATTCTCTTCTAGCACGGACAAAGTTGATTCATTGGCTTATTCACAAATGGGTTGTGGATCCATTCCTTCCCAGTTTGGAGGTCTTTTGTGGTTGGGAAATAATGTTCAGACTCTTCTGAAAGCTAAGATAGATAATCATGCACCAGCTGGCTTAGTCTCTTTAAAAATCTCTGCTAATGTTAAAAATGCCAATGTTCACTCATCATCCCTATAATTCCAGTTTGGCTTTGAATGCAGTACTTTATCTGCCGACTTGAACACAGTTGTCATTCTCCCCTGAAGTGACAGATTGAGTTCATTGAGCAGGTTGAATATGTCACACAAGTAAGCAAGTTTTGCAACCCATTCTATGTCACTGAAATGTGCTGCCAGTGGTGACTGTTTTTCTAAAAGAAATCTCTGGAGCGGCTCTTGTATCTCAGAAACTCTGGCCAGTGATTTACCTTTAGAAAGCTATCTCACTTCTGTGTTTAAGAGAAGACTTGTGTGCTCTGAGTCTTCACAGAGCAGCGTGAACAGATGTGAATTAAGGGCATGTACTTTAATGTGGTTGATAATTTTAATCACATCCTGCAAGGTGTTTAGTTCAGGTGACCTTTTTCAGTTAGCCAGCATTTTTCAATGGATGACACAGTGGGTAGAATCACATTCAGAAGCAGCCACCTTGACCCGAGTAGTGAAACCGGAAAGCTGTCCAGTCATGGCAGCTATTCCATCTGGCATATACTGACATCAAATGACCGATTTAATTTTCCTGATATGTAATTATTCAAAGACTTGAATAGATCTGTAGCTGTGGTGTTGGTTGGCAACAAAATGCACATAACATATCCTTATGCACATCCTCCTGAAAAATGTATCACAAAAGGATGAGCATTGTTGTTTTGTTGTCAACATCAGTAGACTTGCCAACCTGGATTGTGTACCACAGTGACTCATTAATCCTCTGTAACAGTTGTACCTCAATATCGTCTGCTATTTCATCAACTCATCCAGTTATGATGCTAGCCAAAAGAGGAACACGTGCCACCTCTTGAACCAGAGTCTTTCCTAAAAGTTCATGGCAAACATCCTTAGCAGTAAGCAGGATCAACTCTTCACCAGTAGTAAAGGGCTGCTTAGCTTTAGCAATGTAGTTAGCCACTAAGAATGATGCTCTTAATGCAGACACATTAGATGAAGTGGTGGCCTTCAATAATTGCCCCTATTCTTTTCTTTACTTTTTTTTTATTTTTTTAAATTTTTTTTGGCTCATAACAGACCTGGAGAGCCCCTATTCTTTTCTATATCTATTCTATATCTTTCTTTTGAAAGTCTCCAAAGGCTTGTCTTTTAATGCAGGGTGCTTGGTCTCCACATGGTGAAGCAGTTTTGAAAGTTTCATGGCTTCGTTGTATAGCCAGTCAACACATGTTATACAAAGCGGGCTTGGAGAATGTGAATCATCTGTTGCAATGAACCATAATTTAAGTAGGACTCTTGGTATTTTCTTTTAAATGCAGCTTTTATTTTGTTGGCAGTCTTAAGAGTCTTCTGCTGTCTCATTGTTGGGTCTTTCCCCCCTTCCAAAGAAGCTTACCAGCAACTTTTGGTTTTTACTCACTTTTGATAGGGTTAGCTTGTGGCTTACCAAAACTGTGACTGAGATAAGTGCACAGTGTGGGAAAGAGGCATGGATGGAAGTGGTAAATAAAATACAGGCCGCCCATGTGTGGATTAATGTAAGTGTTGGATTCTGACTTAAAGCCTGCCACCAGATACAGCTCTACAATTGAAGTACATCAACTCACTTGCTCCTATAAAGCCTGCCACAAGATGCAGCTTTACAATTGAAGATGCTTACTTGCCACTATAAAGCCTGCTACTAGATGCAGCTTAATTGTCACTTGCCACTTACTGATAGAGTTTTGATATGGGTCTCCAAGCAATTGATTTATTATGGTCTCTGTGCAGTCAAACCTCTCTGCTAATGATAATCTGTATTTGTAGGTGCTCCCCAGTGCTAGCATCACCCCTTCAGCTCCACCTCAGATCATCAGGCATTAGATTCTCATAAGGAGCAAGCAACCTAGATCCCTTGCACGCACATTTTACAGTAGGGTTCATGCTCTTAAGAGAATCTCATGCTACTGCAGATCTGACAGGAGGTGGAGCTTATGTGGTGATGTGAGTGATGGGGAGCCGCTGTAAATACAGAATAAGCTTCGTTTGTTTTCAAAACATGCCCCCCCCTACCCCCAGCCCCTGCTATACAGTCTGGTTCCTAACAGGCTGCAGACCAATACTGGTCCGAGGCCCCGGGATTGGGGACGCCAGACTTGGAGAACCTTTTATCACTTGGAAAACACAACTTTCATGTCCTTTCTGATTATTTTGTTTATGAGTGAAATTTCTCCTATTTACTTGTATCTTAAGATTTTGAATACTGTTGTTCACTTTTAGACAGCTTCTACTTTGTCTCTTTTGAAGTGAATGCCAGAGCTCAACTAGATTTTTCCATGTGAGGTCTGACCAACATGCAACAGAAAGAACCATCACCTCTGCAGACTTAAGATTTTTCTACTAAATATATCTTTGTTTTCCTAGGGTGATACAATTGTGGAGACTGGAGAAGTAATTCCACCAATGAAAGAATTCCCTGATCAGCATCATTGAAGATTACTTAAAAATTTCAAAGGCTTATGAACTCAAGTTTGTTCCTGTATTAGCATAAGTACTGAATGTATTTTCTGGAAAAGTAGCTTTAATAAAGTGTACTCTGAGAAATGTGTTGTCAAATTTCTTCCCAAGCATTGTACAATTTGAAATTTGGAAAAATAATTTAACAATAAATAAAAACTGCACATGCAAAACATGTGATATGAGAGACCGCCTACTTTTTCTGGCCATTCTTGACTTTGAAACAGTATGTATAAAAGTATTTAGTCACATGATAATTTTTTTTTTCTCACAGTATGCAACAGGATGAAATATTGCAACAAACAAATACAAGAACAGAAGTTCCACACACTATGGTTTTAAAGGCTTTCTGAAGCATTTTTTAAAAAGTAACTTGGAAATCTGATACTGAAAAGCTGTCAAATCTAGGTTGCTTTTAATTTTGTCATATGAGAATGTAAAAGACTAAAATCTCTAAGTATTTGAAAACTTTTCATTTTACTCCTTATTATAAAAGACTATGCAGAAATAAAACTGGAAAATTTGTATTATGAATTTTATTTATAAATCTACATATGTGTTAGATAAGCATGAGAAAATGAACTGTATTTTAGAATTAAATCCATAGTTGTTACAAATTTTCATTCATTCCAAAGATTTTGTCTGGGTATTCCTTCCTTAGCAGTCGTCTTGCAGCAACTGTTGATGCATAGATGACGTATCCCCAAGAGAGTAAAACGATCGCAAGCAGCAACTGAAAAAAAAAAAGAACGCTAAGAGGGAAGTAAAAGCAAAAAAATTACTGTAGTGTGGCTGGTACTTCCTCTCGTCCCTGTCAGGTTACTGTGTACCATTGCTGAAGTGGGATTTATAGTGACAAATTCGAACAAATGAGTTTCCAGAGGCGGATACACCCAGAAACCCTTACGTAAGAAGCGGAAGATCGTATCCTCCAGGAAGAGGCGGAGTCGAGGTGAGAGGTTGAAATGCTTAAATTAGGAATGGATTTTGGAGTTTCTCGGCGCTGAAGAAAGAGGGCCTTTCCGCCTGCGAGCCCAGACAGCCGACACCCGAGCTCCGCTAGACCCGGGACCTACCACTGAATAGATCCAGTCCAGGGTGCGGCGGCTCACTGGCTTCATGGTAAGGAGCGTGTGGCGGCGGTCCGGGGAAACGGGCGGGAGCTGCGGGCCCTAGAGTAACCTCCCAGGCGGCGGCTGCCGGGCAGCCGTAGCCATCTTTCAGCCTGGCGGGCAGGCCCGCCCACTCGCTTCAAGGAGCGCGTCTCAGCGGTCTGGCCCGCCTCTTCCGCCCGGAGTTGGGGCGGGGTCACGTGTTTGGGGGCCTAGCCCGCCTTTTAGGGAGGGGGTGAAGTAAACGGGAAAATACGTTAAAAGTTGGGGTTTTTTTCCCTTTTCCCGCCTAGAGAGATAGGCGTGCCTGTTCCACTGGCTTTCTTTCCAGTTGTAGTGCAATAGTAATGCAGGATTATGTGCTGTCGTGTGCATTTAAAAGTTTACTTGAAAAATAATCCACGTTTTAAACCTTATGGCCGGCGTCTAACGCTTGAGGAATTGTCGTTTGCCGCCCGCATTTGTTCCCACATAACATAGCTAGACGTTTGTATGTTCATCTTTGGCATAAACAGGAATATCACCCACTATTTTTTTTATAATAGTGACATGATTGTGGGAATCCTTGTTAATTAAGTCGTTCTTCAAGAAACGTATAGCTTTTGAGAACGCAGTAGTTTGTTGGTGTGAATGATCCTTCTAAGAAGAAATACGTGGCACACGTTACCCGCCATAATGTACCAGTCGGTTCTGAGCTTAGAGCGCAGCAAGGGTGGAATAGCCCGAAGTACGGCGGCAGTTGGTACGCGAGCGCACCAAGTTCAGTTCTGGAATGTCTGCTGCGCTCACGTTTGAGGCCTGAGTGGTAGAGTCTGGCAACGGACGGTTTTAGGCTGACGTTCTTTCTCTATACATTTCATGTATTATTTGAGGATTTTAATCCAGATTTTGGGGAGAAGGAAGGGGAAAAACAGAAGAACCATGTATGTTTGAGTAAGCCCAGACCAAAACATGTTCTATTAGATCATCCTCTTTCTCCCCAGAATGGAGTGGATCTCTCTCTGAAGACTTTGTAGGATATTGTTTGGCCTCTGGTGTTGGATCCCTTTCGAATCCCTGTTACTTCCAGCCATGCAACCGAAGGTGAGACTCCCTGTAGCACATACGTTGTCTATACACCAGAGATAATTTTAGTAACTTTTAGAGTTTGGTGAGGTTTAAATGAGCTAGTTATTGTGTTTTTCGGGTGATAGAAGAGCGAACGTTAAGCTAGTGTCTCTGTAACCCCCGGCGATTAATAAAACGGTGGTGGTAGTTGTTTCTGCCCCTAGGGTCACATTACCCTCATTCCGAGCAAAGAGTGGTGGGGGAAGGGATTGGTCTCTGCCTGAGCGCGCTGGGCCCCGCCCCCAGTGCGGGCGCCCGTTTATGGCGCATGCGTTACAAAGGCGGGTGTTGTGTTTTGACGCACCGGGAGGTGGGTGGGTGGGGTTTCGCTCTGCCACGCCCCCAAGCTGCCATTGGTGACGCGCGCTTTACGTCACAGGGGTCGAAGCAGCCGCTGGGGTCTTTGCTGTCTCGCGAGGAGGGCGAAGCGCCCCCGCCTGCTCCCGCTTCTGAGGGTAGGCGGAGAAGTCGCCGGGTACGCCTTCGCGGATCCTGCCGCCACCGACCTAGCTTTTTGGGCCGGCGGGAGCTTGCTACGAGCGCTCCAGCAGGGCCTGCGCCAGCGTCTTCCGAGGTAAGTGAGATCCGGAACAATGGGGCACTGGGGTCGGAAGGATTGAGCGGGCCGACCCTCCAGCCTGGGTCGAGGACCGGGGGCGACGGGGCTGCGGTCTCGGCCTGAGAAGCGGTTCGGGCCTTGGCGTGCTGGGCCGTATCCCGGCAGGCGGCTCCTGAGGCGCACCTGTGGATTTGTGCCGGTGGGCGGGTGAGGGTTTCATTTCCAAGGAGCGCTCCGGAGGGGCGCGAGCCTAGCTGTGTACTGGAAAGAGCTGGGTCTCTGGAAAAAACAAGCAGAAAACCTCTGGGTCTGAATCGTGGCGTCGTCACTGACAGGATGTATGACCTTGGCTACGTCTTCTAAGCCCCTGAACCTTTCTGTAAAATGGGAGTAATAATATTTTCGTTCGTTGTGGTTATGTAATGCACACGGTGCTTATCTTTGATTCTGGCCGATGGCAGTACTCAGCCAAAGGAAGCGACTATCACCCTGACTGCTGGAGTTGTCTGGTCTGTGTCACACACTTTGGCTTGCCTGCCTGTGACTTTTTCATCCATCCAGTTAACACAGCTCTTCCACTTGGGCTACTGGTTCAAAGACTGGAAGGGGGCAGTGCTGAGCTGAAGAATATAGTAATTTAAAATGAAAATGAAATAGCTTTTTTTTTTTTTTGAGACAAGAGTCTCACTCTGTTGCCTGGGCTAGAGTGCCGTGGCGTCAGCCTAGCTCACAGCAACCTCAAACTCCTGGGTTTCAGCAATCTTGCCTCCGCCTTCTGAGTAGCTGGGACTACAGGCATCTGCCACCATGCCTAGCTAATTTTTTCTATATATATTGGCAGTTGTCCAGCTAATTTCTTTCTATTTTTTTTTTTTTTTTTTTTTAGTAGAGACTGAGTCTAGCTCTTGCTCAGACTGGTCTCAAACTCATGATCTCAAGTGATCCTCCCACCTTGGCCTCCCAGAGTGCTGGGATTACAGGTGTGAGCCACCATGCCTGACCCGAAATAGCCTTTTGATATTGAATTTTCAAGATTTAAGATGAATAAAGAAACAGCTATCCTAGGCCGGGCATGGTGGCTCACGCCTATAATTCTAGCACTCTGGGAGGCCGAGGCAGGCGGATTGCTCGAGGTCAGGAGTTCGAAACCAGCCTGAGCGAGACCCGTCTCTACTATAAATAGAAAGAAGTTAATCGACCAACTAAAATATATATATACAAAAAATTAGCCGGGCATGGTGGTGCATGCCTGTAGTTCCAGCTACTCAGGAGGCTGAGGCAGCAGAATCGCTTGAGCCCAGGAGTTTGAGGTTGCTGTGAGCTAGGCTGACTCCATGGCACTCACTCTAGCCTGGGCAACAAAGTGAGACTCTGTCTCAAAAAAAAACAAAAGAAAAAGAAACAGCTATCCTAAATTTCTGCTAATAATGGTGAGGTGGTTTTGGTTTTTTTAGTCCATGAAATGCACAGTTATATAGCAAGCCGAAAATAATCATCTTTTTCTGGAACGAGTGGCTTCAAAGGCTAATGGTTCCCAAGCAGTTCTTTTATTGTTGGATTGGAATTAAATTTGATAGGATCTGGTCAACAGATCCTATAACTTTTGTATCCTCTCTTGGAATTGGCGATTAAACTTTGGAAGGGTTTGGCGATTTCTTTACGGTGACAAGAGGTGGGGCCTAGATTAATACTTGGAATATCTTTCTAGTTCATACACTTATGACCTCTTTTTAGCCACTTTACTTACATACATTAAGTATAATAATTAGGTATGATAATTATTTAGTAGTTATACACTATTTTTTGGGCCTTTATAAATCAGTTATGGGTGATGAACTACCAAAATTATCTTCATTTTCACTATAATAGAACAGTGTTGTTCTTACAGTGCATCAAGGACAGTGCTGAGGATTTACGTGGAATATATCCCTTTACTTCATTTTAGAATTGAGAAAAATTTGAGATTCTGAGAAATAACTTCCTCCAGGTTGCATAGATAGTAAGTGATTTGCATTAGACCTTGGCTGTGCATTAGGATTCGCAGCATTCCCCTAAATGTAATCAGATGATTAAATTTTATGTGCAGTGAATGCCATAGAAGATGACTTTCATAGGAAGTCTGATTTTATAAAAAATATAATTCAATAAAGCAGTCCTACTTTGTTTATATCATTGTGCAGTATTTCAAATGTCCAGTCTGTGACCTTTGATTCCAGCCTCCTCATCTTTATCTCCCGCATCAATTTTTTCTAGATATGTGTGCTTGATTGTCTGAAATTCCCCCAAATTGTGACAAGAAGGATTCTTATCCTTAAACCCAGCAGATTTGAAGATTAGGGAAAGGGAAGGTTGGACTTAATCAGTTTATTCTAAAGATGTTATAAACTTTAAGATTTGGGTGGCAGTTTAGGAAGTAGGATCAGAAGACAGATTAATCATCTCTATGGGAAAATTAATTTATAGTCCTAATTCCTAGAGTGCTAGGGTAGAGAAACCTTTACTTCTTCTGGAACCTGAAGCACTGTGTTTACTATCAGGTCCACTTTTGCTATCTGAATCCAGAACCTTTCTTGCAAATCTGCCAGTCTGTCTTTTTTTTTTCTTTTTTAAAACAGTTTCACTCTATTGCCTGGGCTAGGGTGCTATGGTGTCAGCCTAGCTCACAGCAACCTCCTGCCTCAGCCTCCTGAGTAACTAGGACTACAGGCGTGAGTCACCATGCCTGGCTAATTTTTTGTTTCTATTTTTAGTTGACTGGCTAATTTTTTTTCTATTTTTAGTAGGGATGGGGTCTTGCTCTTAAACTCCTGACCTCAAGGGATCCTCCTGCTTCAGCCTCTCAGAGTGCTAAGATTACAGGCGTGAGCCACTGCGCCCAGCCTCCATCCCAGTTTTTATGTCTTGATTTGTATTTTTAAATAGCTTCGTTAAGATACAGTTTACATGGCTGGGTGCAGGGTGGCTCACGCCTGTAATCCTAGCACTCTGGGAGGCCGAGGCGGGCGGATTGCTCGAGGTCAGTTCGAAACCAGCCTGAGCAAGAGCAAGACCCCATCTCTACTATATATAGAAAGAAATTAATTGGCCGACTAATAATATATATATATATATGTATATATATATATATATATATAAATGGGGAAGGGAAGGGAACCAAAAACACGATTTCAAGATACTTTATGGCTTGAATGTTGGATTAAATAAAAAAGATAAGGAAGGCGTCTTAGGGATGCTGAAAGGAATCAGTGATTAACTAGGTATAATAGTGTAGTAGTAATAATGATGATGATAATGTGTTATAGCAGCTAAAATTTACTCAACAGTTACTTATGAGCCAGCCACTGCCCTTGAGTGCTTTTACATTTATTATTTAATCTTCATTAAAAGATTCTTTTTTGTTGTTGTTGAGACAGAGTCTCACTGTGTTGCCTGGGCTAGAGTGCCATGCCTGGGCTAGAGTGGCATGCCATGGCATCAGCCTAGCTCACAACCACCTCAAACTCCTGAGCTCAAGCGATCCTTCTGCCTCAGCCTCCTGAGTAGCTGGGATTACAGGCATGCACCACCATGCCTGGCTAATTTTTTCTATATATATGTTTAGTTGGCTAGTTAATTTCTTTCTATTTTTAGTAGGGATGGGGTTTTGCTCTTGCTCAGGCTGGTCTTGAACTCCTGAGCTCAAATGATCTGCCTGCCTTGGCCTCCCAGAGTGCTAGGTTTACAGGCGTGAGCCACTGTGCCTGGTCAAAGATTCTTTTTTTAGTGAAGATTTTTCACTGTAGAATTGGTTTAAACAGGTGAACTTTTTGGAATGTAAATTATATCTCACTGAAGCCCTTTCAGAAAAGTACATATACAATATTATCACATAAATCAGTTTATATTGTTAGCAATGTATGTGTTTGAAAGGTATAAAACTATACATAAAAACAACAACTGAGGACTATGGTGTTTTTGTTTTATAGAGAGTTATTTTCCCTTTTTGTAACGGGAAGTTAAGAGACATTTTTAAAAGTCTAGAATAACTATGAGGAAATATTAGTTATTAAATCTGAGTGGTAGGCCGGGCGTAGTGGCTCACGCCTGTAGTCCTAGCACTCTGAGAGGCCGAGGTAGGCGGATTGCTCTAGGTCAGGAGTTTGAAACCAGCCTGAGCAAGAGCAAGACCCCATCTCTACTATAAAAATAGAAAGAAATTAATTGGCCAACTAATATACATATAAAATTAGCCGGGATGGTGATGCATGCCTGTAGACCCAGCTACTCAGGAGGCTGAGGCAGAAGGATTGCTGGAGCTCAGGAGTTTGAGGTTGCTGTGAGCTAGGCTGATGCCACGGTACTCACTCTAGCCTGGGCAACAAAGTGAGACTCTGTTTCAAAAAAAAATCTGAGTGGTAGGTACATGGGTACTTTGTTTTCTTTGTAGTTTTTTGTATATGTCACATATTTCTCAATTAAGGTAAATTTAAGTTAAAAAGACTAATAGGATGTTTTGTTGTTTTTTTTTTAATTTAGCACATTATGGGGGTACAAGTGTTAAGGTTACATATATTGCCCGTGGCCCCCCCCAGTAAGAGCTTCAAGCATGTCCATCCCCCAAACATTGCACCTCTTACTCGTGGTTGTATATATCCATCCCCTCCTTTCCTGCCACCCTCCCAACACCCAATAAATGTTACTCCTATATGACCACTTAGGTGTTGATCCGTTAATACCAATTTGCTGGTGAGTACATGTGGTGCTTATTTTTCCATTCTTGAGATATTTCACTTAGTAGAATGGGTTCCAGCTCTATCCAGTAATATACAAGAGGTGCTATATCACCATTGTTTCTTAAAGCTGAGTAGTATTCCATGGTATACATATACCACATTTTATTAATCCACTCATGAATTGATGGGCACTTGGGTTGTTTCCACAGCTTTGCGATTGTGAATTGTGCTGCTATAAACTTTCGAGTGCAGGTGAAAAAGACTAATAGAATGTTATGTAATACTTGAGCCCCTAAGTATGTACCAGGCACTTTTTTTTTTTTGAGACAGAGTCTCACTTTGTTGCCCAGGCTAGAGTGAGTGCCATGGCGTCAGCCTAGCTCACAGCAACCTCAAACTCCTGGGCTCAAGTGATCCTCTTGCCTCAGCCTCCCGAGTAGCTGGGACTACAGGCATGCACCACCATGCCCGGCTAATTTTTTCTATGTATATTAGTTGGCCAATTAATTTCTTTTTTATTTATAGTAGAGACGAGGTCTCACTCTTGCTCAGGCTGGTTTTGAACTCCTGACCTTGAGCAATCCGCACGCCTCGGCCTCCCAGAGTGCTAGGATTACAGGCGTGAGCCACCGCGCCTGGCCAACCAGGCACTTCTTTAAGGGCTTTTTACATCGTCATAAACTTGGGAGGCAGGTTGTATTATCATTGACCTACAGATCAAATTATAGCACAGAGATAATACTTACTGGTCCATAGCTACAGTAGTGGAATTACATACAATTCAATCCCAGGAAGTCTGACTTTAGAGCTTGTGTTTTAAGCACCACATTAGTGTGCTATCCTGTCCCTTTATACTGTTACAAAAGTAATGAACTGCTCAAATATTTTCACCAAAGAATGTTTCCAGGTCTTTATTTGCATTTTTGTTCAGATGATTTAGACATCTGGTATCTTTTATCAGGTTACTGATATATTTCTTTCCCTTTTACAGATAATGGCATCAGCCGCTAAGGAATTTAAAATGGACAACTTTTCACCTAAAGCTGGCACTAGCAAATTACAACAGACGGTACCAGCTGATGCATCTCCTGATTCTAAGTGTCCTATATGCTTGGATAGATTTGATAATGTGTCTTACTTAGATCGCTGTTTACATAAGTTCTGTTTTCGCTGTGTACAGGAGTGGTCAAAAAACAAAGCTGAATGTCCACTATGTAAACAGCCCTTTGATTCTATTTTCCATTCTGTGAGGGCAGAAGATGACTTCAAGGAATATGTCCTAAGGCCTTCCTATAATGGTTCTTTTGCCATCCCTGATGGTCGAGGATTTCGCTACCGTACAACTATGACAAGGGAACGGAATACTTCTGTTTATTCACCTAATAGTACCATAAATAGAAGAACAACAACTCCACCAGATAGTGGAGTTTTATTTGAAGGGTTAGGCATTTCAACAAGATCTAGAGATGTTGAAATTCCTCAGTTTATGAGGCAGGTTGCAATAAGGAGGCCAACTACTGCAGATGAAAGATCTTTGCGGAAAATTCAAGAACAAGACATTATTAATTTTAGACGAACTCTCTATCGTGCTGGTGCTCGAGTTAGAAATATTGAAGATGGTGGCCGCTATAGGGATATTTCAGCTGAATTTTTCCGTAGAAACCCAGCTTGCCTTCACAGATTAGTCCCCTGGTTAAAACGTGAACTTACAGTTCTTTTTGGAGCTCATGGATCTTTAGTGAACATCGTCCAGCACATCATCATGAGTAATGTTACTCGCTATGATTTGGAAAGCCAGGCATTTGTGTCTGATTTAAGACCATTTTTACTTAATCGAACCGAACATTTTATACATGAATTTATCAGTTTTGCTCGATCTCCTTTTAACATGGCAGCCTTTGACCAGCATGCTAATTATGATTGCCCTGCTCCTTCATATGAAGAAGGCAGCCATTCTGATTCTTCAGTCATAACAATATCTCCAGATGAGGCTGAGACTCAAGAGCTAGATATTAATGTAGCCACTGTTAGTCAGGCACCATGGGATGATGAAACACCGGGACCATCTTACTCAAGCTCAGAGCAGGTACATGTTGCTATGTCTTCCCTTTTAAATACTTCTGACAGTTCAGATGAAGAACTGGTCACAGGGGCAACCACGTCTCAGATACAAGGAGTACAAACCAATGAGGACTTGAATAATGACAGTGATTCTTCTTCAGATAATTGTGTAATTGTTGGGTTTGTTAAACCACTAGCTGAGAGGACCCCAGAACTTGTTGAACTGTCCTCAGATTCTGAGGAGTTAGGTACTTATGAGAAAATGGAGACAGTGAAGACACAAGAACAAGACCAGTCTTACAGTTCTGGTGATAGTGATGTTAGTAGATGTTCATCTCCACGCTCTGTCCTTGGAAAAGATGAGCAAATAAATAAAGGTCATTGTGATTCTGGTACAAGAATCAAATCCAAGAAGGAAGAGAAACGATCTACATCATTGTCATCTCCCAGAGACCTGAGCTCATCTTTGAGAGGAGACAGAGTATATTCTCCATACAACTATAGACACAGGAAGAGGGGAAGATCAAGAAGTTCAGATTCACGTTCCCAGAGTAGAAGCGGATATGATAAGAATCATAGAAAGCATCATGGTAAGAAAAGAATGAAAAGCAAAAGATCCAGAAGCAGGGAAAGTAGACCTAGAGGAAGAAGAGACAAAAAGAGGTCAAGAACTAGAGATAGCAGTTGGTCAAGACGAAGCCAAACTCTGTCTCTAAGTAGTGAAAGCACAAGCAGATCAAGGTCTCGTAGTAGTGATCATGGTAAAAGAAGATCACGGAGCAGAAATAGAGATCGTTACTATTTAAGAAATAATTATGGAAGCAGATACAAGTGGGAGTATACTTATTATAGTAGAAACAAGGACAGGGATGGGTACGAATCATCTTACAGGAGGAGGACTCTGTCCAGAGCTCATTATTCCAGACAATCTTCAAGTCCAGAATTTAGAATTCAGTCTTTTTCTGAAAGAACAAATGCTAGGAAAAAAAACAATCACAGCGAAAGGAAATACTACTACTATGAAAGGCATAGATCAAGGAGCCTGTCTAGTAACAGATCAAGGACTGCATCTACAGGGCCTGAGCGGATGAGAAATGAAAAACCTGGAGGGAAACGAAAATACAAAACACGGCATTTGGAGGGTGCTAATGAAGTGGCTCAACCATCTCATGAATTTGCTTCTAAAGTAAAGGATGGTCATTACCAGAAATATTCCTCAAAATTGGATGGAAACTACAAAAATGAGAGTGACAGCTTTTCAGACAGCCGATCATCAGATAGAGAGACAAAACACAAGAGGAGAAAAAGGGCCCGGAGCCTGAGTGTAGAGATAGTTTACGAAGGAAAAGCTACTGATACAACCAAACATCATAAAAAGAAAAAGAAGAAACACAAGAAGAAGCATAAGAAACACCATGGAGACAATAGTTCACGTTCTCCAGTTGTAATTACCATCGACAGTGATAGTGATAAGGATTCTGAAGTAAAAGAAGATGCAAAATGTGACAATAATGGGCCTCAAGACCCTCTACAAAATGAGTTTTTGGCTCCTTCCTTGGAACCATTTGAAACTAAAGATGTAGTTACAATAGAAGGTGAATTTGGTGGTCTGGACAAGGAGTGTGATGTTACCACACTTACTAACAACTTGAATAATAATGCCAACAAAACTGTAGATAATATTCCATCCCCAACAGCTTCAGTTGAACAAACTCTTGATGTAAGAAAAGAGAGCACCTTTGCCTCTAATTTGGAGAACCAGGCCAGTAATGTCTCTATTCAAACTGAGCCATCAAGGCAATTGCCATCTCCACGGACATCATTAATGTCAGTGTCTCTTGGTAGAAACTGATGTCTTAAAACTGCCAAAGCAACTCGTTGAGAATTCTGTTGGTATACAAAGGAAAAAAAGGAACAGTGTCCTCTACTTCAGTCTATTTAAAGATGTCTTTTGGTGAAAACTCTATTCCCGTTTAAGTGATTTTTTTTGTGTGTTACTTTATAAGAATCATTATTTGTTCAAAAAGTATGTATGTCCCACCCTCAGAGATATGCACTTTGAAGTGAAGAAAATGATATTGCTAGCAGTTTATTTAAAACTTGGGATCCTTTTTAAATAAAGTATAAATTTTAGAAGTTATTTCATAAAGCCATATGGTATTGACATATTTTTAAGGTAATGAGTATTTTTGAATTTTTTTTTTTTTTGAGAGTTATTCTGGAAATGTGTTATAAGCTAGGAGAATCCCTTTGGACAGTCTTTATTTTTCTTCTTAAAAATTTGTATGATTCAAAACCATTTCTTCAGGTTAAATTGAGGCATTTTAATCTGCAGTTTATCTTGACTTCTGCCAAAAGAAAAGTTTACTATTTCCTTTATATACTTGTTTATCTGGAGTGCCAGTAAAACAAATGTGTATTCAACAAAAGACAAAATAAAACAGTAACACTTTAAAATAAGAATCAGAAATTTTCCTATGCAGCATTGCTTTTAAAAAAGATTGTAGTAGAACCAGAATCTTGAAAATAGCTAAGGGTATAATTTTGTTATAAATACTAAATTTCAGGTCATCTGGATTTACAAATACTTCAGTTTTCATGATTATTTTAGTTATTTAATCTGATTTTGTCTTAAGCAAAATGCTATTAAGTAGCATTTAGTTACTAAAAACACAAAATACCCTTGCCATACCTCTTTTACCTTGGTAGTTCTTCTCTGTGTAAAGAGATGATAAAATTACATCTAGGCTGATTTAGGATTGCTAGTAAACAACAGAGCTTGAGTTAAATCTCAATTCAGCCTTCAGTTTGCCTTGTTACCACATTCATTCATTGATTGGAAATTAGAATGCCTGCTATATGGCAGCTCTGTACTAGGTTTTAGTGACAGAGCAATGCAGATATGCTCTCTGCTCTCATGGGGCTTACAGATTACTTAAGATGGATAATATCTATATAAATATAACATTACAAACAAATTCTCTGAAGAGAAACTATAATTATAAGAGTATATAATGGGAGCCTAATCTCAGGTGGAACTAATAGTTGAATTGGAATCTGGAAAACAAGTGGATATTAACTAGGGGTAGAGTTGCTATTAGCAAAGGAAAATATATGCAAAGATCCAAAGGCAGAAGGGGAGCCTAGCATATTTCAAGAACAAAAAGGGCAAGGTTAGCCAAAGGACAGAGTATAGGAACAAGCTTTGTAGGCCATGTTTAGAATTTGTTTATCCTAAGCACAGTAAAAAATTGGTTTAAAATTATAAGAATCTAAAATTGATGTTAGCAATTTTTAGTAAGCTCAGACATTGAGAAATTGTGGGAAGACTATATAGATTGATCAAGAAATACAAATTGAATATATGAAATTACTTTATGGTTATAATATTTTTCTTAATTAAGTATTAAAAACTAAAGAATGCTGTTTTATTCCACATTGTATATTTTACATCATGTTTTCTGTTAAACATTTAATGAAAACACAATGCATGGTACCATCACTCATGTTCAGGCCCAAAATCAAGTCCTGTCTTTCAGTTCTCCTATGCAACCAAATACTGGTCATTAAATATTTTTCTAGTATTTCTATTGTGTTTATACCATCCAGTCTAGGCAGCCAGGACATCTCACCTATACTACCATAATGGGTCTGCCTGCATTCCACTCCTTTTCCCTCATCCATTCTTGATGCAGTATTCAAAAGATCTTTTAAAAACATTTTTTCACTTTATTCCCCTACTTAAATCCTTCAATAGCTTCCCACTTTTCTGAGGGTATTAAAATCAGACAAACAAAAAATTCAATAATGTGAATTGGTTTACAAGTCTACCTAATAAGGCTCTGGCCCATCTTCAGCATTTCTCTCGCCTCATTCATGGGAGGGCTATGGAGGTGCCATTCCCTACTGCATCAGAATGTGGCGTTTTTCACATTTTTCTTCTTCTGGAAACAAACAGCTCCACCTTGGGTAAACTAGGTTTCTGTTAAAAGTGTGTTGTCACCTGCTACCCTATTATTTCTCCTTAATTACTTGCTCTTTGAACAACCCCAGACTCCAGAGCACTTGTGACAATTGGTAATTGATTACTAACTGCCTTATTTCCACTAGTCTGAAAGTTCTGCGACAACTATATGTATGTAGGTGTACTGCCATATCCTTTTTACTGTTTCACATAGAGGTCCTTAAAACACTGGATGAATCAATAAATAGGTCCTGGATATTTCAGAAATTGGCCAAGACTAGCTTTCTGCTTTCAAAAAGCTCCACTATATAAACTTTTAGCCTAATGTATATTTTAACTTGTTCATCTGAATTCATTGTCCATGGATTTTTTTTTTTTAACCTCAGGAAATGTAACTCAGCCTTTCATGCTTGCTCACTATTCCTTCATGTGATCATTATATTAGGAACTGTTGCTCTGGGTTGAGCAGGTTAGGCTGCCTGCAGGGGTATCTAATACGGTTTTTAGAATATAGAACTAGGGAAGTAAAATCTTTTGACTTCACTCTGTCAATCACCCTTGTTCACGTCCCATCATGTCCAGCTATGATTTCCTGGACAATGTTTAAATCACTCTTTGTAACACCTTTCAACTCTCTTGTCCTTTTTTCTCATTCACCTAGTTTAGGGGTTGGCAAACTTTTCCTCTAAAGGACCAGAAAGTAAATACTTTAGACTTTGTGGGTTATGTGCAGTCTGTGTTATATATTTGTTTTTTTCTACAACACTTTTTAAACTTTAATATTTAGCTTGTGGCCTGTAGAAAAGTCATGCACCAGATTTGGTGTGCAAGCTGTAGTTTGCTAACACTTTACCTGGCATGACCTCAATCTGGATGACGCCAACTCTTTAAGTTGTGCCTACATGCATCCTGCTAAGCGTTCCTGAAGTAAATTGTCACCATAAAAACAGTCAACCAGCCTCACCTTCATATGATATACAACAGTAACAGGCAAGTTTTTCTAGGGTTCTTACTCACTGTATTTGGTATAACAGGTCTTTCATGCCTTTACCTCCTTAAGCCTCTCCCCCCCACTCTTCTTTTACCACCCAGTTACAAGTATAGAGACTGACTGCAGGTCTGCAACACCAGGCTCAAACAAACACAAATCCTGCCTGTGTACCACACATAATACCTCTTATCATATTAGTTATTAGAGACTGTCTGCTTCGTTGGTCTTGACTGTCACTGTCCTGTGTCTTCAGTTAACTGGCAAGTCTGCTGCTTTAAGATGGCCTCAGCTGGGATTGCCGTGCTCTTTGTTGTTTCTCATCTTCCAGTGCATTAGCCCGAGCTGCTTTTCTTGGTATATTCAGGGATCCGAGAGACAGAAGGAGCAGAAGAATACAAGGTCTCTTGAAACCTAGGCTCAGAATTGAGAAACCCTCACTGCTATATTCTATTGCCAATAGCAAAGTCTTTAGTCCAGCCCAGATTAAAGGGCAGGGAAATCAGACTCCCCTGTTGTGGGAGGAGTTGCAAAGTTACATTGTAAAAGGTGTAAATATTGGGAAAAGAATTATAATGTTAATTTACCACAGCATCCTTCTGTCCACTTGGTGAATGAAGTCCCATTACTCTAGGTCTCTGGTTCTCAAACTGTAGCATGCATCAGAATTATCTGATAGGTTTGCTGAAATATAGATTGTTGGGCTCTACTCCCAGGGTTTCTGATTCAGAAGATCTGGGATGCCAAGAATTTGCTTTTCTAACAAGTTTCCATGTTGTTCTCATGCTGCAGACCAATGTGAGAACTGTTCTAGGCTAATCCCTCCATATGTGCTCTGGATTTCACTTCCCCTCTATTTAATAGGAATGTTTATTTTTCAGTTATCCTCTTTTCCCCTTATCTCTTGATTTTTAGTGACCTACTCAGTGAGGTCTGCTGACCAGTAGCATCAGCCTCACCTGGGAGCTTGTTAGAAATGTAGGGTCTCAGATCTTCCTGGATCAGGATCTGCACTAACACAAGACTGTGGGTGATTCATGTGCATGTTAATGTTTGAGAAGCACTGCCTGTGGATCATTCTCAGCAAGCATGCATATTCTTGATTTCCTCCTCCAAGTCTGCCTCTCCTCCAGTGTTACCATGTTAAGAGATGGCACCATCTCTCCCAGAGCTGCTCAGGCTAAACAAATTGGAGCGCTTCTTGGTTCCTCTCTCACATCTAATTCATCAGCAAATTGGGGTTTCAGGATCATATATCCTTGCCAATTCACCACTTCCATTTGGACTAGTGCTGTACCTCTTACCTAGTCACTGTCCACCTTTGTCCCTCACCTGCAGCTTGTTTTCCTCCAGTCACCACAGTGATCCTTTAAAAACAGGAGTCAGATCATGTTATGCCTTCTCAAAATCCTGTGGCAGTTCCACATCATACTGAAGATTAAAACCAAAGTCATCATGGTCTATGGGGTCTTATGTTAACTGCCTTGGCCACCTCTCTTTTCCCAGCCCACTCCGCTCTAGTAACCCTGGCTACTTTTCTTTCGCAGGCCCAATTTATTTCTGTCTTGGGGCTCTTGCACCACCTTCTGTTCCATGTGAGTACAAAGCCCTTCAACCAAAAGACCTGCTTCCTCATTCATTTAGGTCTTCCCTGCCCAACTCACCTAATATAAGCAGTGTTTTTTACTCCTTATTCCCTCTATTTCCTTTCCACTGCACTTTACTGGAATCACATTCCCAGGAATCTTAGGGTGGGGTTAACATTCAAAACTTAAATGAAATTTGGTACAGACTATATGATCACCTTTTACCAAAATCTATATTAGCCAGAAAAAAAAAAAAAAAAAGATACGATCACTTCAACAGATGCAGAAAACTGAAAAACTCAACACCCATGCATGCTAAAAACTCAACAAACCAGGAATAAACGAGAACTTCATCACTCTGATAAAGGGCATAAAAAAAAAAACAGCTAACATCATAAAGTGAAACATTGATCATTTCCCCACTGAGATTGGTAATAAAGTAAGGGTGTCAACTCTCACCACTTTCATTCAACTTTCTATTGGAGGCTCTAGGAGGTGCAATAAGAAAACAAAATAAAAAGCTTAAAGATTGGAGAGGAAGAAGTAAAACTATCCCCAATTGACATTTACCTAGGAAATTTTAAGGAATTTACAGAACAATTACTAGAATAAGTCAATTTAGCAATGTTTCATGATATAAGGTTGACAGACATCACATTCTATTTGGTAGCAACAAACAATTTGAAAGTGAAATTTAAAAAAATTCCTTTACAGTAGCATCAAAAACACAAAATAAAAAATAGCCAGGTGCATGGCACATGCCTACAGTTCCAGCTATTTGGGAGCTGAGATGGGAGGATAGCTTGAGCCCAGGGGCTCAAAGCTGTAGTGCATTATAACTGCACCTGTGGATAGCCACTGCACTCCAGCCTTGGCAACTCAGTGAGACCTTGTCTCTAAAATTGAAAACCTATAAAATATTTCTGAGAGAAATTAAAGACCTATGCAAATGGAAAGACATACCACTTTCATGAATTAGAAGACTCAATATTAAGATGTCATTTCTCCCCAAGTTCCTCTGTAGGTTCAATGCAATTCCAATAGGTTTTGGGGGGAGGGAATTAAGTTGATTCTTATGTCACGTGGAAATGCAAAGAATCTGGAATAGCCAATACATTCTTTATAGTAAAGAACAAATTTGGAGGACTAAATATTACCCGATTTCCAAGAATTGAAAGAGAGTGGCATTGTCACAAGTAGCAGAAAATAGAAATGTAAACAAAAATTCTACACACACAGACAATTGAGACACCTCCCCCCTTTCCCCCACAAAGGTCCCAAGGCTATTAAATGGTGAAAGGAAAAGTTTTTTGTTTTTGTTTTTTTTTTTTTTTTTGGAGACAGAGTCTCACTTTGTTGCCTAGGCTACAGTGAGTGCCGTGGCGTCAGCCTAGCTCACAGCAACCTCAAACTCCTGGGCTCAAGCAATCCTCCTGCCTCAGCCTCCCAAGTAGCTGGGACTACAGGCATGCGCCACCATGCCCGGCTAATTTTTTCTATATATATTAGTTGGCCAATTAATTTCTTTCTATTTATAGTAGAGACGGGGTCTCGCTCTTGCTCAGGCTGGTTTCGAACTCCTGACCTCGAGCAATCCTCCCGCCTCGGCCTCCCAGAGAGCTAGGATTACAGGCGTGAGCCACCGCGCCCAGCCGAAAGGAAAAGTTTTTAACAGCTGGTTCTGGAACAATTAGAAGTATGGGGAAAAAGTGAACCTGGATCCCCTATTTCACAACACAACAAGATTAGTCATAGACCAAAAGTAAATACTAAAAATACAAACACTCTAAGGAAAACATAGAATGTTTTCATTACTTTTATGTAGGCAAAGATTTATTTAAAAGGGCCTAACAAGCAATAAATAGAAGAAAAAACTGATAAATTAGATTTCACTAATATAAACTTCTGCTCATCAAAAGACACTGTTAAGAAAATTACATGGCCCTGTCTCTACTAAAAATATAAATTAATTGGCCAAATAAAAGTATATAGAAAAAATTAGCCGGGCATGGTGGCACATGCCTGTAATCCTAGCTACTCCGGAGGATGAGGCAGAGGATCACCTGAGCCCAGGAGTTTGAGGTTGCTGTGAGCTAGGCTGACGCCATGGCACTCACTCTAGCCTGGGCAACAGAATAAATAATTCCTGTAGATCTGTTAAAAAAAAAAAAAAAAACACCCTCCAAAGTCAGAACTGGGTGTGGTGGTTCATGCCCATAATCCTAGCACTCTGGGAGGCTGACGTGGGAGCATGGCTTGAGGTCAGGAGTTGGAGATCCTGTCTCTACTAAAAATAGAAAGAAATTAGCCAGACAACTATATATATATATAATGAGCTGGGCATGATGGTGCATGCCTGTAGTCCCAGCTACTCAGGAGGCTGAGGCAGAAGGGTCCCTTGAGCCCAGGAGTTTGAGGTTACTGTGAGCTAGGCTGCACTCACTGCACTCTAGCCCCGGCAACAGAGGGAGACTCTGTCTCAAAAATAATAATAAAAATAAACTCTAAAATCAGGCAAAAGATCAGAGTAGCTGCTTCCCAAAAGAAGTTATAGGAATGGCCAATAAGCACATGCAAATGTGCCCAACATCATTCATTATATGGGAAATTAAAACCACAATAATATACCATTTCACAAGATGGAAGTTAAAAAAGGGGGGGGTGCTGACCAATGTGTGCATCTACTGGAGCTCTCTTCTACTGCGGTTGGGAATGCAAATGAAAGCTGTTTATAAGCCATTTTGGAAAACAGGTAGCAGTTTCCTATAAATTTAAACATGCACTCACCATAGGATCCAGCCGACCTGGAAAAAGTACACCGGTATACATTTTTCAAAATGCATCGAATTACACATAACTGCATTTTACTGTTTCTACACTGTACCGCTAAAAATGCAAAACAAAAAACAGATGAAACAATAAAAATAAAAGCAATTCCCAGGAGTCCCCTTGGGTCTCTCTGGGTCATTGGGCTCCACGTGCCGGAAAGCGAAACCGAGGGAAGCGGGTAACCTGCAGCGGCGCGGCCCCCGCGGCCCCGCCCGCGCCCAGCAGCCAGCAGTTGCAGTTTCGATTTTCCCTCTAGCAGCTGAAGTTCCCGTGCAGCCCCGCCTCTCATCCCGTGTGCTTTCCTGCCTCGCCACGCCCTCCGCCTCCAGCCCGGCGTCTAAAGGAGCGGGGCGCAGTCCCCGCGCGAGGCCGAGGCCAGCATGACCACCGAGCAGCGGCGGAACCTGCACGCCTTCAGGGACTATGTCAGGAAGACGCTGGACCCTACCCACATCCTGGGCTACATGGCCCCCTGGTTCAGGGACGGTGAGTGTTTTCCGCCCGTTGGAGCAGGAAAACAATCGAGGACTTGTTTTTCCCTTCAAAAGGATAAAGGTTACCTGCTAGGAACCCGGGGTTTGTGGCAAGATCCCCACAGCATTTTAGACTAGAGATTGCCAGACTTTAAGGAGCCCATGGAGGGCTAGGTGGGGAAACTGAGTTCCAGCGAAGTGAAGCGACTTACTTAGGGGTGCACTTCTATTTAGGTTCAAAGCTGGGAAAAAACTTTTATTTCCACTAATACGTAAGTCTACCTTGTGCGTGGTTTGTACTGGCATCAGAGATTGAGGATACCATACAGGTCTTTCCTTAATGTACTTTCCAGCCCAAGGTTTTGGGAGGCGGCAGGCAAGGACAGATGTACGCAAATGATTACAATACCTCCTACAAAAAGCTGTTGGAGCTCAAAGGAAGTTAATGTTTTCTCTGCCAGGTCTTACACTTCAAAATAACCAGAAACTTGAGAGAAGCAAGACTTTCCCAAGACCGAATAGCTTTAGGCTTTAGTACAGGTGTTTCCACCAGGCTTTTGACACGTGATCATGGATAAGGAGCATTTGTGAACTGTACTGAATTGCTTGTGCTGGAGAGGAGCAGAGGCTTCTGGAAAAGAGGAGGAAGGGAGGCGGTGCTTGTCAGTCTCCAACGGCCTAAATGTCTTTAAGGATGTTATCACAGTTATCACAATGCAAGGAAATTGCATTAAAACAGGTATTTGGGTGCTAATTGCTCTGCAAAACCCAACCAAAAGTTGTGGAGTGAGGAGTGAAAGAATACCACCAACAAAAGTGGACATTCACTATCTAATTGTGTCCAGAGGAAAGTACTAAAATAGCATCCTAATGACCAGAGTAGACACAGGACATGTCTTTTAGAAATATTAATACTTGGATGTTAACACTAGCGAACTGGTGTATTATTTTTCCATGTACTTATGTATTGATTTAATAAACCTTAATTGAATAAAAGAAGCAACTCATGTGTTAGGTATTATGTTAGTGTTGGAGATAATTTACTAAGCACCTGTTATCTAATAGGGAGCGTTATGTTGGGAGCTGAAGAATCACTGGTAAGCACAATAGAAATGGTCCTGCCCTAATAGCAGTTAGAGTTCCTATGTGAAGGTCAGGTAGCTAAATAGACAGTAAATAATAAAGTGCAGTGATGGTCTGATGGAAGCCTATAGGGTACTGTGGGAGCACATACCTGGGAAAGTTACCTGGTCCAAAGGGCACAAGCAAAGCTTCCCAGGTATTTGGCATTTGAACTGAGGTCTAAAGTAGGAGAGAGAATTAGCTGGAAGGAGACAAGAAATTACAGGTAGAGGGTGCCTATGACAAAGGTCCATGGTGTGAGATAAACCAGTATTGCAAGAATCCAGAGAATATTAGAGTGGTGGCAGTGTGAAGAGGCAGAAGTTGAGAGGGACTATAAAAAAAAAAAAATTCCCTTGACTTTGGCATTGTAGACCTTTGGGGTCACCCATGGGAGCATTTTCTGTGGGTGATTCACGCCTGTAATCCTATCACTTTGGGAGGCTGAGGCAGGAGGATTGCTTGAGGCCAGGAGTCCAAGACCAGCCCGAGCAACATAGTGAGACCCTGTCTCTACAAAAAATAAAAAAAATTATCTAGGCATGGTGGTATGTGCCTATAGTCTCAAAATCTCAAATACTCAGGGGGCTTTCGTCCAGAAGTTTGAGGTTGCAGTGAGCTATCATGGTGCGACTGTACTCGGCCTGGGTAACAGTGAGACCTTGTCTCAAAAAAAAAGTAAGCTGCCTAGCAAGACAGTTTATATGGGAAGTTCTCAGCTATGGCTCCCACAGGTAATCAGGTAAACTTGACCTCCATGTGGAGTATCAGTAATGGCTGGTAGCACATCAAGGGGAAGATCAAGCAGCAGGCCTGGAACGGAGGCCTGCTGTAGGACCGAGTTTAGAACAGAATGCTGTTCATTCTGTAGGATTGAGTTTAGTACAGCTGTAGGACCGAGTTTAGAACAGAATGAACTGACTCAAAGGAATAGGGTAGGGTTAGGGCCCAGGGAAGCTAGGATAGTTGACAAGATAGGTTATTATGGGTTGAATTTTGTCCCCCCCAAAGGGTATGTTGAAGTCCTAATCCCCAATACCTTAGAATGTGATTTATTGGCTGGGCGTGGTGGCTCACACTTGTAATCCTAGCACTTTGGGAGGCCAAGGTGGGAAGGATCGTTTGAGCTCAGGAGTTTGAGACCAGTCTGAGCAAGAGAGACCCCGTCTCTACTAAAAATAGAAAAATTAGCCAGATGTGGCGGCTTACGCCTATAGTCCCAGCTGTTCGAGAGGCTGAGGCAGGAGGATCGCTTGAGCCCAGGAGTTTGAGGTTGCTGTGGGCTAGGCTGACACCACTGCACACTAGCCCAGGTGACAGGTCTCAAAATAAAATTGACTTATTTGGAGACAGTGTCTTTACAGAAGTATTAAAATAATTAGTTATGAGATCATACTGGAGTTGGGTGGGCCCTTAAGTCAATATAAGGTGTCCCTAGAAAAAGATAGCCATGTGAAGACAGAGACCAAGAGAACGCCATGGGAAGACAGGCAGATGGGAGTGATGTGGTTACAAGTCAAAGAAAGAGGAGAAGGCAATATGGAGACAGAGGCAGATTGGAGGGAGTGCAGTCACAAGCTAGGCAATGTCAGCACCTACTAGAACCAGGAAGGGGCAAGGAATGTATTCTCCCTTGAGCTTTCAGAAGCAGTGTGACCCTGCTGGCACCTTGATTTCAGATGTGGCCTCCAGAACTGTGAGAGGATAATTTTCTATTGTTTTAACCACCTGGTCCATGGCAATTTGTCACTGTAACTACAGTAATAAGCATTGGCAAGGATGTAGAAATTAGAATCCTCCTAGATTGCTGGGGGGAATGTAAAATGATGCAGCTCTTTTGGAAAACGGCTTGACAATTCCTTACAGTGTTAAAAAATGAAATTATCATATGATCTAGCAATCATATCTAGTTGTGCACTTGAGAAATGAATATACAGATTTACACAAAACATCGTATATGGATGTTCATAGCATTTGTATTTATAATAGCCAGAATGTGGACACAACCCAAATGCCCATTAACTCATGAGCAGATAAATAAAATGTAATGTATCCATACAGTAGAATATTATTTGGCAATAAAAATGAATAAATCTTACTACAACATGGATGCAGTTTGAAAACATTGTGCAAAGTGATAAAGAAGCCAGTCGCGAAGACCACCTATTGTATGATTCTATTATTCTCAAATGTCTAGAAGAAGCAGATCCATAGAGACCCAACTTGATTAGTGATTGGCTGCCTGGAGCTGGGGGGAGGCAGACTGGGGAGTGACTGGGTACAGAATTTCTTTTTGCAGTAATAGAAATATGCTAAAATTAGTAAGGATTCACAATTGTAAAAATCATTGAATTTTATACTTGAAATGGGTTTTATTGTTGCCAGGACAGAGACCTGGGCAGAGATCCCTTTAACTAAACCTAGGTTGTAAGGTATTCTTTCTTCTCTTGCTTCATTCATTCAACATACCTTTGTTCAGTGTCTGTTATGTGCCAGATCCTCTTCTAATCTCTGAGAATGTAGTGGTTCACTAGCCAGATAACTTGCTTACTCCCTTGGAATTTGCATTCGATTAACAATGGAAAAAAAAATGGAAAATTATCAGACCATACTAAAGTAGTGGTTTGGCCACTACTCCCTAGGCATAAAGTTAGGGTACAAAGTCAGAACGATTACCAGCACCTTGGTAGATAGTTTTCTGCCAAAAAGGGCCATGAATGTACCTGTATCTATTTCTATCTGCTTGCTTGAGTCCACTATAATTGTTACTGATGCCATGGAGTGGTCCTGTCCTCACACTTTTTAAATCCAGCTGTTAATTCAGGCTTTAGAACAAAAACCAATCAAGATGTCAGAGAAGCTTTTGTTCTTCCACCTAAGCCAGTGCTTCCATGACTTACTCCTTGTTGTGAGGAGACTTTTCTCAAACATTTTGAAGAAACTCCTTTTCTAGAGCATGTTCTCAGACTTCCACACCAAACTAGGAGAGGCTTCCAGAGAGGTTGGAAGGGTGGGTTGGTGAAGAATGGGCTTAGTGAGTCCGGGCAGAGAATTTGTTGCTTTCCTGAAGTTCCTTCTTAAGGTGTGACTTGTTACAATCCCTGTCCACATTCAGTAAGGTCTGGCAATCCTTTTCTGGATTTTTCTTCCAATGATTAGTGGTTCTGCAGTTTAACGAGTCATTCTTGCTTCTGTTTTGTAGATGAGGTGCAGTGTATTCAGGCTGAGAAAAACAACAAGGGCCCGATGGAGGCTGCCACACTTTTCCTCAAGCTCCTGTTGGAGCTCCAGGAGGAAGGCTGGTTCCGTGCCTTCTTGGATGCCCTAAGCCACGCAGGTTAGTTCATTTTTCTTACTCATGAATCGGAGTATATTACTTTGCTGTTTTAGAATGCTGTAAAAGCGATATTACTTTTGAGATGTCCACTTACTGTTTATTTCTCTTAGTCTGATGCAATGTAAAGACTATTTGCAGGCAGATGATGTAATTATCTGTCTGAAATAGCCAAAGGAATATACAGAGAGATTATTGTAACTAATGGAAGAGTTTAGCAAGATTATTGGATGCTGATGCAGGTCTAAGCCAGGAAAAAAAAAATCACTGGGAAAGGAGGATCACTGTTCAGAAATGGCCTATTCAGTAAATAGCAATGGGCCATTATTCATTATTAACAGGGTAGTGTTAAAAACCAAACAAACTTCAACTTCCATATCCTTGAGGATACAAATTTATATCTCTTACCTCATTCCATTCTCTTCCTCTCCCTTGCCTTCTCCCCACTACACACAGACACAATGCGTTCAAAAGGATTAGACTTAATTCTAAAAGACAAATTTTTTTTTTAACAATTTTAGAAAATCTAGAATGGTATTCTTAGGACCCTGGGGTAGGGCAGAATTTATGAACAAGACATTAAAGCATTAACCATGAAAGAAAGATTGATACATTTTATGTGTCGATCTAAAAGGGAGAAGCTGAGGCAAAATTAATACAGACCCTTTATTTGGGCCACAGTTGAGGACAACAGCCCTGCGTGCACTTCGGGGTTGCCTTGAGGAATGCTCTGGAGTACAAAGGAGAAGCTCAAGTTTTTAAAGAAAAAAAGAATGACTCAGGAGAGAGGGGACTTATTACAAAAGTTTTTCATCAGGAATGCTCACTGGTTTACAGAAATAACATTGTAAGTGATTGGCTACACATTGTTGTATATAGGGCATGGGGCATTTTATGGTTGCTTAGCAGCAGTCAGTCCTCATAACAAGTGGTTTCAAGTGGTGATTATTTTGCTCAGGAAGGCGTGGTACTGCTGTTACATTTTAAATGCCTCTCTGGGACTGATAATTTAAAGGGGCTTGCATTCCTCAGATAAAAAGATTTTTTTCTTTTACAGATGTTTAAATGAAGAACATCTGTTTATCAAAAAAAAAACACTGTAAAGAAAGAAAGAACAAATCACAGACTGAGAGATCATATTTGCAAAATGTATAATCACCAAAGGATTAATATCCAGAATATATTAGAAAGGTTTTAACAATTGGAAAAGGAAAACACCTATAGAGCAAAAGATGTGAACAGACATTTCGAAAAATAGGAAACACGAAAGGTGAAAAAACATATGAAAACATTCTCAGCCAATTAGCAATTGGGGAATTAGAAACACAGCATTTTATAACCACTAGATAGCAAAACTTCAGTCCAATAGTTTCAGGCTTAAAGAGAACATTTTATGCAAACCTTATATATCACTATATGGAATATAAATTGATAAAACTGTTTTGTAAAACAATTTGACATCATCTTATAGATTTCAACTCTCATGTATCCTTCTGTCCAACAGTTTTACTCTTAAGTCTGCGGCCTAGAAAAACTTACACATATATTCCAAAACATACTTGAATCATGAAGAAACTTGTAGTTCAATAAAAGAAAAGAAGAAAGAAAAATATAAATAATAAATAAATTATATAGAAAACATACATACAAGAATGTTCATATAGAACTGACTGTAGTAAGAAAAACAAATTGGAAGCAACTCTAATATCCTTCAAAAGGAGAGTGGATAGACAAATTTTATAATCACACAATGGTCCATTATACTACAATGAAAATGAACACAGCTGTAGACAACAACTCAGGTGAGTCTTAGAAATGTAATATTTAATTTTAAAAAGTCAAACTTATATATTATGGGATATATTATAGAGTTGCAAACAAATTATATATTAGAAGATCAATCTATGCCATGCAGCTATTCAAAAAAAAAAGAAATCAAGAGAGTGATATATCAAATACAGTTTGGCAGTATCTTTGGCAGGGAGATGGGGAAGGAGAAGAGAAGGCACACACAAGTATTAGAATATTCTAGTTCTTAAGTTGGGTAGTAGGTTCACATATGCTCATTTTGTTATGTTCTTTGTTTTATATATGCTATAAATATTCTGTTATGTGCATCGACTAGTATATAATTTTTAAATTTCTGTTTTTAGAGCTATGATGTGTTCCTTGGTCTCTACCATCCATAGCATACAGAGTTAGTCTCTTCTAGGGACAAAAGACATCTTAGAATTCACCTAATCCAATGTTCCTTCTTCTGTACATGGGGGAACCAAGGCCTAGAAGAGGGGTAGGTGATTTGCTCAATGTACAGCTAATTAGTAGAAAAGATGGAGCCAGAACCTGGGTCATCTTATGGAGTGTCTGTTTTGTGGGGTAATTCACCTCATTGGAAACATCAGAATGGGAAGTCAGACAGTAGGTTCTAATACCAGTTCAGCCACTTACTATCTAGGGGATTTTAGCCAAATTATTTTGCCTCTCTGATGGTTCAGTTGACTCATTTGTCAAAGAAGTGAAAGGATAATTTTCTTTCAGTGTTGTAAACATTGAGTGAGAGAACATACATAAAGAACCTAGCACAGGCTGGGCGTGGTGGCTCATGCCTGTAATCCTAGCACTCTGGGAGGCCGAGGCGGGCGGATTGCTCCAGGTCAGGAGTTCGAAACCAGCCTGAGCAAGACCCCCCCCCCCCCCCGTCTCTACTGAAAATAGAAAGAAATTAATTGACCAACTAAAAAGATATATACAAAAAATTAGCCAGGCATGGTGGCGCATGCCTGTAGTCCCAGCTACTCGGGAGGCTGAGGCAGTAGGATGGCTTGAGCCTAGGAGATTGAGGTTGCTGTGAGCTATTCTGATGCCACGGCACTCACTGTAGCCTGGGCCACAAAGTGAGACTATATCTCAAAAAAAAATAAAAAAAAGAACCTAGCACAGTGTGTCCAGGAGGCACTAAGAAAAGAGAGCAGTTAGCATAACTATAATTTTAACTGTAATGGAATGATCTAATTGTTTTCTTTTTTTCTTTATTTTTACTTTTTTCCTATCACCCCCCCCCTAATGATTTAAAAATGGGCAAATCAAGGAAAATCTGTCACTGCTACTAGAGAAACAAGTATTATCGTGGGGTGTTCTCCATTACCTACATCATCATGTTGTAACACATATATTAAAGTAACAGGTTAAAAACAAACACTACTACCTTTCTTAGGTATTAGAATTCCTCAGGAGGCCTATATATAGTCAATATGTTTGCAATTGCTTTATGAAAAGCAATGTCTTACTTTTCAAATTTTTAAGTGAAAGAGTGTGAATCTTAGTTATAATATTTATTATGAACTGAAACTTGGTATTCTGCTTCTACTTCTAGGATTAATGGTTGTTGACTGACTTTGTTTCATTTCCTCACCTTGCCTTAAAAGTCCTCTAAACTTCTGTTACTGTAATTCATGCCTATTTATCATGAGCAATTCAAATGGTGCAGAAGGCAATAAAGAAAAAAGCAAAAGTTGCCTTTTTATTTTCTTCCCTGTCACTCACACAGCCCTCTTCAGAGAAACCAGTGTTTCTCTACTTTTGGGATATAATTCATCTGGATATTATAAGTTATTTTAATCCTTACCAATCTGTTAGGTAAAAATAGTACTTCTATTTTAAAAATTGAATGAGGTTTAGTACTGGAAGTCTTAGCCAGAGCAGTTAGGCAAGGAAAACCAAAAAAAGGCATCCAAATTAGAAAGGAAGAAGTAAAAATCATCTCTGTTTGCAGATGACAGGATCTTCTATGTAGAAAACCATAAAGATTTTAATAAAAAACTTGTTAGAACTAATAGTTCAGAAGAGCTTCAGAGTATAAAATCAACACCCCAAAAATCAGTTGTATGTCTATATATTAACAATTACTCTAAAAAGGAAATTAATACAACTCTATTTATAGTAACATCAAAAAGATTACAATACTTAGGCATAAACCTAACCAAGGAGATGAAAGACTTTTGCACCCTGAAAACTACAAAACGTGGCTGAAAGAAATGAAAGATGACACAAATAGAAAGACATTCCGGTTAGTTCTTGAATTGGAAGACCTAATATTAAATTGCCCATACTACCCAAAGCAAACTACAGATTGAACACAATTCCTATCAAAATTCCAATGGCAATTTTTGCAGAAATAGTAAAACTCACCCAGAATTCATAGGGAATCTCAAGGCATCCTGAATAGCCAAAATTTTGAAAAAGAACACACTTGGAGGCCTCACCCTTCCTGATTTCAAAACATATTAGAAATGTACAGTAATCAAAAGAGTGCAGCACTAGCATAAGGACAGATGAATAGACTAATAGCCCAGAGAGAAACCCTCAAGTATATGGCCCAGTGACCTTCAGCAAGAGTATAAGAATACTCAATGGGGAAACAGTCTCTTCAACACATGCTAATAGGAAAACTGGATATTCATATACAAAAGAATGACATTGCACACTTATACCATGTATTAGGGTTCTCCAGAGAAACAACCAATAGGATATATTCATTTATCTATGTATATATTATGGGGTATAAACACATGTTCTCTGGGCCATTTTTGCCTGCAGAAACTTCTTTAAGGTTGCTTTAGTTACTTGGGTACATAGGAATAAAACTCAGCCTAATGAGAACAATATGGGCCTTTAAATCAGACAAGTCTAGTGATTCTGTTAGAGAACCTTAGAGTGAGACATTTTTTGAATTATTACAGTTAGAAATTATTTTTTCCTCCTCAGATTTTCCATATACTTAATATTCTTTACTAGGAAAAATGTAAAAGGAAAGTCCCTGAGGGGCAGAAATTTAGATTTGCATTTCTTTTTGCCACCTTTACTGCTTTCCACTGAGAAGACAATAAATATGATGAATTTGACTTAGAGACTGGTGATAAATGAAGACCATGGGGAAAGAAAGACTTTATATTAAGATTAAATGTAAGGTTTCAAATTTGTCCTTTGGCCGGGCGCGGTGGCTCACGCCTGTAATCCTAGCACTTTGGGAGGCCGAGGCGGGCGGATTGCTCAAGGTCAGGAGTTCAAAACCAGCCTGAGCGAGACCCCGTCTCTACAAAAAATAGAAAGAAATTAATTGACCAACTAAAAATATATATACAAAAAAAAATTAGCCGGGCATGGTGGCACATGCCTGTAGTCCCAGCTACTCGGGAGGCTGAGGCAGTAGGATCGCTGAGCCCAGGAGATTGAGGTTGCTGTGAGCCAGGCTGACGCCACGGCACTCACTCTAGCCTGGGGCAACAAAGTGAGACTCTGTCTCAAAAAAAAAAAAAAAAAAAAAAAAATTTGTCCTTTGTACTTTATCCTAAGAGATAATAAATACTGTTAGAAGACCTAAAGTGTTAAGTGACTAAAATGAATAATTTTTTTTTATCAACAACAATTGGGGTAATTTAGAGATTTTTTTTTTTTTTTTTTTTTTTAGTTCTGTCACCACACAGTCAAACATGATTCCTATGGTATTAATTTCAAACTATTTTTCAGTTAGTCTCATAAGCATCCTCATTTTCTTGTTTTTCAGGTTATTCTGGACTTTATGAAGCCATTGAAAATTGGGATTTCCAAAAAATTGAAAAGCTAGAGGACTATAGATCACTTTTAAGACGTTTACAACCAGAATTTAAAACCAGAATCAATCCAACAGAGATCCTTCCTGAAATCTCTATATGTTTAATTAATCAGGAATGTGAAGAAATTAGACAGGTAAGTTAATTAATATAAAATACTAAATTTAGGGGAAATAAGTTGAACATGGGAAATGTCTTCTGTTTTCTATACTCATTTAGACCTGAGAAAGATAATTGAAACCCACAAAAGTCCTCATATCAAAGGCATAATTACCTAGAATAGTATTTTTACTGTGAACCGTGTAATTTTTAGGTCATATTTTTTTTTCAGGTTTGCTGCCCTATTCTCAGTTAAAATTACTGTATTACTTTTGTGAATAATGCTTTATGCAAATTTAAGTAATATTGAGCAGTTCAAATAAAAAGGAAAAGGCTCCTAGACTCTGGCAGTTAAGTGTTTAGGCTCTGGACACCGATGAATTTTGTTAGACTCATAGCTCCACCACTTGTGATCTTGGGCAAGTTATGAGTTCTCTAAATATCTGTGTCTTCATGTGTAAAATGGGAATAATAATAGTGCCATACTAATATGAGTTCTTATAAGGGTTAAATAAGATAATATATGTAAAGTACTCATATATGCCTGGTACATAATAATAGATGCATAATATATTTTAGTTATTATGATTAATAATAAGTCATGTAAATCCCTCTACCCTGAAAAAACCATTTGTTAACATTTTGTTATATGCTTCCAAACATTGCTCTATGCCAACATGCCCATATTGTGAATGGTTGTCAAATGAATTAATTGTTTTCCTCATGTTGCTGATGATGACAGTTATTAGAACTCGGAGGTGAGAAGGCTTGGCTTGACATAGTGATATCACGTGTGAAGGACAAGGATGAAGGAAAGACTATCTTAAGAGACTCTTGGATGGTCAATGAATAAGATCCATTGAACCATAATGTACTATGATTTTAAATTAGCTGGTATATGAACTGACATTTCTTCAGTAAAAACTGATAAAGGGAAAACTTTTGAAATAGTTGATCAATAAACCGCACTTGCCTTATGTAGGTTTCCTTCAATAAAGGGATGATGGCAGGTGCAGAGAAAATGGTGGAATGCCTTCTCAAATCAGACAAAGAGAACTGGCCCAAAATTTTGAAACTTGCTTTGGAGAAAGAAGATAACCAGTTCAGTACACTGTGGATTGTAGGTAACGGTAAGATATTCCTTCCTGAAGGGGAAAGGGGGGGAGGGTCTGAGCGCATGCTGTGCCCTCTTCATGACTCAGCTTAGGGCTTCCCTCATTGCTACCCATCTTTTCCTTACCATCAGAGGCATTTTCCCCTTCAGATTATCAGGGTTACATCTCTAAGGAGAGACCAGCATGAAGCTGGGTTCTGGGAAGGAGGCAGCTACTTGACCATGGAATTAGTTTGATTGTATATAACCCCTAAAAACGGACCAGGGCAAACTGTTCTCATCTAGAATTAGCCCATCTGGCGCAAAGGATTTGGGGAGGGAGAATCTGAGTTTCTAGTATGAGTTTAGATTATCAGAGAAAATAGCTTGAGAATTCTAGACTTTAAAGGTTCAAAATCCAGGACTCACCTGCTTTTCATAGTAGAATCATGAGAAACATTGTCTAGTTCTCTCACCTGGAAGCCATATGGAACTGAACAAGAACAGGCATCAAAGAAGAATTTGTTGTGATTGTCTGAGCCACTGTTTGGTTTCTCGAAGCTAACATCTCGGAGCATTGTTTTAAAGGCCAAGTTTGGGCCCAGCATGGTGGCTCACGCCTGTAATCCTATCACTCTGGGAGGCCAAGGCAGGTGGATCGCTCAAGGTCAGGAGTTCAAAAACCAGCCTGAGATTCATTTTCACTGTAGTTAACTAAAAAAAAAAAATAAATAAAAAACCAGCCTGAGCAAGAAAGAGCAAGACCTCGTCTCTACTAAAAATAGAAATAAATTAATTGGCCAACTAAAATATTATAGAAAAAAAATTAGCCGGGCATGGTGGCACATGCCTGTAATCCCAGCTACTCAGGAGGCTAAGACAGAAGGATTGCTTGAGCCCAGGAGATTGAGGTTGCTGTGAGCTAGGCTGATGCCATGGCACTCTAGCCCTGGCAACAGAGTGAAACTCTGTCTCAAAAAAAAAAAAAAAAAAAAAAAATTGGTAAACATCTGAATGTCTGGTCTTAGCTTTGTGTAGGCTTCTTTAGATTGTAAGTTGGCATGTCTGTATAAATGCACATCTGATTTCTTGGGTCAAGAGTCAGTCAGAAATGGCAGACATGAATGTCTGCTAAATCATGCTTCTTAGTTGTGC
This sequence comes from Microcebus murinus, assembly GCF_040939455.1. NCBI lineage: Eukaryota > Metazoa > Chordata > Mammalia > Primates > Cheirogaleidae > Microcebus > Microcebus murinus. Next base: position 56,496,910 of record NC_134115.1, on the reverse strand, counting down.
ATGTTAATCCCTTGGAGATCTTGTTATAATGCAGATTCTTATTCAGTAGGGGCTCAAGATTCAAATAAACCTTGGAAATTGCTGATCCATGTTCCACATATTGAGTAATATAGTTCTAACTGACACTGGAGTTCAAACTCCAGAATGAGATTTCAAACTCAAAATAATTCTTTAATTATTTTGAGAGATAAATGGGAGTAGTTGTGAGAAATCTTAATGAAGATTTAAAATTTTAGTGTCAAGACTTATTTGTGGGGCTTTCACCATTGAAACTATAATCAGATTATGTTGAGATTCTAAGATGGTTTTTGGGTCTCGTGAAGGTGAAAAAGATGCTGAAATTAAAGATCTTGAGGATGATAACATGGAAACTTCCGGCGTACAGATTTTCTACCAGGAAGATCCAGAATGCCAGAATCTTAGTCAGAATTCGTGTTCACCTTCAGGTACTTGACATTGTTTATTCTTTTTTATAATGGTGCCTTTCAGGTACTTTGTGTGGGGACGTGTTTTGCAGGGCGAAAAGTCACAACCTTATGAAAAGGTTTTTGAGGAAAATTAAGAAAGAAAGAATTTATTTTAAAATAGATACTTTTTCTATAATTAGAAATGCCATTCTTTCCTTTTGTAGCTGCTGTTTCTGCTAACTTTTTTTTTTTTTAATCCTATTTTACCACTAAGAAGGTACATGAATTGTCTACATTGAAAATGCAGATAGAGTCCTCTAGGAACTCAATGTCTATGAAATCCCAAATCAGCTTTGTATTGTAAAGAAATACTTCTATTTAGAGCCACTTGCTGAGTTTCTTTTTAAGATACCAGGGCTGCCATGCAAGTTGACGAAGTTAGTGAACTGCATGAATGTGCCTGGCTGAGAGGTCGAGTAGGGCCTGACATCCGGCCCGTGGTGTTTGCCAGATGGCATCTGAGGGTTGGTTGTATCTCCCAAGAGGAGCGCCCTTTTCATATTGACACAAAGACAACTATGTAAGTTCGCTCTGGCCCTGTGAGGCCTCCTTATGCTTCTCGAAGCATATTTTCCTCACTGTTTTTTATGAGGAGGCCAGAAAGTTGCAAAATATGCCATCCATAATAAAAAGTTACTTATAAAAGGGTATCAGGAAGAAAATTAGAATTAATAATGGGTAGTGTTAGAAGAAAAATGTGATTTTAGTATAGCATCATAAAAAAAATTTACAGATTGCTTCTCTACTGAAATGATATGATTTTTTGGTCATTCCAGAATAAAATCAACAAATATAAGTTGCTTTAAATTTTCTGACAAGAGACCGGGCGTGGTGGCTCACGCCTGTAATCCTAGCACTCTGGGAGGCCGAGGCAGGCGGATTGCTCGAGGTTAGGAGTTCAAAACCAGCCTGAGCAAGAGCGAGACCCCGTCTCTACTATAAATAGAAAGAAATTAATTGGCCAACTAATATATATATATAGAAAAAATTAGCCGGGCATGGTGGCACATGTCTGTAGTCCCAGCTACTCGGGAGGCTGAGGCAACAGGATTGCTTGAGCCCGGGAGTTTGAGGTTGCTGTGAGCTAGGCTGACGCCACGGCACTCACTCTAGCCTGGGCAACAGAGTGAGACTCTGTCTCAAAAAAAAAAAAAAAAAAAAAAGAAATCGCTTTGAGAATCTAACATTAATAGTTGGTTTTCTTCAAAGATCTTGGAAGGATTTGTTGTTTTGTTCTATATAGTGTCGCCTTTAACTGGTGGATGTCTTGTCTTACCCTGTTGAGCCATTCTTGCTTTTGTTTCTCCTTATTAGGTGTCCATGATTGTTTAAGAAAGAATTCTTTCTTTTTTTCTTTTCTCTCTTCTTGTCATTGATACTCTGTCATTGAGAGAATTCTGTACTTCATAATAGTGGAGGAATTAAATGGTTAACAAGAGAGAGGATTCTAAACTTTCTCCAATGAGGCCCTTCTTGCTAGAGCTGGAATTTGTGTCCATTGGACTATAGCTATTGGCATGATTCCTCAGAGCAGTAACTATTTGGTAATTTTGTTCATTCTGTGTTATAGATGTGTCTTATACTGATGTGAACAGCCGATTTAAACCAAGAAATTACCAGCTAGAGCTTGCTTTGCCCGCTAAGAAAGGAAAAAACACAATAATATGTGCTCCTACTGGTAAGCCAGTTGCCATTACTCCCATCTAAGTATTAACCAGGCCTGACCCTGCTTAGCTTCTGAGATCAGAGGAGATATCAGGGTGATATGGCTGTAGACAAGTTGCTGTTACTTATATAGTTTTTCTCCGTTTGTGTCCTTTTTTTTTTTCCTTAAATACTGGGGCAGAATGGGCAAGTGTCAGTTTTTCCCTTGTTTTATTTGTCTTTTGAGAAAACTATCCTATTAATATAATGTCAGCATATTGTAAGGAACATGGGAAGGGAAAGAAAAATGCCCTTTGTTATCTTGCTTTGGGGTCCTGGCTGTTTGTTTGCATGTTACCTAGGGAGTAGCTTGATTTTTTGGTTGGTTGGTTGGTTGGTTGGTTGGTTTTTAGTCATAGTCTAAATTCTGTAATTGTTGACCCAACTAAATTAATTTATTAGTCAGCCAAGTGGTATTAGAAGAGCCAAAAATAAATGTTTCTGAAGAAATATCTAATACAATATTAGTTACATGTTTTCTTTTTTCCTTACATGTTAAAAGGTTGTGGAAAAACCTTTGTTTCACTTCTCATATGTGAACATCATCTTGAAAAATTTTCACAGGGACAAAAAGGGAAGGTTGTCTTTTTTGCTAATCAAATCCCAGTGTATGAACAGCAGAAATCTGTGTTCTCAAAATATTTTGAAAGACTTGGGTAAGTATAACAGTTGATTTAACTTCTTTTTCTCTAGTTTCACATAACTGATTTCTTTTTTGTTTTTGAAAAGCCATGATTGAAAAATTGTATAATTCAGCTTTTATATAATCTAGATATAATTCCTTCATGGATTCAAGTCTTTTTTGTTAGGTATACCAGAAATCCTAAACTCCCTTGGTTTGCTCTTGTACAGTGAGTAAATTACTTAAGGGATAAACATAATGTTTAAATGACACATTTAACTTTTTTAATGATTTTATAACTTATTTGATATTACTCTTTTAAATACTCTTTTCTCTCTCAGTGACCTGAAAGAATTAACATATACTAGTATAAATTATAACTAGTTTGCATTTATTGATCACTTATTGTCAGGCTCTGGGCTAAGGACTTGTAGATTTATTCCTTTTGGACTTAAAGAAACCTTAATTCTGATACAGTGTTTTATCTTCATGGTTCCTTATTCACACTGTGGTTGGTAATAGGGAATTTTTGTCATTTCCCAGGTACAGAGTTACAGGCATTTCTGGAGCAACAGCTGAAAATGTCCCAGTGGAACAGATTGTTGAGAACAATGACATCATCTTTTTAACGCCACAGATTCTTGTGAACAACCTTAAAAATGGAACTATTCCATCACTGTCTGTCTTTACTTTGATGATATTTGATGAATGCCATAACACCAGTAAACAACACCCATATAATATGATCATGTTCAATTATCTAGATCAGAAACTGGGAGGATCTGTAGACCCACTACCCCAGGTATCTCCTAAGTCAGATTCTTCAGAAGAGCTATAATCTTCCTCAATCCTGTTTACTTATTCTTGTGACCACATTGAAAATGTCCTTCTCAGGTTCTGAGTCTGTATTGTACTACTCATTGTTTTTGATTCATTCATTCGTTTGTTTACTTAACAAATATGTATTATGTGCCCCCATGTCCCGGGTACTGTGCTAGACACTGGGGTTACAAATGTAAAAATACATAGTCCTTGCCCTCTAACAGCTTAAGTTTCATGGGAAGCCAGATATATAAGAATTATGTCACAATTTATCAAGATAGCATGCTATAGAGATGGGTACAAAGTGCAGTTGGAACGTAAGTCAATGTGCTATGAAAGTAAGAGGAAACCTAATAGAAGTTAGGTTAGGCAAATGCTAACAGGAAGAAAATATTGTGTGTCCAGAGGCACAGAGGTATGAAAGCACCTGTTGTGCTCAAGAATCTTGAAGCTCTTCAGTATGACTTGAGTGTAGAGTGTGAGGTAGGGGACAGCACTAGGTGAGGTAGGATGGGGGAGAGGGAGTGACTGATGAAGCAAGATGCTCAGAGAGACCAGAGGTGTGGGATAAGTAGGCAGGCCAGATGGATTAGAATGGAACGGAAAAATCAAACATCATTTTTTGGTGTCCTCCAAGAAGGAGGTGAGAAGAGTCAATTCAGAGAGTAGTTCTTAGATGGAGTTAAAAGGGGAAGGAAGGGAATCCCTGGTATATAACCTCTTTTCTGTTGAATGTAGGGGAGGTAGATCATTTGCTGAGAACCAGTCAATATAGGAATGGGGCAGGAATCTTGAGAGGATTTGAAATGGGAGGGAGAACTGAGAATACACTGAAGAATTCTTTGGTCATATTGGGGACCTAAATAGGGTTGGAAACCATGAATTTGTGATATACTGCTTTGCACATTTGTATGAAGTTCTCTAGCCCTAATACCCATTTAGGTAGTTCAGGTTAAGAGAAATTCAGTATGATGTCCACAGACAAGAAAGTACCCTTCCATAGAGATTTATATTTCTTACAGCTTTTTTCTATTAGAATAAAATTGGTGGTTAACTAGATTCCTTGCTGGTTAATCAGTTATTCAGTAACTATTGAGTGGCTATTGGAAGAAGAAATGAATGTTTATTACATGACCATTAAGTTGAATTTTTTTTTTTTTTTGAGGCAGAGTCTTGCTTTGTTGCCCAGGCTAGAGTGAGTGCCGTGGCGTCAGCCTAGCTCACAGCAACCTCAAACTCCTGGGCTCAAGCAATCCTGCTGCCTCAGCCTCCCGAGTAGCTGGGACTACAGGCATGCGCCACCATGCCCGGCTAATTTTTTCCTATATATATTAGTTGGCCAATTAATTTCTATTTATAGTAGAGATGGGTCTTGCTCTTGCTCAGGCTGGTTTCGAACTCATGACCTCGAACAATCCACCCGCCTCGGTCTCCCAGAGTGCTAGGATTACAGGCGTGAGCCACTGCACCTGGCCCATTAAGTTGAATTTTTTACAAATGTTATGTTACTGAATCTACACACCTACCATTGTATTTTTTTTTAATTTTAAAATTTTTTTTTTTTTTTTTTTTTTGAGACAGAGTCTCACTGTGTTGCCTAGGCTAGAGTACTGTGCTATCAGCCTAACTCACAGCAACCTCAGACTCCTGGGCTCAAGCAATCCTCCTGCCTCAGCCTCCCGAGTAGCTGGGACTACAGGCATGCACCACCATGCCTGGCTAATTTTTCTATATATTTTAGTTGTCCAATTAATTTCTTTCTATTTTTAGTAGAGATGGGGTCTCGCTCTTGCTCAGGCTGGTATGAACTCCTGACCTCAAGCAATCCGCCCACCTCAGCCTCCCAGAGTGCTAGGATTACAGGCGTAAGCCACCGCACCCGGCCAACCTACCATTTTAAATAGCTGTTTCCCAACTTTACAGAGAACTGCAAATACTTGTCCAAGGACGCACAGCCAGCATGACATGACTAAAATTGGGATGGAAGTGTGTCTGGTTTAAGTCCTTTTCCTTTTCAGCATGTTGTTCTCCACATCGTAAGGGACACACGGGTAAAGAGAGGACAAGCCCTGCCTTGAAAGGGTTTCCTGTCCTGGTTTCCATGCTAACAAGTTTTGCTTTCTGCATTTATTCAGTGCTTTGCCTAATGGGGACCTTTCTTTTAGCAATGTCATAGAGGATGTCAGAAAAAAAATAATGTTCTTGCTCTTTATTTGAAGTTACTAAACACAAAAACGAAAACCCTACTTCAGCAGGAAAGAGTTACCTGGGGAGTTGTGGCAACGTCATGCTGTTTCTCAGATGGCTAAGGATTTGGAATGTTCCTTTGCAGGTCATTGGGCTGACTGCCTCAGTTGGCGTTGGGGATGCCAAAAACATAGACGAAGCCATGGAGCATATCTGCAAGCTGTGTGCTGCTCTCGATGCATCAGTGATCTCGACAATCAAAGAGAACTTGGAGGAACTGGAGCAAGTTGTTTATAAACCCCAAAAGTGTAAGTGGGATCCAGTAACAAACCCTTTGGGATTTCATTACTCGCTGCTACCCCTGGTTCAGAGCCATCTAGGTGAACACTGAACTTTGACCTCTATTTAGTAGAGGATATATAACCCCAAACTTGGAAAATAGTCATATTTCCAGCCTCCCCCCCCCCTCTCTCTCTCTCTCTCTCTCTCCCGTCTCCCGTCTCCCGTCTCCCGTCTCCCGTCTCCCGTCTCCCGTCTCCCGTCTCTCGTCTCTCCCCAAGCAATGATTGAACCTCAGAAGTGGTCTGTAGAAAACAAATATTCTTATTCTTTGGTCTCAAAAAATTCTTAGAAAGGTACTAGCAATGCAAAAGAGGTGATGAGAAAATCTGAGCGTGTAGATAGCCAATGGCTGGGCTTAGCCATTCCCCGTGTGGCGTGCCTATGTGGTTGTCATTCTCTGAATATTGGAATGGAATGATCTGAATTCATCATAGTTCTACTCAAAAGATCAGAATATGATTTTTCTATAATATTGACTAGCGAAAGTTTATTAACATCATAATTGTGCAAGGAAGAGAGGGGTACAGAAGATACGTATGACTTCATCCTTGCTCTCTGAGTAGCACACAACTGTGTGAGCCGCAGGCAGAAAAAATACACATGAAATAGGGGCACAGTGAAGTTCCTCTGAGGGGGCTTCCTGTAAGGAGTTAGAGAAGGCACCCAATCTCAACTTTTTAGTATCACATATGAATTTCTTTATAATCTAGTTCCACAGTCCCTCTGAGCTTTATCTCCTCCCAAGTCCATAAACCCAGCAATGTCGTACTACCCCAGGCTCCTCAAACGTGTCACATGCTTTCTCTCTCTAAGCTTTTGTCCATGGTGTCCTTTGTACCTGACTGCTTGTGCTTCCTTCTGCTTCCTGTATTTACAACACGGGCTCCTCTGGAAGAGTGAGATACTCTTTTCCCTGTGCCTTATGACTCGTGTACTTATGTTACAAAATTCTTTTGTGGCTATTTGGCCATCTGTCTTTCCTCTAAGAATGCAGCCCTCAGCGGAGCGTGGAGTGTGTTCTTTTCAACTGTCTATAATCAGAACATGGCACGTGGTGGGCATTTAATACGTTTGTGCTGAAAGAATACGATAGTAAATGGTAGGATCAGTGTGATCACTCCTGGGGCTTGGGTGGGGAGGGGGAGAGTATCAAAGCACAGAGACGGGTCAGTGTGGCACTTGCAGAGGCAAGAAGGATTCCAGCCTCGTCAGAGCAGACGTAGCAGGAGAGATGGAGTGAGAAGCTGGATTAGAACTAGATCACGAAAGACAGATGTTGGAATCAATGCAGGAAGCAATAGGGAGCTGTTGCAGGGTTTTTGAGCATTTGTAAATATCATTAGACCACCTGCCAGTGAGCTTGGGACCTCAGGTTTTCCAGAGGAAATAACAAAGGCAGAAGATAGCTACTTTGAACTATGATCTGTCCTTCCTGAAAAATACTTACTTTCCTTTCATGGGTCTAGTTTTCAGGAAAGTGGAATCACGGACTACGGACCCATTTAAATTCATCATATCTCAGCTGATGAGGGAGACAGAGAGTCTGGCAAAGAATATCCATGGACACCTCGGTGAGATAAGTCTCATAATTTGTATCCTCTCCACTTGGGAATAGCTAACAATTGTTCACTGGTGTCTTTTTGCATTCTCCTCAATTCAGACTATGTCAAGACTTTATAGGTTATTTAGGAGCCTTCTAAGTCCTCCTTTGTTCTCTCTTGCTTTCTTTTCTCTTTTTAAGTCCAAAATAAATTCATCTGGACACTCACACCTGAAAACTACCACGTTTAAATCAGTTCATCATTTTCTTGAGCTTCCAAAGCAGCTCTCCATCCTGACTTCCCTGTTTGAATGAATGAAACCTCCATTCCCCTGCTGGCTCTGATTCAAACCTATGGGTGACCTTTGATTTTTTTTTTTTTTTTCCTTTTGACACTCCCTCACGCAGTCACCAAGCTCTGTTCTCCTTTTTATTCACTTACCAATACATTTATTGTGCCAGATACTGTGCTACGTAATGGAAATACTTAAAGACATAGTTCCTTCCCTCAGGGAACTCAGTCAAATAATGGGAATCCGATGAAAATAGTTTCCATGTGGCAAGGCAGTCACACACTGGGCACTGTGGGAGCTCTGGGAACCTTGGCTGGACTGGGTTGCAGGGAAGGCCTTCGGGCACGCTGATTCCTGAGACGCACACCTCTTGATGTCAGCCCCGTTAAGAAGGGGAGAGGCACGTGAGGGCGAAAGGACGGCAGGTGTAGAGGGAGGGGGAACACAGGGAGTTGCAGGAGCTGCAAGCATTTTACGATTGTCCCAACCTGCGAGCAGTGGAAAGGGTTTGAGACTAGAGAGACCAGGGCAGATGGTGAAGGGCTTGGTAGGCCAACATGGGTTTGAATTTTATCCTAAAAGCAATGGGAAAAAAACCTGAAGATTTTAAACTAATTAGTGATGGATGATTCCAGTGAACGAAGAGGGCCAGACAGGCAGTGCAGATGGGTTGGAGAAGGGAGGAGGCACATGCGAGAGGCTTCCGATGGGGAGTGTTAGGACCTAGTTGCTAATGGATTTGGGTGGGAGTGAGAACTGGAGGGAGGAAATGACTTCCTCCCAGGCTTCAGCTTGGGCACCTGTGTATATGCCAGTGGGTGGTGCTGGTTCTATGACCCGGGACAGCTTTAGCAGATATAAGGTGAGCTTTGAGTTTTAGAGATGTGGTTTGTGATGTCTGCAAGACACCTCATGGTGTTTCTCCTTCTCTCACACTTATTTTGCTTTGCTTTTCTCTTTTTTTGTTGTTCACAGCTTAATTTAGTGCCTATTCTAGCAACCGTCTGGCTGGTTTGTCCATATCCACTTTCTCTCCCATTAACCCCCCCATTAACTGATTAGTCGTCTTGAATTTCAGTTTTATCATTTCAATATCCTGCTTGAAACTTATTGCCTACAGGATAATCTTTAAACTCTCTAACCTGACAGTCTGAACTCTGCATGAACAATCTGTTTCTACTTATCTTTCTCATTTTTGTCTTCTACTTCCCTACTTTAGTCCTTCGATTTAGCAGTTCCTTGAACATGTTCATTCATTTAGTCAGTGCTAGGAAATGTGTTAGGTGGTGGGAATACAGCATGAAGCCAAAATTAGATAAATAACAATAAAGCAGCTGGGGGTGGGTAGCAGTGGTGATAAGGTATATTTCAGGCAGAGGGGAACAGCATGCGCAAAAGCCAGGAGACAACAGCGGGCATGGAGACTTCCATTAGTCCTGTGAAAAGCAGGGAGGGGACTGGCTAGAGATGAGGATCAGAAACCAGCAGAGGCTGGGTCACAGGAGGAGCCTGGGAGCTGGGACAGGGATTTGGCTGAGGGAATCCACTAATGGCTTTTAAGCTGTGGGGTAGCATAGTTTTTCATCTGCAATTTTGGAAAGTTTCTCTAGATGCTGGGTGGGGAATGGATTGGAGGGAACAAGACAAGAAGTAGGAAGATTAGTTAGAAGGTTATCATGTTATTCAAGAACACAGTGACGTGGTCCAACTTAGGGAGGTGGCAGAAGGATGGAGTCACGTGGGTTTCTACTTTCTGACTTATCACCTTATGTACCCTGCCTCCACCTTTTCTGCCAGTGCATGTACTGTCAACCGCTCGTTTCCAAATTGCTTGGGTTATTTTCACACCCATCCAAGTTCAGTAAATACTTGTTGGTTCATCTTCTTTACTGCTGGCCACCTGGTCGTATAATAGTTGGGCCTGGGAAAGAAGCATGTCATTACTGCTAGTTTGGGTGGCCTCCTTTGTCCCTTTATTAAAAATGAATGGGTGAGGGGAGAAATTAAACCCAGAAATGTAGCTCTTGTCTGTGAAATTATTGTATTGTGCTCTTCCTGGGGTGCCCCAGCGAACTCACAGACTAAGCTGCTTGAGAACAGGGCTGCACCCTCCCCATCCTTTTATCCCCAGCACACTGCACAGAGCCTGGACTGCAGCAGATTTTCCAGTTTTGGAACCAGATGAGAGAGGCTTAGCCTAGGAGATGCGCACATACAGATGCATCCATAACAAGTGTCTTTGGAGCACCTGTTCTATGTTTGCCTCTGAACGCTGCTCTGGAGAGCAGATGGCCAGGTTCACAGCGAAGCTGAATAGGCTGTGCTGAGTCCCGAGTCTCCTGCTTTTATATATTCTCCTCTGATATAAAGCTCTTGAGACCCATTGTTTTTACTCACTGCTGCTTCATTTTTAAAGGCAAAGTTATGTTTTTTTCACATCCATTGTTTCACCTCTGGGCTGTTTTTGTCGTCAACTCATAGAGCCAGTAGAGCTTGGCATCCGACACATCTGGGTTTGCATTCCTCCTGCCCCCTCTCCATGTACTTGCTGTATGACTTTGGGTAAATTACTTAGCTTTTCTCAACTTCAGTTTCCTCATCTATAAAATGTAATGTGTACCTCATGAGGTTGTGAAAATTAAATGAGATTATGAATATAAGGCACCTTGATTCTTGGTACATAGTAAGTACTCAGGAAATGATCATACACATACACGGATACACTGCTTAAAACAGACAATTTTGGGAGGAATACCATGTTTATAGAGAGTAAAAAAGAAAATTAGAGGGGGAAGCATATTTAGAACCTTAAATGACTGACCATATCGCATAGTCAAAAACGTTTTTGTTTTCCAGGAAAATTATTTCAGATTCAAAATAGGGAATTTGGAACTCAGAAATATGAACAGTGGATTGTTCAAGTTCAGAAAGCGTGCATGGTGTTTCGGATGCCAGACAAAAATGAAGAAAGCAGGATCTGTAAAGCGCTGTTTTTGTATACTTCACATCTGCGGGTATGTTTCTTCTTCTGAAAGGCGTATTGGAGTCATAGCACCTACTGGGAGTGGCAGGGGAGACAACATCAACTGCTCATCCTGTCCCCAGGAGCTCAGTTAGGAACCTTTCCAGAAAGTTCTTATGAAGCAAACTCCAAAAGTTGTCTCATTCAGCGTCATTTCAGTTTGCTTTCTGAAACAACACTGGAAGCAACAGGACTGCAGCAAAGGCTCAGATTCCCTGCCATGCCTCCAGCATTCCTATAATTGACAGGGCTGGAAAAAATTGGGTGATGATGAGAGAGCATTATTGATATCTGACCAGTGATGGCCATCTTTAAAGTTCAATCATTGGGTCCCGTTGCTATTTCCTGAAGCATATGTTTTCTTACCTTTGATAAAGGCACATGCTGAGAAATCCAGCTTCCTTGGTTAACCAAGAAGTTAAGGAACAATAGTAACAGCCATCATCTCTGCTTATCATGCCATTGAAAATACTTTAAAATGCATTGGTATAATTTTAATTAGCTTAATTGACTATTTGGTGTAGGTGGGTCAGGACCATCGTTTTGAAAGGTACATTTATGACTTAGTGATGGTTTCAGAAGTATAAAAAAATTAAGTTGAATATCTGAGTTATGAGGCAGGTTGATGTGGAAGTTGATTTGCTTTCGTTATTGTTTTTAAATATTTGATGTGTTTTTCATATAGTTTTTCTTTTCCAAGGTAGAATTCTAAAATCCAGAGTGATTCTAAGTAATTAAGTTTTCTATCTAATTGAGATTTTTTTTAAAAAAAGAGTATTTAGTTCAAAAATTTTAACACAGAATCATTAGGGGCCATTCATCTTAAAAAACTAAATTGGAATCATTTTGAGGAGAGTTTTCTTAAAATGAATTCCTTAAGTACAGCTAATTGACTGTATTTAAGGATAGCAAATGCATTAGACGTTGGAAGCATATTGAAACTGAGTTTTTATTTTAAACAGAAATATAACGATGCCCTCATTATCAATGAACATGCACGAATGAAAGATGCTCTAGATTACTTGAAAGACTTCTTCAGCAATGTCCGAGCAGCAGGATTCGATGAGATTGAGCAAGATCTTACTTGGAGATTTGAAGGTGTGTAGTGTTTTCAGAAGAGGAAGCCATTAGAGTCTGGTGACTGGAGTGGCAATACAAACATGTTGTTTTTAGGCTACATAAGTTTGGTGATGCTCAGGGAGTTGTTCTGGATTTAAGAAGATCTTATGGATGGTAGGACTGTTTTAAAGTATTTACTATACTAATATGTATAACCAGTGGTGTGCTGGTAAACATTTAACAATCAGCTTTCTGGGGAAATCATGTATACATATATATGTACATACATTTATTATAAATTTTATTGATATAGAGGATGGATATAGTACACAATTTATATTAAATAGTAAAAATATTATAAATTCCATATAGCCAGGATTCTCATAGAATGTTTTTGGTGGTTCTTCAGAACTCTTGTATCCATAGCTAGCCAAGAGTTTCACCTAACAAAGAAGTGTAGTTCTGGTATGGATGCTGGTATATATTTTCTTTTTCTTTTTTTTTTTTCATACTTTTTTTTTCTATTTTTTTCATCTATGATTGTAAATTAATGGCAGAAAATGGTATATATTTTCATTAATGTGATAAATAAATGAAAATGAAACAACAAAGATATATGTTGGAACTTATTTGTCAATGACGTAAGCAGCTTTTTTGCTCAATTATATGCAAGTTTTTTAAAAATTGGGAGAATATTTTCTCATTTTTATGCTATTCACAATGTAATAGCTAAATTTAATCTGCATTATTTTTTCTATCACTTTCATAAGTCTAGATTGTCAACAAAACAATAAATTAAGCACTGAGTTTTAGTGTTTTCTTATTTTCATGGTATGTATTTCCACTACAGTCAATTTTACACCACCAATATGTCATTTAACTAATGTTCAAACAGTTTAACAGTAACACATCATTCTAAAGTATTTCTGCCATACAGATGCAATAGGTATAAACAGCCTTAAGAGCATAATAATAGTAAAAAGTAATAAACTAATTAGAAAACTAGTTTTGGCTATTTATATATGTTTTCAATATGTTCTTGCATTGCAAGTTTATATAATTGAATTTTTTTTTTTTTTTTTTGAGACAGAGTCTCGCTTTGTTGTCCAGGCTAGAGTGAGTGCCGTGGCATCAGCCTAGCTCACAGCAACCTCAAACTCCTGGGCTCGAGTGATCCTTCTGCCTCAGCCTCCCCAGTAGCTGGGACTACAGGCATGCGCCACCATGCCCGGCTAATTTTTTATATATATATCAGTTGGCCAATTAATTTCTTTATTTATAGTAGAGACGGGGTCTCGCTCTTGCTCAGGCTGGTTTTGAACTCCTGACCTTGAGCAATCCGCCCGCCTCGGCCTCCCAAGAGCTAGGATTACAGGCGTGAGCCACAGCGCCCGGCCTATAATTGAATTTTTAATAATGACGTATTTAAAAACTCACACAATTCCTGAATTTAATAATTGACTTTCATAGCCTTGTATCTGGTTCTAGCACACCACTATTTTTTATAACTATATATATTTTTAAAGATGGGGTCTCACTAAATACACTGTCCTATAGCTTGACTTTTTTTAACTTAAAATATCTTTGCGCTCTTTCCACATTAGCGTGCACATAGCTCCCTTATTAATTTTAACAGCCAGGTTGTATTAATGTCAAATGAATAGCCCATGATCTATGGAATTGTTTCCCTATTATTGGGCACTTAGATTGTTTTCTATTTTTCTTTTATATTCTAAACAATAGTACAGTGAATATCGTTGGAGATCTTGCCCATAATTTTCTAAATATAGCTATGTCCAAAATTCCTAGATATAGAATCATTGGATCAAAGGGTGTGTGAGTTTTATGTTTTGATAGATATTGCCCAATTACCTTCCTAAAAGGTTGTACCAAATTAAATTGGTAGATAAAATCTTGGTCAAAGATTGAGAGATTAACTGTCTAAACTATAAAGCTTTAAGCCACAGTGTGTTCTAAATTTTAGAACTTATAAGCCATTTGTAAAATGTTCCCCATTTGCAGAAAAGCTGCAGGAACTAGAAAGTGTTTCCATGGATCCCAGCAAGGAGAACCCTAAACTTGAAGACCTCTGCTTCGTCTTACAAGAAGAGTATCACTTAAACCCAGGGACAAGAACCATTCTCTTTGTGAAAACCAGAGCGCTTGTGGATGTAAGCTTTCTTTCTCCTTGTGGATAACAAATTGTTCCCAGACCATTCTTCGAAAAGATTGCCCTTTTCTTACTGCATTGCAATTGAGAACCCATATATGTGTGGGTTCTCTGTTCTGTTCTGATTATCTGTGTTTATTCTCACACTAATACTTCACTGTCTTAATCACCCTAAAGTCTAAGTCTTGATACCTGTAGAGCGTGTACTTTGTCCTTTTTTTTTTCTTTTTTAGACAGAGTCTCACTTTGTTGCCCAAGCTAGAGTGAGTGCCATGGTGTCTGCCTAGCTCACAGCAACCTCAAACTCCTGGGCTCAAGCAATCCTCCTGCCTCAGCCTCCCGAGTAGTTGGGACTACAGACATGCACCACCATGCCTGGCTAATTTTTTCTATATATATATTTGTTGGCCAATTAATTTCTTTCTATTTATAGTAGAGACAGGGTCTCACTCTTGCTCAGGCTGGTTTCGAACTCCTGACCTCGAGCAATCCACCCGCCTCAGCCTCCCAGAGTGCTAGGGTTACAGACGTGAGCCACTGCGCCCTGCCTACTTTGTCCTTTTATGTACTTTTTTTTCAAATTTTTAAATTTTAGCCATTCTGTGGGTAATGATGTCTCTCTCACTAGGGTTTTAGTTTGCATTTCACTAATGATTGCCATGGCTGAGCATCTTTCATATACTTCGTAGCTATCGATGCCTGCTCTGGTGAAGTGTCTGTTCAGATCTTTTGCCTATTTTAAAATTGGTTTACCATATTATAGTTGAGTTTTAGAGAGTTCTTTTTATATTCTGACAAAAAAGTCCTCTGTCAGAAATGTATTTTGCAAATATTTTCTTCTGGTTTGTGGCTTGTCTTTTCATTCTCTTAACAGTATCTTTTGCAGATTGTAAGTTTTATATTTTGATGGTTCATTTTATCATTTTTTCTTTTATGGATTTTTGCCTATGGTATTATTTCTAAAAACTCTTTGATTACTCAAGGTCACAAGAATTTTCTCTGTTATCACCTGGAAGTTTTCTAGTTTTATATTTATGTCTACAAACAATTTTGAATTAATTTTTGTATAAGGTATAAGGTATGGGTTGAGATGCTTTTTTTTTCTTTTCCTTTTTGTATATGGACAGCCAATTGTTCTAGCACTGTATGTTGACATGACTGTCCTTTCTCCATTGAATTGCCTTTGTAACTTTAAAAAATATCAGTTGACTATATTTGCATGGATCTATTTCTGGATTCTTTATTCTGTTCCATTGATTTATACATGTATCTTTTCACCCATCCCACACTGTCTTGATTACTGTAGCTTTATAGTAAGCCTTGAAATGGGGCAGTATGAGTTCTCCAACTTTTTAAAGTTGTTTTTAGCTGTGTTCTTTTGCCTTTCCAGATACATTTTAGAATCAGCTTGTCCACATCTATGAAAAATTATGCTGGGGTTTTATTGAATGTATAGATAACATTGGGGAGAAATGATATCTTAACAATATTGAGTCTTCTAATCCATGACCATAGTATCTCTCTTCATTAGTTATCTATTGCTAAGGAACAAATTACCCCAGAACTTCATGTCTGGAAACAACAAGCATTTATTATCTTATAATATCTATGGGCCAGGAATCTGGAAACAACTGGGTGTTTCAGGCTGAAGGTCTCTCATGAGGCTGCAGTGAAGGTGTTGGCCACAGCTACAGTCATCGCAAGGCTTCCAAGCTCACCCAACATGGCTGCTGGTGGAAGTGCATCTGAGTGTGCACATGTGGGCCTCTCCACAGGGCTGCCTCACAGCCCAGCAGCTGGGTTCCCCAAGAGTGAGTGATCCCAAAGATTGAGAGAGAATGTCTAATGTGGAAGCCACAGTCATTTTACAACTTCATCTTGAAAGTGAAGTCCCATCACATCTGTTGTATTTTTTTTTTTTTTTCCACTAGAAGCAAGATAATAAGTCTTGTTCACACCACAGGAGGGAATTACACAGGCTCTGAATACAGGAAGCAGAGATCATGGAGGGCTTAGAGGCTACCAACCACATCTTTCTTTGGTTTCTTTTACCAGTGTTTTGTCATGTTCAGCATACAGATTCTGCACATATTTTTGTTAGACATATACCTAGGTATTAATTTTTTATGCTATTGTAAATGGCACTTTAAAAACTTTTAAAATTTCAATTATTCATTGCTAGTAGTAGAAATACAACTGATTTATGTATGTTGATCTTATGTCCTGCACTCTTGCTGAACTCATTTGTTCTGTACATCCACTATTCTGAACTTTGCTTTTTTCACTTAAAAATATCTTAGAGATTAAACTATATCAAGTGACAAAAATCTCTATACAATTATAGTTAATTATTGCATAGAGTTCAATTCCAAGAAGCTTTTTTTCTCAGGTTTGTAAGGCTGAAAACTGTAAATGTACTGACTTTGAGGTGTTTTCTTTTTTTTTCATTTTTTTTGCATATATTTCAACATTGAATGAATACAAATGGTTTATGAGTAGCGTCCAATTGATAATTGTTTTTCATTTTCAGGCTTTAAAGAAATGGATTGAAGGAAATTCTAAACTCAGCTTTCTAAAACCTGGCATATTGACTGGACGTTGCAGAACAAATCAGGACATAGGTATTTATATATAGTGAATTTGATTTAGTAATATTGTATATATAAGAATATATATATATATTCAAATTCTTTTTAATGCTTGTATCAGTTCAACCAGAGAAGCAAAACAAGTAGAAGATTATACACACACATTTCTTACAAGGAATTGGCTTACACAATTGGGCTGGCAAAATAAGTCTGAAGTCTGTAGGGCAGGTAGTCAGGAAGGGGAAGATCAGGAACAGGGACACCACAGGTATGAGGTATTTGGAATCCCTGAGTTCAGGGAAGGCCTAAGCCATCTTTCAAAAAGTTCACTGATTAAGTCAGGCCCATGTAGAATGAACTCAATTTTAATTTAATTTAAAGTCAACTGATTAGGGAATTTAATCAAATCTGCAAAAATGCCTTCATAGCAGCACCTAGATGAATAACTAGGAACTGTTACACAGTTCGGTCTAGCCAAGTTAACACATCAAAAGTCCATCACAATGCTCAAATAGCAAAAACCACTCTAGTCTCATTGCTTGGAGACATAGCCGCCTCTCATAGGTCCTGCAGATAAAGCCAAAGTTGTTTTTTTAAATCTGATTTGATAACATCACTCTCCTGTTCAAATTCTCAACCAATAGATTAATTGAAAAATGGAAATGTTCTGTTTCTATTTTGTTATTCTTTAAACTGTAGATAGTAGCTTTTGTGTATATTATGTATTTTACAATTAAAAAGTCTAAATAGATGATCCTGAAATCTTGCCAGGGTGGTCAAAAGATGAAAGGCTGCTTCTCTATCTGGGAGGATCTTAGGTGGCCAACCCTCCTCCAGAGGTTCTCAGTGACTGGCACTGTGACAGGTCCTCGGTCTTCTTATTTAGTGTTGTTTATAATAAGCAACCCCTGCCCGCATCCTCACTCTGCCTGTCTTCAGTCATCACTCTTGGACTTCTCCTTCATGCAATTTTTAAACTTCCTAAATATGAAAAGTAGATTTAGATCTTTAAAAGTGGCTTACCAAATGAAGTCCAACACCACAATCTTGTGCTGGAATTCAAAGTTCTCTGCAGTCTGACGCCAGCATGAGTCCAACTTGATTTTCGGACTTTGTTATTCCCCCACAAATAGGCACTTAGAAAATATTTTCTTATTTGTTTGTTCATTTATTCCTCCATCCATTCCACAGCATCTGTTTAGAACTTACTCTGTGCCAGGCATTGTGCTCCTGCCAAGCAGCCTTCCCCACCCTCCAAAAGCTGGTAGAGGTATCCTTCCTCCACATTCCCACAGCAGCCTTTCTTGCTCATCACACTGGAAATAGCAAAATCTGGCTCACTGCCTGCCGTCAATGATTCTTGAGCTAAGAATGATTTTTATATTTTTAAATGGTTAAAAAAAAAATCAAAAGACTATTTCATGATATGTGAAAGGTATATGAAATTCAAATTTGTGTTCATAAAAAATATGTTTTTTGGAACACAGTCATGCTCAATTGTTCATGTGTTGTCTGTGGCTGTTTTCACACCATGGTGGCAGTGTTGCGTAGTTACTGCAGTATGGCCCACAAGGCCTAAAACATTTACTATCCATCCGGCCCTTTACAGAAAAAGTTTGCCAACTCCTGGTTTAGAACAAAGCCTGGCACATGGTGAGTGCTCAGTGTGTTTAAATACTAGCTGTTATTCACCTACAGACCTTATATGTAGTAGTCCCCAATGTTGGTTTTGATTTTACTGAGACTACATGGATTCAAAAGGAATAGAAGGTCCATATCTTAAAAGAATATTCTGGATAAAGAAAATTAAAAGTAAAATTAAAATAATATTTAGGGATTGATTTATTTTAAAACAACTTTCTAAAAATAAAACTGCACTTGAATTTTTATGACTTTGAATTATGAATAATTCAAAAACCACAAAGGATCTTTCTATAAACTCTGAGAGCCCACTGCCATCCAGGTAAAGGAAGGGAATACATATTACCTTCCTCTACCTGCTTGAGGTGAGTCTGCTCTGTGAACAATGCACGGAGATCAGAAGGTGGTTCAACTAATAACATAAGTGTAGATGGGTCTTTGGGACCCATAAAGTTTGAACTTTAGTGTGCATATTCTTTGAGTCACCATTTTGGGTGTTTGCCATGATCACACAGATGGGGTGATTATCACCCCTTCACTCTGTATTCAGACAATTTAAATTTAGCCTCCGAGATCATTGGATAT
Organism: Microcebus murinus; assembly: GCF_040939455.1. Lineage (NCBI taxonomy): Eukaryota > Metazoa > Chordata > Mammalia > Primates > Cheirogaleidae > Microcebus > Microcebus murinus. Next base: position 56,477,868 of record NC_134115.1, on the reverse strand, counting down.
TAGAAAGCAGCATGTGGCTGTCATAGTCAAGATCCTTTCTTTCCCCCAATAGTGGAAGCCCACTGAGGCTAGTCTAAGCAAAGTGGGGCTGGCTGCAAGGATAATCAGGTTTGCCGTAGAGCCCACAATCGGGAAGTGCACTTGGGCTTCATGGACAATTGTAATTGGGACTGGAAAGTCTTCTGAATCCCACATATCTGCTTTATTCTTTTCCCTTTATAGACTGCACTCTCTGCTTCTCCATTCAGGACTGCCCCACACCTTCCCAGTTTACTACCTGTCTCCCAAGCCCAACTTCAGGTTCCAAGAGGGAGAATCTGACTGGCCCAACATGGTTCACATGCTTATTCAATTCTATAACTGCAGCCAGGGTCACAGGCTCTGTACAAATCAGGGTAATCTAGTCGCTTTGACAGACAACCCCACTATCTCAGGGGCGTAACACAGGAAGAGTTATTTCTCACTTGTATTGCCAGTCCAAGCATAGATAGCTGGAGGAAGGGGGGTCTGCTCCACCCACCTCTACTCAGGAACCCAGGCTGCTTCCTTCTTATGGCTCTGTCATTCCAGGGGGATCTCCAGATCCTTCACTGTGACCTTATCTAGTCCACTGATGACGAGTAACAAGAGCACGGACAATGCTTAGGGGTCAGGTTTAGAGGAGACATGCGTTACTTCTATCTGCATCCCATTAGTGAGAACTTAGTCACAAGGTCTCACCTAACTTCGATGCCAGGGAGGTTGGGAAGTGCACTTTAGCTTTAGAACAGTAAGTATGTAGCTGTGTGCCCAGCAGTAGAGAAAGAAACAGGGTTTGGTGAACAGATAGCATTGTTTCTTTTGTAGAGGAACAGAATACAACTGCAGCTTCCCAGGGTATCACCCCTGTGGGTACAGTAGGGAATGAGTCTTAGAGAAAGGTTTGTAGGTGTGTGTTTGTATGCAAGACAACCCAATAGTGCACAATGTTAGTCCAAGGCCGAACTCTGCTGATGGCTAGCCTGTCAGTTTGCTGTACTTCTGGAACCTCAAGGCTGTCATTTATAAATGGGAATCACAACACTTGGCCCATTGCCCCTTTAAAAGGGCTTTGTGAAGCTCCATGAATGAGCAGTTGTGAAAATGTTTTGTCAGCTATAGACTTTTGTACACATGTAAAGGTGTTCCAAATAGCTATTGATATTTTTGTAAAAGAGTTAATGTTTTTTGGGGGGATAATAAAGCTAAAGCCACACAATTAGTAAGTGCCAGACCTGGGATTTGAACTCAGGCAGTCTTGTGGCACAGTCCAAGCTGTTAGATGCCACCCTAAACGTCCTCTCTAAAACAGGCCTTAGGGGTGTTGTGAGATCATGGATATCATAGAGATACTCCCTGGCATATAGTAAGCATTTAATCATTAATAGCTATTTTTTCAAGGTGAAAGTTCCCTCTTTGGTGAGTTGTATTATACCCTCTTACTCTGACCCAGGAATGACCCTCCCAGCACAGAAGTGCATACTGGATGCATTCAGAACCAGTGGAGATAACAACATTCTGATCGCCACCTCTGTTGCTGATGAAGGCATCGACATTGCGCAGTGCAATCTTGTCATCCTGTATGAGTACGTGGGCAATGTCATCAAAATGATCCAAACCAGAGGTGAGAGCACCTTTGATGCCATTTCTGCCTGGCTTCTGTTTTGTCTGATTTGTGAGTGTGTCTGTCATCCTGGCTGTTCTCCTTTACTGAGCCATGGTTGAGTTTGTGACCAGTGGCATAGTGCACTCTGGTGTGCTGGCCCTAAAGATGGTTTACTTAGGCTTGGGTGGTTACAGTTTTGTCCACTCACATGTACCCTATTTTCATTCTTGTTCACAATGATACTGCGTATTTGCCCAATGTTGACTGACATATTTATGGAAGGATAATTCAAACTTGAATTGAGGCTTTGCCCATGTGCGGACCTTTGATGGTCATGCCTGGGGGCTGGTGGGCTCCCTGTGTTCCAGAAGTGACATTCCAGAGTTGTTCTGCCCCATCTGGACTAGACCAGTCTCCTAACTAGTCTTCTCTCCTTTTTCCTTTCCTTTTTCCAATTTCTGTAAGAACAGTTGCCACATTATTCTTCCTGAAAAAAAGCTCTGAGCCTTCTACTTCCCTGTATGGAAACTCCAGTGGCTCCCCAATTTACTTGATGTTAAATAGTTTTCAAAATCCAGCACCCGCATGTCCTTCCAACTTTATTTCTCATTTTCCCCCTTTAGTCATTATCCTACTATCTTTGTAACAGCACTTAAAATTTTCCACCTGTGTTCTGCTGGTTGTGAACACACCGTATTTCCCCATTGCTTAGAAGACTCTTTAGGAGGGTCTATTTATTATCCATCTCAGAGCCATCACACTGTCATACTGAGGGCTCATGTTGGATTATCTTAAAGTAATGTTTCTGATAATGTGGCTGTCCAGTCACACTGCACTGCTGGGGACCTGAGAAAGCCGGCCTAAGGTGGGCTCCTAGTTTATCCACGTGTTTAATGGGCAGGTGCACACCTGCATTTGAACCCATTCTTTAACAGCTCAGCTTCCCTAGAAAGTGGGATTTAGTGAACCAAAGCTGAATTTTAGGAATACCTCTATCCCTTTGTTTACCTATTCTCAGATTGTATCAGAGTTTTAAATCAAAAACACCAAATGAAATATTTATTTTCTGATAGGTAGAGGAAGAGCGAAAGGTAGCAAGTGCTTTCTTTTGACTAGTAATGCTGATGTAATTGAAAAAGAACAAATAAACATGTACAAAGAAAAAATGATGGATGAATCCATTTTAAGCCTTCAGACATGGGACGAAGCAGAATTTAAAGAAAAGGTAAGTCTGTGTCACTCTTTCAGAATCTGACCGTGAATAACAATCGGGGAATGTGCATGTTGGTGCCTTTTACCATATTGCTCAGCCTGTTTTATTAGAACAGTAAGTTTATATGTAGTTTTGTTCTGCAGTGACTATCACATTCATTCTATTTAAATGTTAATGACTGACTCAGGACTGCCTAGAAAGGGAAAAAAAAAAAAGAAAATTTAAATGTCAATGAGATTAAAATATATTCTATTAGTGCTAATAAATACCTGGAGTTATGTTTTTAGATCTAAAAGGCATACAGCTAGAATTGCTCTTGACAGTTCATATTGGGAACTACATCCTAACACCGCAAGAAACAGCTCTTCCCTGACTCAAATCTATCTCTCTCTCTACCATCCAGAGTCCTCAGAGAAAAGCTTCCAGGTCACTGTGCAGGTCACTGTGTAGGTGTCAGAATGCCCATTTGTATTAAAAGCTGTAGATAATAATTAATACCTTAGAGTGGCATACCTGTTCAGATGGGCCTCTTGGTAGTGACCTTCATTGCATTGCAATTGCCTTTTAACACAGAAGCATGAAATCAAATTGAAGAAAGTCAAGAAATGCATGCATATACACCCACTCACACTCCCACACTTTGTCCAGACCTATTGTAGAAGTTTTTATCTCAGAATCTCTGGAATCATTGAACACTACAGGGATAGGGGAGAGGCTGAAAACTAGAATCCAGTGTTCAAATCCCAGTCCTGCCACTTATAAGATATGTGATCTGAGGGGGTTACTCTGTCTTTTAAATCATCAGTCTCATTTGTAAAGCTGGGAAAACAGTGGTATCTAACTCGCAGGGCAGTTGTGAGGATAAAATGATGTGTATGCATTGCTCAGTGCAGTGCCTGGTATAAGTGCCAAATAAATGAGAGCTGTTATTGGACAGAGGTGTGAGGCATAGTTTAACTTCATGAAGATGAACCTTACAGTTCAGTAGATCAACTCTATGGTGTGTATGACTTTAAAAAGTCATAATCTCGAAAAAAGCCTGAGCAAGAGCGAGACCCCGTCTCTACTATAAATAGAAAGAAGTTAATTGGACAACTAACATATATAGAAAAAAAATTAGCTGGGCATGGTGGCACATGCCTGTAGTCCCAAGCTACTCGGGAGGCTGAGGCAGGAGGATTGCTTGAGCCCAGGAGTTTGAGGTTGCTGTGAGCTAGGCTGACGCCACGGCACTCACTCTAGCCTGGGCAACAAAGCGAGACTCTGTCTCCAAAAAAAAAAAAAAAGTCATAATCTCTGTGCTCTAAAAAGTACTGAGGAACAATGATCTCAAGCAAATTAACAGTTATTTAGGACATAATTACAACTTTATGTCAGTGTTTACTAATTTAAAATATTTCTTCCTATGAGAGTGAGAGGGTGTGAGTGTGTGCATGTGAGAGAGAGAGAAAATTTTTCTTCCTAAAGCTGGGAAACTAAATGATCTAAAACCACTACTTCCACATTTTTAGTGAGAAGAATTATAGGGAAATTCCTGAGTTCCTCCCCTAGTGTTACCACAGTAGGGTTGTCTTCAGTGAGCCACCTCCCCATTTTGTAGAACATAGGGATATTGCCAGTAAAGGCTGTAAAACCATGGGTTGTAATAACCACGGCATAATTTTTATCTCCTCCACTGGGTGACAAGCTACTTAGACTCTTATGTGACAGAGCAGTATAGTCTGTCAAGGAAGAGGGAGGCTGGCCCAGACATAGACATTCTTTTTTTTTTTTTTTTTTTTTTTGAGACAGAGTCTCACTGTGTTGCCCAGGCTAGAGTGCCGCGGCGTCAGCCTAGCTCACAGCAACCTCAAACTCCTGGGCTCAAGTGATCCTTCTGCCTCAGCCTGTCGAGTAGCTGGGACTACAGGCATGCACCACCATGCCCGGCTAATTTTTCCTATATATTTTTAGTTGGCCAATTAATTTCTTTCTATTTTTAGTAGAGACGGGGTCTCACTCTTGTTCAGGCTGGTTTCGAACTCCTGACCTCGAGCAATCCGCCCACCTCGGTCTCCCAGAGTGCTAGGATTATAGGCATGAGCCACCACGCCCGGCCAGGCATAGACATTCTTTTGTGTCCGGCACAGGAGGAGTGGGGTGAGGAGAAAATGGGTTAAATATCTGTGGAATTGGGCTAATAGCATTTGGGGTTCCCCTAACACCCACAGACAGATGGGCAGAGAAGGTAAATAACACGAAGGAGCCCAGAACAAGTGTAGCTGGAAGTTACTGGCAGCTGGGAGCGAGGGTTCTGTTGTCGTCCCCATCCTGTCATAGATGACCCACCCCAGCTGCTCTGTTGAAAGAGGAAGGCTTTGCTTTCAAAGGCTTAGTAGAAGTATAACAAGGTAGGGAAAATCTTACATTCTTAAAACTGAATGGGGCTGTGGTGTTTTGATAAGAGCCCAGGGTTTGGATTTGAGCACTCTGATCCCTGTATATATGGGCTTCAGTGGAAGGAAGAAAACTACACAGAAGAGAAGGAAAAAGTTGGGAGCTTCTGCAAGTAGATGGAGAGGTGAGGGAGGAGCAACGAGTGCCAGGAGACTGTCTGCCTTCCTTCCCCGCTGTGCTGTCCACTGTCTGGGTGGCCCACCACTACCAGCACTGGGACCGGGGGAACTCTCTTCTTACTCTGTGGCCATCTTACCATGTAGACAGGCTAGAGATGTCCGAGAACTGAGTTCCGTGATGGCAGCTTCAGCATTTGGCCCTATTTCATGCTGGAGGAATAAGGTATGAAGAGCATTTTGACAGCTGTGGTTGTGAAAATAACACTTAGGTGTTGATCAACTAATACCAATTTGCTGGGGAGTACATGTGGTGCTTATTTTTCCATGCTTGGGATACTTAATAGAACGAGTTCCAGCTGTATCCAGGAAAATACAAGAGCTGCTATATCACCATTGTTTCTTATAGCTGAATGGTACTCCATGGTATACATATACCACATTTTATTAATCCACTTATGTATTGATGGGCACTTCAGTTGTTTCCATATCTTTGCAATTGTGAGTTGTGCTGCTATAAACATTCGAGTGCAGGTGTCTTTTTCATAGAGTGACTTTTGTTCTTTTTGGTAGATGCCCAGTAATGGGATTGCTGGATCAAATGGTAGATCCCCTTGTATCACTTTAATGTATGTCCATATTGCTTTCTACAGAGGTTGAACTAGTTTGCAGTCCCATCCAACTTTTTTTTTTAAAGTAGTTTTTAGCTATGTTCTTTTGCCTTTCCAGATACATTTCAGCTTGTCCACATCTATGAAAAAGTATGCTGGGGTTTTATTGAATGTATAGATAACATTGGGGAGAAATGACATCTTAACAATATCCAGTTTTCTAATCCATGACCATAGTATCTCTCTTCATTTATGTAGGGCTTCTGCATTAGTTATCTATTGCTAAGGAACAAATTACCCCAGAACTTCGTGTCTGGAAACAACAAGCATTTATTATCTTATAATATCTATGGGCCAGGAATCTGGAAACAACTGGGTGTTTCAGGCTGAAGGTCTCTCATGAGGCTGCAGTGAAGGTGTTGGCCACAGCTACAGTCATCGCAAGGCTTCCAAGCTCACCCAACATGGCTGCTGGTGGAAGTGCATCTGAGTGTGCACATGTGGGCCTCTCCACAGGGCTGCCTCACAGCCCAGCAGCTGGTTCCCCGAGAATGAGTGATCCCAAAGATTGAGAGAGAATGTCTAATGTGGAAGCCACAGTCATTTTACAACTTCATCTTGAAAGTGAAGTCTCATCACATCTGTTGTATTTTTTTTTTTTTCCACTAGAAGCAAGTTGATAAGTCCGATTCACACCAGGGGAGGGAATTACACAGGCTCTAAATACAGGAAGCAGAGATCATGGAGGGCTTAGAGGCTACCAACCACATCTTTCTTTGGTTTCTTTTACCAGTGTTTTGTCATTTTCAGCATACAGGTTCTGCATGTATTTTTGTTAGACATATACGTAGGTGTTAATTTTTTATGCTATTGTGAATGGCACTTTAAAAACTTTCTTTTTTTTTTGAGACGGAGTCTCACTTTGTTGTCCAGGCTAGAGTGAGTGCCATGGCATCAGCCTAGCTCACAGCAACCTCAAACTCCTGGGCTCAAGTGATCCTACTGCCTCAGCCTCTCGAGTAGCTGGGACTACAGGCATGCACCACCATGTCCGGCTGAATTTTTTTGGTATATTTTTAGTTGGTCAATTAATTTCTTTCTATTTTTAGTAGAGACGGGGGTCTTGCTCAGGCTGGTTTCGAACTCCTGACCTCGAACAATCCACCTGCCTTGGCCTCCCAGAGTGCTAGGATTACAGGCGTGAGCCACCGCGCCTGGTAAAAACTTTAAAAATTTTAATTATTCATTGGTAGTAGTAGAAATACAAAAGGTTATCTGGAATCAAAATGAGGAAGCCTGCTTTTCCTTCCTCATGGAGCAGAGAACAAGATAGGCAGTGAAGGAAAGCTCACTTTGAACGAGGCACTGCCAACATGATGTGTGCCCAAGACTGCACACAATCAGGACTCCACAGTTTGCTTTTCTCCATCTCAGGTGTGCAGTTAGGCCGCTTTTCAACCACATCTGGGGAGAGAGGCAGGGCCATGGACTTAGGGCTTTGGTTGAGCCCCTTACCCAGTTACTGATTTTTACCAGTTACTGATTTTAGTTTTAAGTATAGCAGTAGTAGTTTTAACTTACTAGGATTTATAGCTGTTGCCTATAGTAACATTTAAAATACTCGAGATTATATTTGAAGTTTAGTATATAATTGAATACCATTAGAGATAAGTGAATCTTTTAAGAAACTGGATGCTCTTTCCTGTCACATCCCTCTGACCCCCAAACTGCCTCAAGCAGTGATTAGACCGTATCTCTGAAAAAAGAAAATTAAAATTGTTCCTAGGGAAATGTGTATCATGGGACCCAAGAATTTCAATTCTAGAAATTTATCCGAAGGAAATAATGGGATGAACATATGTAATAATTTTACAACAGTGAAAAATTGGATTGAAGACAGGTATAAACACTCTTTATTTTTACAGAAACAATATAATTTTAGGTGGGCTGGGGGAGTTAGGGGAGAGTAAATCATACTTGGTTTTCTTTTTTTGTTTTTTGAGACAGAGTCTCACTGTGTTGCCTGGGCTAGAGTACTGTGGCGTCAGCCTAGCACACAGCAACCTCAAACTCCTAGGCTCAAGCAATCCTTCTGCCTCAGCCTCCCAAGTAGCTGGGACTACAGGCATGTGCCACCATGCCCGGCTTATTTTTTCTATACATATTTTTAGTTGGTGAATTAATTTCTTTTTATTTTTAGTAGAGATAGGGTCTCACTCCTGCTCAGGCTGGTTTCGAATTCCTGACCTTGAGCGATCCTCCCGCCTTGGCCTCCCAGAGTGCTAGGATTATAGGCGTGAGCCACCTTGCCCAGCCTTTACTGAGCTTTTATATTTTCTTATGTTTCAAGAGTGTTTATGATTGTTCATTGAAGCATTTTTATTGTGCTTTAGAATCTTTATTCACACATCTCTGTCATCTCACTGTTGGCAAGTATTGATTGTCTTTTTTCATGCAGTTTGAGATCTTCCTGTTTCTTGGTATGAAAAGTGATATTTTTTTAAAATCAAAACCCAGACATTTTCATATTTTGAGACTCTGGATCTTATTTAACCTTCTGTGTGAACTGGCTTTTTCTGACACTGCTCTGGCGGGGCAGGTGCAAATGCTGCCTCATCTTTGCCAGGTGGAGTCATGTATCCAGGTTCCCAATCAGCCTCTGTTAATACCAGCACAGCAGATGGGAGGGAGAGAAGGAGGGAGGCCCCTTCTTACTGCTGGGTGGGGGTGAGAGAGTGGGCTCCCCATGTGACCTCCACTGACACCACAGACAAGGGTGGGCTACAGTACCAGGTAGCAGGGCTAAGACCTGGCTTCCTGCTTAGCTTTCTCTGACGCCACCCAGGTGGTAGTATTGGGGTGGTCTTGTTCATTCTGCAAGGTAGAAATCCAGGTCCCCCACGAACCCTGTGTTGGGCCAGTTTTATTTTTTCTGTGGTATTTGGCTGGAGTAGAGCAGTTGTTGTCTAAAAGTTCTCTGTCTTGCTAGTCTACCCCTTTTATGGTCCTTTGGCTATAGAGTGCAGGCTTTTGTTGAGACTTTTTGACTACAACAATAGGCATTTCAGGTTACTGGCTTCTTTAGCTCCAAGTCTGGATGGATATCAGGTGAAAAGGAAGCCCAGGGAGCCACTACATGTCGCTCCTAGGGTCTAGAGGTTCCTAGCTGGTCTGCCTTCCTCTCATCACACTTCAGAATCTTACATTTTATTTTCTGCCATTAATTTACCATCATAGATGGAAAAAAAAAAAGAATCTTACATTTTATATATATATAATGTCCAGGATTTGAGTTGTACTTACCCAAAGCCTAAATTTTGAATTAGAATACAGTCACATTATACATACACTTAATTTTGCTAGAATTCAACAATATTCTCTGGTTGAAAGGGGGAGAGAGAAGAAAGACTTTACATGGTGAGGACCCTTCTGCCTGCCATTCTGCTCAGTGGGTTTATGGCTGGAGTAGGTGTAATTATGCCTGAAACTATGGGTGTATGTTGTATATCTATTTGTGAAGGATTTTTAAAGTTTTCCAGTAAAGTAGAAAATATGGTTCACAGGACTATTTTATAGACATCTTTAGTATTTTTATAGGTATTTCTAATGAAGAAAATGAAGGACTAATTGGAGGCCACAATAAAACACTAATATGGAGTTAGGAGAACTCATAAAACCTGAGATTTTACAAACAAAGCCAGGTATCATATGTTTAAGGAAGTTGTATATGAATGATCATATGCATATATATGTGTGTGCTTGTCTATGTATGTATATATGTATGCATATGTCTATATATGTTAGTTACCCTCAAATTACATTTGAGGTTTTTCTTTTTGTATATAGATTCTCCATATACAGATTCATGAAAAATTCATCAGAGACAGTCAAGGAAAAGCAAAACCTGTACTCGATAAGGAAAATAAAAAATTGCTATGCAGAAAATGCAAAACCTTGGCATGTTACACAGCTGATGTAAGAGTGATAGAGGTAAGTAGCCTTGATAACACTGGGTCATTTTTTAGCTCTAAAGCTTACTGTCTATTGCTAAAATATTTACAGTAAAACCACTATTTAGTCATTATTGTGGCCATGAGCTATGTATTTTAAAAACTAAAAAGTGAAAAACCCTAAATGTTCAACAGTAAAGAAAGTTTTTTTAAATTGCGGCACAGCTTATTTTTTCTAAACTTTTTCCCCATTTATTTATTTATTTTTATTTTAGCGTATTATGGGGGTACAAGTGTTAAGGTTACATATATTACCCATGCCCCCCTCCTCCCTCAAGTAAGAGCTTCAAGCATGTCCATCCCCCAAATGTTGAACATCTTACTTATGGTTGTATATACCCACCCCCTGCTCCCCCCTCCCACCCTCATGACACCGGATAAATGTTACTCCTATATGTCCACTTGGGTGTTGATCCATTAATACCAATTTGCTGGTGAGTACATGTGGTGCTCCATTCTTGAGATACTTCATTTAGTAGAATGGGTTCCTTAGCTGTATCCAGGAATATACAAGAAGTGCTATATCACCATTGTTTCTTAAAGCTGAGTAGTACTCCATGGTATACATATACCACATTTTATTAATCCACTCATGAATTGATGGGCACTTGGGTTGTTTCCACAGCTTTGCGATTGTGAATTGTGCTGCTATAAACATTCGAGTGCAGGTGCACAGCTTAATTATATTATATAGCCATTAAAAACAATGGTTATGCTAAATGCAATGTAGTACCCTGGATTAGATCTTGGAACAGATAAAGGATATTAGAGTGGTAAAATTTGCAGTTTAATTAAGAATAAAATACTGATGTTAATTTGTTAGTTTTGGCAAATGTACTGTGATATAAAAGATGTTAGCAATCAAAGAAACTGGGTGAAGGGTCTACAGGAATTTTCTGGGCTGTGTTTGCAACTTTTCTGTACATCTAAAATTGTTCCAAAGTAAAGTTTACTTAAAAAATGATTATGAGCCGGGCGCGGTGGCTCACGCCTGTAATCCTAGCACTCTGGGAGGCTGAGGCGGGCGGATTGCTCGAGGTCAGGAGTTCGAAACCAGCCTGAGCAAGAGCGAGACCCCGTCTCTACTATAAATAGAAAGAAATTAATTGGCCAACTAATATATATATATATAAAATTAGCCGGGCATGGTGGCGTATGCCTGTAGTCCCAGCTACTCGGGAGGCTGAGGCAGCAGGATTGCTTGAGCCCAGGAGTTTGAGGTTGCTGTGAGCTAGGCTGACACCACGGCACTCACTCTAGCCTGGGCAACAAGCGAGACTCTGTCTCAAAAAAAAAAAAAAAAAAAGATTATGAAGCTTATGCAGTATAATGAAAAACTGCTTCAAACTAATGGTAAAAAGTAGAAAAAATAACCAGGATACAAAACTGTAAATATGCTATTTTATAGCTGTGTGTGAAATAATAGCAATATCACTGTCACTGCCCCCAAGGAAAAAAGTAGAAAAAAACCCAAAAAACCCAAACCTACCTTTGTACAGAAAAAAAAGACTACAGGAAATGTACTGATGTTTTAGTGGTTCGGTTCCATTTCCCCCCTTCTTCCAACTATTTTATGGTTTCCACATTTTTCTTTTGGGATATAGATCACTATTACAATGGAAACAAAGTATTTCCTTATTTGGGAAACATTACATCTGCAAGTTAGTCTTCTGTATATTTTTTTCTTAAAACACTTAGAGAAAGGGTTAGAAAAATCTCCAGCGGTAAGTGTTGGGTGTAACTATCCTGCTGCTGGTGGAGGGGCTGGGCTGGCTCAGCTGCCAAGTTATTACTTTTGGGTCCCGTCCCATCTTCAGAAAGCTGAAATCTCTGATCAGTCCATCTGTTTAGGCAAGAAGCTTATGAGGAATCATACTGCTAAGTTCCCTTACCTTTCCAAGTTGTCTTTAGTTGTAAAAAGTTCCTATCAGCTTCAATTTGGGTGATTATTCTAATGAAAATGGCCCTTTAAGGCCGTATGTTTTCCTGAGGGACTAGTATGTTGGATGTGCATTTGTTTCCGTGCAGTTTACTGTAAAGTTGACTGTAGGTGGGGCCTGTGGACACACTAGCCCCTGACCCTATTCAGATGCACATCAACCTTTGTTTGGCCCCATATCCTTTGGATTATATGCCTGTCAGGGCCCGTGGTGAACTTGGGTTTCACAGATCTTCAACAAATATCCCTTTTGTTTTTGAATTAATGGAGTATCTACCTTCAGAAGCTAGGTTATCTGGAAAATTCTTAATCCTCCTCTTCATGAGGTATTAATACCAGGGTCCTTGTACCTCCACCCCACCTGTACAAGGGAGTCAGGTGCCTAGTCAGGACCCCAGTCTGGCCTTCTGGTGAAGCCATCTGTACTGCTTTCCAAAAGTATAAAATAAATGAGACCCACCTGCTCTTTATCTCAGATTATTGTGAAGTTTTGAAAAATCACAATGATACTGGTTCTAATGCTCTTTTTTTGTATGTTTCTTCGATCCTTTCATCTGTAGGACACCCATTACACTGTGGTTGGTGATGCTTTTAAGAAATGCTTTGTGAGTAAACCACACCCCAAACCAAAGAAATTTTGTGATTTTGAGAAGAGAGCCAAGATATTCTGTGCCAGACAGGACTGCAGCCATGACTGGGGAATCCATGTGAAGTACAGGACATTTGAGATTCCAGTTATAAAAATTGAAAGTTTTGTGGTGGAGGATGTGGCCACTGGAGTTCAGAGACTGTACTCAAAGTGGAAGGACTTTCATTTTGAGAAAATACCATTTGATGCTGCAGAAATGTCCAGATGAGTTGAGGGCCTCACTGTTCAGCTACAGGTAGTAGGTGAATTTGAGTGAAGAAGCAACTATCCAGTGGGTATAATCATGGATGGCTTATACCTCTGTGACGTTATTTTATCTAAGGCTTGTACTGAATTGAGTATTTATCCCTTTACCTTCTGTTTGTTTTCAACAGTTTGTACTATATCATACATGCAAAGCATGAGTGAATCACAGCACTGAATACTTTTGTAGGCCAACAGAGCTCATAGTACTTAGAAAAAATTAAGCCTTCACCTGTTTCTGTCTTCTTCAGAGCCAAATGCCAGTGAACACACAGTAACCACTCTGTACATGCTGGGATAGATGGATGAATGAATAGAATGTTGAAAGGCTTTGCATACCTCCTCTTCTTAACCTACTGTAAACTGGCTTTGCTCTTAACCACTTCCGTACGAGTGTCAGCTACAGTCGATAGCCACAGATGAACGTGCACAGCCGAGCATGGACTTTAGCCGACAGCTGTGATATGACTTTTCTAATTTTTCATTTATCAAAATAAAATTGTGAAAATTTAAAAATAATGTAATAAAAATATATGTATATGTTACCTATTCTGATTTACATTACAAGTAAAGCTGCCTATAAAGTAAAACAAGCTTTCAGTGCTTTAAAGCTTTCCTCATTACACAAGAGCAAAATGGATTCATCGTCAACGCACAGCACAAACTATCGTGCGGACTATGAGTGCCGGCTGTGGGCAAGGTTTCTCGGCAAGTGAGCATTGTACCGAAGTGGTTAACATCCTACTATAATATTTCTTTTCCAGGTTACCAGTAATTCTGTTTTTTTTTTTTTGTTTTTTGTTTTTTGAGACAGAGTCGCACTTTGTTGCCCAGGCTAGAGTGAGTGCTGTGGCGTCAGCCTAGCTCACAGCAACCTCAAACTCCTGGGCTCAAGCAATCCTCCTCCCTCAGCCTCCTGAGTAGTTGGGACTACAGGCATGTACCACCATGCCCGGCTAATTTTTTTCTATATAATTGACTAATTATATAGACCAATTAATCTCTTTTTATTTATAGTAGAGACCGGTCTCACCCTTGCTCAGGCTGGTTTCGAACTCCTGACCTCGAGCAATCCACCTGCCTCGGCCTCCCAGAGTGCTAGGATTACAGGTGTGAGCCACCGCGCCCAGCCTCGACGTTACCAGTAATTCTGGTTGCCAAATCCAGTGGGAACTTCTTGGTCCTTCTGTTTGACCTCTGCACTTTGGATCCCATTGGCACTTCTTCCTGGGAAATTATTCCTGTTTTTTTAGTTTACTGTATGTCTTGCCCTATTAATCTGTGCCATTTTCTAATAACAGGTGATGTTCAACACTTAGGACAGCCAAATTAAACTTCCTCAATTAGTATCATCCAAAAGACCTAACTTAGGATAGTCTATTTAAAAAAAAAATCAGAATATGTATCCAAATGGCATTCCTGTGTCACCAAGCAAGGTTTGCTGATGTTTCAGAGAACTTAGGGGTTTTCCAGATATGGAGACAAGTGCCTGAGTTTTGCTATTTCTAGCCAGGCCAAGGTATTTTGTGTTCAAGGAAGGCTCTATAGTAATTTAAGCTTCTTCCTGAAATAGCTTCAGCTTAGTTATTTGTAATTCACCAGGACCATTTAATGGCTTAAACAAGACTCCAAAAATCATACTAATACAGTGCTCAACACATATGACCACATAACCCTTTTTAAGTAGCACCTACTTACATCTGAATGCTGTCTGGAGACCACCTGAGGCACAGCCAGCCACCCAGACTGTGCAGATCTACACTGGACATCAATGGAGTTATGCGCTACGGCTGCCTCCCTCTCCATGGGATCTGATGAGCAGTGGCGTGGGCAGGGAGCCAGAGAAAGCTGCCAGTTACATAACTTCTCTTTGGCTTTTCTACAACTGGAAAACAAGGATAACACCAACTGTAAAGGTTAGTGGAAGGTTTTTAATTAAAAGAATGTATGAAAATTACATGATAAAGTAGTTGCTTGATAAGTATTACTAATGGACAAAATAAAAATGGATTATTTAAACCAATTTGCTGATAGCTATTTCTTTAATTTCCCATTAATATTTTATTAGAGTATATCTTTTTATATTTGATTGGTTTTTTGATTGCTGTTAAGAACTCTGATAGGAAGTATAAAACATCTATGGGAAGTCTATTTTAGAAAAGTTCTTTTAAGTATCTAAATCAGAGGTCCCTAACCTATGGTGAGTTATATAATTATTTCATTTTATATTGCAAGGGAATAATAAAGTGCATTACATTTATTGTGTATTATCTCGAAACTACCTGCCCTGTCCTGTGGAAAAATTGTCTTCCAGGAAAATGGTCCCTGGTGCCAAAAAGGTTGGGGACTGCTGATCTAAATGGTTCAATTTGAATTAAGACGAATAGTCTTCAGCCAACAGAGAAGGCAGACTAAAGCTGATACAAGAAAAACTTAGATTTTCTGCCATTAATTTACAATCATAGAAAAAAAAATGAAAAGTATGTTATTAAAATTTTATAAAAAGAAACACTTAGAATTCCTTGTTTGATTTTTTTAAAGGGAGTAACGCCACTGCCAGGCATGACCCCTGGAACACAGTAGGCACTTGGTTAATATGGGCTGAATGAAAGAAATGAAGTGCTACCTCTTGACTAATGTCCAATAGCTGGTTACTGTTTTTCTAGATGAAAGGCTGCATTTTAGAACCAATTGGGGAGTCTTTTTCATGAGCACATACAGACATGTATCAAGGAAAGGCCATGGGAGGACAAGTGAGAAGGTGTTTATCTACAAGCCAGGAAGAACACTCTCACCAGAAACTAGAAATGGCTGGAACTTTGATCCTGGACTTTTAGCCACCAGAACTATGAGAAAATAAATTTTTGTTGTTTAAGCCATGGTATTTTGTTATGGCAGCCTGAGCAGACTAAGATGTGCTCTGAAATGATTTCAATGATAAAAATGAACAGGTTAACTTCAGGACACTAAAAAAGCTATGATCTGCTCACCATACTTACATTCCTGCTACTAGGCTACTCTTCCTTCTTGTCTGTTCCCAAACAGGGCAGAGAACATACTGGTTCCTCAACACTTCTTTTGTGTCTGCACAGTTCTTAACATAGTTGTAAAAGCAGGAGAATATGAAGGTCATTCAAGCTTTGATATGATAGAGTCTGAGACTTGCTCTGCTCTAAATATTCCAAAACTATAGCCCCCCACACAGCAAAACTCAAGTAAACAGGTTTTCACGGAAAATAGATTTAATATTATTCAAATTAGAAATGTTTCTCCCAAACCACCTCCAAATAACGGTCTCCTCTTGATAAATGACAAATTTTCTGGGGAAAATTTTTGAAGACAGTAAAAGAAAACATGTTTCTTTTTATGTTGATCTAACATCTGACCCATCCACAAGGTGTTTAGATCATGTACTTTGAAGGAAAAGGTGGGGGGAGAATCAAAATCACTACTATGATTTGAAGTGTGCCAAGTTTTCATCTAGCCACGTCAGTTAACATTGGTATAATATGGAAAGGAAGACCCTCACGGGAAAGATTTCATGGAGCAGAGGATAAGAGAGGAATAACAAGAAGGGCAGAGGACACCTTCTGAGAAGACTTGCTCATGTTCAGCTGAAGATTAATAGGTAAGAGTGAAAAATCAATGTCCTGTGATCAGTGACTTAAAGACGAGCTCGATTCTCTTTCTGGCACTACTGACATTTCCACCATTTCTAGCTTCCAAATTCTAGAAAAAGATAAGAAGATTAATAAAAACAGAGAATGTAGAAAGTCCTGGCTCTGTGCCTGCCGGAATGGCACCCTAGCCCCCGCGCTCACTCGCTCCGTCCGCAGGGCAGCACCCCCCGTGGAGCAGCCGGGGCCTCGGCTGGCCTGTGGTGCGGCTTCCTCCCTGGGTGCGGCGCCGCGTGCAGGTCTCCTGAGGAGCAGAGGCCTACTTGGCCATCTTGCGGATCATGTAGTTGAGGATGCCTCCATTGCGGAAGTAAGTGAGCTCCACATCGGTGTCGAACCTCATCACGGCCTGGAAGGCCTTCCCGGTGTCCAGCTGTGGCACAAAGCAGCACAGAATCACTGAGGGAGGCGCGAGGCAGCTCTGCCAGGAGATTCTACCCAGCCTGCCCTCGGTGTGGTCCACGCTCCAGCAGCACCAGGGAACACGCCAGGCTGCTGGTCCCAGGTGCAGACTATCAATGACAGAGGTGAGTGGTACCTAAGAACTATTTCTCAGTACAGCTACTCGTAACACTGGGATGATATTTTTCCCAACCTTCCCTGGGGACAAAGATGGCTTGGATCAGCAGGTTTTATTAAGCTTGTCCCTTAGGCACAGACCTCTGCCTGCGTGGCTGTCCTGGGACTTGGCACTGGGTACTTCATCTGTGCCTAGGGATCTGCCATTTTTACCTTTAAGGCTATTCAAAGCCTGGGGGAAGGAAGTCAGTGTTGCTCACGTTTTTATAATAAAAAGTTTCTTAGATAATGTCACATCCCTGAGCTTTCATCATGAGTATCTGGGCTGAGTGAGATTGGGAGAAATAGGTGACAGTGGGGATAACTTTACAGAGAAGGAAATAATAAATCAACAGGCATCATCCTCACTCTGTTGGGCAGGCAGGTAGAAAAGGTGCTGGCAGGACTCCTAAGTTTAATGCAGTCCAGAAAGTATCCAGCCATCGTGTCCATGGCAGGATGCTTTTTGGACAGCCCTCACGTTCTTCCAGGTCCCACTAATTTCCTTCTAACAAGACTGATTACACAGGGCCCCAGCAGGGAGCTGCTCTGCTTACCTTGACCTGAACTTTCATTCGTGGTCTGAGGTCTTCTGGAATGATGACAGTGTATCGCTCCTGACCTGTGAGTCCCAGGGTGTCTGCATTCTCACCAGGGAGATATTCAAGGGGGATCACCCCCATCCCAACCAGGTTACTGCGATGAATACGTTCGTAACTCTCCGCCAGGATGGCTTTGATTCCCTGGTGAACAGAGACAGTAGTCTGGACATAGTTCCAAGTTTTCCTTTGGATACACAGAAACTTTATAAGTACCCATTAATCTTTTACATAAAATTTTATCCTCTAATTGTAAGTAACACAACAGCTACTCTTAACTGATTGCCTTTGATGCACAGCCACCACGCAAGCACTTAATGATTTCTCTCATCCACCCACCGCCAATCCTGGGACACAGATGTCTTTATTTCTTCCTTTACCCAAGTAGTCTATGTGATATAATATCTCTTAGCAAGTTTCCATTATTTCTGGAATCTATACCACAAAACAATATAATTTTCTTTCCCTTGAATTTTTCTATTGTGGGTGTATCAGCAGATATAGAAAATTTAATCAAAAAAGCAATTTTCAGAATAAATTATTACCTACTGCATACTGCATTTACACTTCTTATCAAATTATATCGAATATTGTTCTTGATATTAAGCTTCCTAGAAGGTGCATTTTATTGGGAATCTGTAATTGGCAATATACAGCAGGTTACTTTATTAACTAGAACTCATTGATTTATTATTAATTATAATAATATCTTAAAAGGTCTCTTGATATCTAGGACACACTTGTAAGAGACCCTGATGCAGGGCATTTTAAGAGCTTGTTGAAACTGTCGATTCTTGAGTACTACACTAGATCGTAGGGCAAGAGGGGCTTGTGATTCTCATAAGTTTTGAGAACTGTGGCTATAGATCAGTGTTTCTCAAATTCTGCTGCATATTAGAATCGCCAGGGGAGGATTCTGAAATCCCAATGTCTAGGCCTTCCTCCTTACCAATTAAACCAGAATCTCTGGGGATGAGATCCAAGCACAGATATTTAAAAAAAAAAAAAAAGGCATTTCCAAATTTGAGAACCACTGCTATAGAGGATAGGCAGATTCTTTGGGATAGTAGATATTTTATAGGACTTTATATATATGTATGTGTCTAGGCAAGTGGAAAGCTTTCTAAACACACACTGTTCATGTCCATAGCTCCGTGTAAGGGCTAGGCGGTGCTGCAGATGCTGTAAACCACAGCTGTCCGTTATTCTCTGCCCTGAGGGCAGTCTAGTAACTGCCGAGTGACCCAGCCTGCGCAGCCAGAACTCAGCGGTTCTGTAGAAAATTCTAAAGAGTCCCTCGGGGCCAGTTCTTTTCTCATCTTCCATCAGATCTTAGGGTTCCCCATAGGAATGCTCACTGCACCGGCCTCATGTATGCTGCCCAGCCCTCAACTGCATTCCTAAAAGCCTTGTCTTCTGTAATTCCTGTGGTTCTTTTTAGCAGCTTCCAGAAGAAGTAGGCCTTTGACCTACTCATCAAGTAACTAGTGAACATTTTTTTCCTGGTTCAAAGATGTTTTCAGAAGCCTGGATGTCTGGAGGGCCGCCTGCCGGACAATCACATTTTTTACTGTACTAATAGATATCAACTTATATATGTTTCCCAAGTGCACTAATTTGCTCAAGCCATAAATGACTCACATTGTCATCAGCCAACCGTTTTTATCCTACTTTGAGGCTTAAAGCTGGGCAGCGTGAGTCTCCTCTGCTCTTTGGGCAATGCTCAAGAGGTAAAAGGTTTGCTCCCTAACACAGCCCCTCTATGGGGACACCTCAAGGTGGAGCCCTGAGACAGTCAAAGGTTCCGAAGAGCTGCCTGACTACGGACAGAAAAAGCCTCCCTTTCTCACTGAAGGCCTATACAGATTTTCACAGGCAGTGAAAACCAACTGTAAAAAGTGCATTCTAGTTTACTCAAGAGAACCGGAACCCAATCTCACCAAAGTAACTCCCAAAAAAGCCCAGGTCCCCTGACTTTTTCCCTTCTGTGAACCTGATAGACAATATAGCAGCCCTGACTTATTCCTTATATTCACCTGGGACAGGGGCCTTAAATTTGGGGTCTTCAACCTTAGAATATTATGAAAACCCCATAAAACCTCTCCCTATGGAAAAAGATGTACATGTACATTTCTGGATATATTTGCAAGGAGGGTCTGTGAAGTCTCTGAAAACCGTTCTGTAGACACTCCCAAAGGTCTAGATATGAATGTCTGACCTAAGGGAACCAGTTCACTCCAGATTACCCTTCAACAAGTGAAATAAATTCAGATCCACCAGGAAGCAAGAGATGAACAAACACTACATGCTTTTCAGAGCCTGCTCTCCCATGACATTTTCTCGGAAGTAAACCAACAGAATTCATTCCTGGCACCCTCCCCGCTTCCCCTCTAATTCAGAGGGGCGGCTACCTGCTGGGACAGCTCTGCCTCATACTCACCAGCAGGAAAGGGCCCTTGGCCGCCCAGTCTCGGGAGCTGCCCGAGCCGTACTCCTTGCCAGCCAGAACGATCAGGGGAAGGCCTGCCTGCTGGTACCGCTCAGCAGCATCGAACACGTCAAGCTGAGGAAGAGACAGGCAGGTTTTACAGATGCAGCAGAGGCAAAGAGCAGACCCACACTTGGTGAGCTCTGGGGCGAAGGGAAGGGGCTGTGGACCGCCAGGTTGGTGTAAAGCCAATGGTGACCCAACCAGTCGGCCGTCTGGTCTACAACTAAGGTCCACTGTGATGGTTTGTTGGGGTCCACTAATGTCTGTGACTGCAAGTCTTGGTCTCTTGGATATCCCGTTGTTCAATATGTATATTGTGCTTCCAGTTCTCAATTTAAAACACAGGTAATTATGGTCCCTACCTCAAAGAGTTGTTATGAACATTAAGTCAATACATGCAAATAGGCCGGGCGTGGTGGCTCACGCCTGTAATCCTAGCACTCTGGGAGGCCGAGGCAAGCGGATTGCTTGAGGTCAGGAGTTCGAAACCAGCCTGAGCAAGAGCGAGACCCCGTCTCTACTATATAAATAGAAATTAATTGGCCAACTAATATATATAGAAAAAATTAGCCAGGCATGGTGGCGCATGCCGGTAGTCCCAGCTACTCGGGAGGCTGAGGCAGCAGGATTGCCTAAGCCCAGGAGTTTGAGGTTGCTGTGAACTAGGCTGATGCCATGGCATTCACTCTAGCCTGGGCAACAAAGCAAGACTCTGTCTCAAAAAAAAAAAAAAAAAAAATACATGCAAATGGCTTAGGAGAGTATCTGCAATGTGGTACATTCCATAGAAATATTAGCTATTATTATTTTAAGATAAGTTGGCACAGTTCTCTCTCAAGCAGGCTAAATGGTTTTCAGGCAGCCTCACAGCACTTACTGGGAAGGGAAGTGACTCTGAAGACCTGCGACATGTGCCAGACGCTGCTCTAGGGTTTACGAGTCATTCCATTTCATTTTAAGCCTCAGAGCTTTGTTAGGTAGGTGTTACTTCTACTTCACAGGTAAGAAAAAAGAGGCTCAGAGAGGGAAATAACTTCCTGAAGGCACCACAGCTACATGAGGTGGAGCTGGAACTTAAACCCTAGACTTGTCTGACTCAAACTTCTGGCGTTCCCCCTCTCGCACATTTCCCACCATGACCAATCCCAGCGGCAGTGCACCAGCTGCAGTGGCTCCCGTTAGAACCCCAGTAGTCCTCTATATACCATACCTTCTTTTTATAGGTGGATACAATGAATTAAGACATGCTAATAAAGCTATACAATAGTACTTCTTGATGAATATCTTCTAATTTAACTCAGAATTTCTCATTCAAATACTGATAAAATTTCAAAGACTTTTTAAGCTTAATTCCCAGGAAATGAAACTTAGTTAAACCATGATGCAGAATCTCTAAGCAAGAAGAAGGGAGGACTACAGAAACACCGGGGTAGATCGGAGCTGTGAAGAAAAACGAGAATCAGAAGGAAGGAAACTGTAAATATCCAACTTCCCAGAGACTGACAAATGCTAGTTTCTGAAGGAAGCAGAAGAGACAATACTCACGATTTCTCCAGAAGGCAAATGTATAGTCTGTGGCGCCTGCTTATTCAAAAATTTGTTTAACAAGCGAATGTTGGCAAACGTTCCCCGGGCCATGATGGCGTCATTACCTCTGCGGGAGCCATAGGAGTTGAATTCCCGTGGAGTCAGCCTAATGACACAAGCAGGAAAGGAGCTAGTTTACTGAAGCAAGTAAAGATTAAACTCAGTTTGGTTTTTTCCTTCTTTTCTTGGGATAAGCTATTTCTCTAAATCCTACTAAGCCTTGTTCTCCAAGGCAGAAAAGCTGTTCTCATAGCTTCGACGGCAGACAGAGTGAGAGGTGCAACTAGTTTCCTCCTGGGGTCAATGTAGAGTCTTTCAAATCTGGGTGGAGAAATCAGGAGGAACTCCAAAAAAGATTGTTTTATTTATTTTGTAGGGTAGCCTGTAAAGCTTCATATAAGGTAAAAAGCTAAATTACAAATAAGTAAGAAAGTGGAAGCAAAGAGAATATCAAGGTAGACAAATCAGATGGAGCCAACAATAGTGGGAAACATAAAACACGTTCCATAAATTAACCAGCAGTAGGTTCAAATTTGTCCCAGAGTTTATCAGGAACTTGATGCAAAGGGAAGACATACAACTGGCAAAGTCATGTCCAGCTTTCATAAGATATTATAAAAACCAAAGCAGTGACAAAGAGGCAGAGCAGCTACTTTTGGTTCTAAAACCAGAGGAGAATCTTGTCTGTGGGCCCCAGTGAAAGGAAACTTTGTGATGTCAGGAACGACACCTTATAAAACAGCGGCCAGTTCACTAGGCTGTTTATTCAAATCCAGGGGGTGCATGTGAGTGTTAATATGATTTAATAGTCAGATCTAATGTGAGGATTGAGAGAGTTGTGAATGGCTTTCAGGAGCAGGTGAGCATGTCTAGAAACCCCCAAAACTGTCTAAAATGTATTTGCAAAAGTATGCGCATTTTTTTGGAGAAGCATTATATTTGCTTTCACTCAATTTTCCAAAGAGTTCATGTCTTAAAAGGAGTCAAGAATCAGGCTTAAAAAGAGGTGTTTGTATTCTGTTCCTCAAATTTGCTCTGGGCCCCATCCTTGAAGGAGCTGATTTAGGAGATGGGAATAGGAACCGGGAATTTGAGACTCTGTCACCTGGGCTACAGTGCAGTGACATCATCATAGCTCACAGCAACCTCAAATTCCTGGGCTCAAGCAATCCTCCTGCCTCAGCTTCCTGAGTAGCTAGGACTACAGGTGTGGGTCCCCATACCTGGCTAATTTTTCTATTTTTAGTAGATACAGTGTCTCATTCTTGCTCTGGCTGGTCTCAACCTCCTGGCCTCATGCAATCCTCCTGTGTCAGCCTCCTAAAGTGCTAGGATTATAGATAGGCATGAGCCACTGTGCCCGGCCAGAACCAGGAATTTTTATCTCCCCACATGATTCTTGTTGAAAATCAAGATTGGGAAACCACTGATCTCTATTATTATTGGTATATTCGATCACAGTAGATAAGACTGGTTGGTATAATACCTATTAGTATCAGCATATGAAGGATCAAAGAATAGATGAATAAACTGCAAATCCTTGAAGCAGTTCCCTATAAACATTAAGCCTTTTCAACCAGGACATGACGATGCCTTTCAGGTTCTACCTCTGCCCGGTGCCTCAGGCATAACCAGCCTCTGCTACAAGGTAAAAGATCAGCCAAACTGGGAGAATGACAATTGGGCCTTAGTGTACACACTTCCTCAAAATGAAGGTTCCTCTACCCTTCACCCTGCTGGGGCTCACATGCTGGTGGATCCTCCCATGGAAGCTATTAAGCAGCAAACAGATAAAGCAATTGGTTTTTGAGTCCCAGTGTTTAGTAAAAAACCAGTCTGATTCCAAAGGAACCAGGTGAAAAGAGAAATACCAACCGCATTCACTCCAGTTTGGCCTTTAGTCTTTCCCGCATCATTCACACTTACCCTCTGTTAGTTAAGTAGCGAGCAGCAGGGCTGTTTCTTGCAATATTTCCAGCTGGAGAGATGTGGTCAGTTGTTACTGAATCTCCCAAATTTAATAGCACATAGGCATCCACTATAGATTTAGGGGGCTGAAGATCCAAAGTCTAGCAAAGAATACAACAAGTCAGCGTTGGCCGAGGTTTTCTCAGACAAATCACCAGGTCAGTCTCAACAGTAGTGGTCCACAGACCTGAACCAGATGATAACTCTACATCAATGCATGGAAATTTCTAGTTTTCTGGTTTGTATCGGGGATGTTGAGAAAAATAAGGTGTCTTTACTCAAATGTTCATTTCTCAACCTTGAAGAAAAACCAAAGCATTGGCACTATCCCCTCAAAAGTGGTAGGAAGGCAGCTGCAAATGACATTCTCTTTCTTTACACCCACGGAACTCCTCAGATGCTGAGGACAACCAGGATCTCAACTTCTGCCAACCCCATCCCACAGTGACGCACCTGAGGAAGCATGGACTTCTTGATCATCAGTTTCAGGGAAAATGTTTCCCATTTTTATGGGTATAACATTCAATATGGCAGGCTTTGGGGATGTTCTCCCGGAATAGTCCCTCAGATGCTACTGGGTCTATGTCTGGGTGGAAGTGATCACCAGGTGCCTGTGCACAGCCAGACAGAAGCCCTGGACAGAGAAACTGTGGGACCACTAGAGCCAAATGTCCCAGCCTCCACAAACTCTGCCTAGAGTTATGTGTCTGGCTTTACGAAGGTTTCAAGGAAAAAGGGTAGTCAAAGCAAGGGTATAGGGTAATAAGGTAGGTTTGATAAAGAAAGAAACCCTTTGAAGAACTTATTTTGTTAAAAAAAAAAAAAGTCATACCAAGTTTTCGAAGAATGGTGGTGATTTAATGTATGTAGATTTGGGATTCCAGAAATACAGCTTATCTGATGGGACTGCTAAGGCATTCCAGCTTTCATTCACAGTCTTAAAAAGGAAAAAGAAAAGCAGATATAATCACATTCCATTCTAGGGAAAATTTAATATGCAAACCCAAAACATACATTTAAGCTAAGTGGTACAATAGAAACCATTTTTATTCTAAATAGTCACACAAAAGAGTTCCTTAAAAACTAAGATTACATCATGCTAAGTAACTTAATGTACACGCACTGTGATGGGCAGCCTCCCAGACGGTGAGAATGATCCCACCTCCTGGGACTCACGCCCTTAGTGTGGGCTGGACTTAACTATCTCTAAGATTAGGTTATAAAGAAATCTGCCTTCTGTCTTCTCTCTTGCCTGCTTGCTCTGATGGAAGGCAGCTGCCATGCTGTGAGCTGTGAACAGACCCACGCAGCAAGGCACTAGCTAACAGCGAGGACCTGCGAACCTCTGTCTGACAGCCCGTAAGGAACCTGATCCTCCCAACAAGCACATGAGTGAGCCTAAGTGGATCCTGCTCCAGAGACTGCAGCCCCAGATGACACCTGGACTGGAGCCTTGTGAAAGCGGAGGCACCCAGTGAAGCTGCACTTGGATTCCCAACCCACAGAAACTGTGACAGGAATAAAAGTTTGTCGTCTCAACTCACTAATTTGTTGCACAGCTATAGAGAACTAATACACATACTTATAAATAATCTGTGAAATAATAATCCAGATTGTACAATGAGGAAATTACTGTATGAGTGTTTTAGGAAGTAGACTTCCAGGTCACACAGACACTGGATAGCAAATGACAGCTGCTATGCATTAAGATCAGCTTGAATTCTGTCCACAATCCATTAACTCAGCCGTTGGAGACACACATTTAACCCAGTTCCTATCAAGCTCCCTAACACCATGTCCCAAGGAGCAGCTTGTAGAGGGTGCAGTATGTGAATATCACCCCATGTCACCCTCGCCCCAAACAGTTCTGCTTTTATCTTAAGACCACCAGGCCCACTCAGAAGCCCTTGGGTCCGCCGGACACAGAAAGCAGGGAAAGGCGTAATATCCAAGAGGCTCAGAAAATGATACTGAGCCCCATACATTTTCTCCTATTTGTAAAATGAATAGAGTTAGGTGCTTCCTACTGTGTGGCCTTAGTTTTGTTTTTTTTTTAAGCATGCAAATAATGCATTCTGAAAGGTGTATTCAACCAACTAACTCCACCTCAGTGACACCAGTGAAGTTACCACCGGGGGTCCTCACCACAGCAGACACACACTCCAGGGTGTCTGAAAGTCTGAAAAAGGGGTGGAGGCCCTTCTTGAGGCTGTCACCCACTTGTCCAAATGTGGGAACATGTGGGGTTTGTAAAAATGTGAGTCATAGGAGAAAAATGACTGAGAACCACTTCCCCAGTTATCTGAAGAAATAAATGTTACTTTTTACAGTTTATACTCCCATAAGCCTCAAGGTCTGCACACAGAACACAAAGCAGTAGCTTTCCCCAAGATCCCTGCAGGGCTGGGAGGACGGTGTGGGACCTCACCTCTATTTTCTGGTAGACCTCCTTAAACATCCCAGGGATTACGTACTGGCGCTCTACCGCCTGGATCTCGTCTCTGCTTGGCCAGATATCTTTCAGAAATACCTGTTGTCCCTTTGCGTTTACTCCTAGGGAAAAAATGTTTACTAATGAGAAAAACTTTCTAATATCCCATTTTCATTATCACGCACAGTCCAGTCTCTTCCTTCTCGGTTGGTACAGGTAGTCACATTCTATAAAGCCCCTGGGAACACTAAATTAGTGGACACTGAATCACTGCCCTGTTCACAAAAGTGTGACCAGGGGCTAGTAGGAACCTAACCCTGTATCAAACAATCAATACACAGATCGATACGCAGCCTTGTTTTACGTGTGCTTCTGTGCCTTACTTAATATATAATAGTTTATTGTTGACTCATTAACACTGGACTTACGGCCAACAGCACTGTAACTCATGCCTGAATGAAGCTTATCTGAAACACAGGCAAATTACAGTCTTCTCGTGCTTAGCAACACCAGGTAGCACTTCAGGACTATGCTCAGGGGCCACTTTCAATGCTGAAATCGTCACAAAAAGCACAAAAAAAATGTAGAAAACATGGCCCTAAATAGACTGAGAAAACGATATTTGTTTATGGTATGAGAGCTGAAGCAAGAAGGCCGAGCATGGCCTTGCTGGAACTCAGTGTGGAAAGCACACGCTGCATGACTTGAGGTTTTCACTCCTCTGCACTTGTCTGTGAATGACCATGAATGCACCACAGGTATTGATTTGGGGGTTAAAATATATTTTAGTGACTAGGAAAATTTGCAAATATAAAATCTATAAATAATGAGGATCCACTGTATCTCTAAAGTTATAATTTCCTAAAAGTAAATTTAAGGGACATTGTTTTTATATTATCTAATATGCTTAGAGTACATGGCAAGCAGCAAGCCCAGAGGAAAGGAGATAATGTATCATTTCTCCTGAATTTTGAGAAGCTGAACTATCTGGAGTGTGTTCCCACAGAGTACATATTAAAACAATGCCTATCATTACATTACAGCAGGAGCTGGACAGGGAGGACCTGCAGGAGAAACCAGAATAGCAAGATCTCTATTACTTTTGGCATTTACTTCCCTTTTGTCATTCCTTACCCTCGATAGATTCTACTTCAGTTATGTTTTGGCTGTGAACTGAAAAGATTCTTCTCTTTGTCTCATATCTGGAGAGTCTATACTTCATTTTTTATTAAGGAAAGCAGCAGCTTTCTTCCACTAATGTTTTCAAATTCACTGGAGGAAAATTACGGCCACACAAACAGAATCTTACCCAATGGCTCTTTCTCAAAGTCGATTCTGATGGTCCCAGCGATGGCATATGCTATTACTAAGGGAGGAGAGGCTAAATAGTTGGCCCGAGTGTTGGGGTGGACTCGACCTTCAAAATTCCTGTTCCCAGATAGTACGCCAACAGCTACAAGGTCTCCCTGGGTAAGGCAAGAGAAAAATTAGGTCACAAAAAGAAGAGATTAACTAGGCTTATTGTCTAGGACCATTCACAATAGTTTTCACATCACAAGGATGTAACTTTAAGCTGCCCTTTCATCTGATCCTCTCCTACAATAAATAGGGGAGCAGGGTACACAGCGGTGTCCCTGTGAGAGACACTCTGGGTCAAAAAAAGTAGAGACATGTTCAGTGATTATTGCTCATGAGAAAATACCAGATAGGTTAGAAGGCAACATCCTACTTATTTCTGCCTGGGGCCTAAGAACAGACAAGGAAAGACCAAAAGTTGATAGCTAATGGAAACCAAAGTGACTTCTATAGATTCTATAATTAATGCAAAGCAAAACAAATAGTTTTTTCAAGGTTACAGAATTTTGGGGACAAAATAAAGCCAAAGCAATTTAGCTTAGATTCACTTGTGTGGAGACTTATGTGACTTTGAACCAATTTTCAAATTATGAGTATCAAATGATTCTAGGGCCCTCTGTAGTCAACACTAGCATGAATTGGGCACGTACTTGTGTGTCAGGCACTGCACTAAGTGTTCTATGTTCCTCCTCGTCATCCTAACTCTCACAGTTCTGTACTATACTATAGAGACTATCTCCACTTTACAGCTGTGGAAACTCAGGCACAAACAGGTCGATTAACTTGCTCAAGGTTACATGGTTAGTAATTTTAGCTCGACTCCAAAGACCATACTCTTAACCACATCCCCTGCTTCCATGGACCTTCCTGAAATGACCAGCATTTTGGTCACACATTGTGTGAGAGGGAACAACAGCTCTGAAGACCCGCAGGATCCTCTGTGATTACCTGAATGATGGCGTCTACTACAGGTTCAGGTAAGGGCCCGCTGTTGCCGATGCAGGTCATGCAGCCGTAGCCCACCACGTCAAACCTGGGGACCAAAAGGGAAGCACAAGAACAAGAACAACTTTCAGTGAGCCCTTCTGCTGGTGACAGTTTCTGGAGGCCACCAATCAAAAAGGACCGAAGCGCATGGTGTTTAGTACAGTGCTCTTTCTGTAACACTTTCACTCTAGAGAGCATTCTGACACAGCGTATCTAAAAATACCACTCATGTTTTTTTACTTACAGAAAGGAGTTGAACTACATGATCTAGAATTTTTAAAAGTTGAACTTAGATATGCCACTTAATGTCTTTATTCACCACTATTATTGTATAATCCCAAGGACCTTTGAATTTTATGAGGCACATGAATAAAATATAGGTCATCTACATTAGGAATAATATGGAAATTGGAGAGATTGTATTTGGCAATACAGTCATGCACCATAGACGTATGGGTCAACGACAGACCATGTATATATAGACAGTGGTCTCACTGTCATGGTGCTGATTGTGTTGTAACTGCCTACAGTAATCAGTTCAGTAACACGCTGTATAGGTCTGTAGCCTAGGAGCAATAGGCTATACTGTACGGCCTAGGTGTATAGTATGCTATACCATCGAAGTTTGTGTAAGTACATTCTGTGATGTTCCAATAAGGATAAAATCACCTCAGGACGAATTTCTCAGAACGTATTTGCCTCAAGGAATTAGGATGCTTTTAGTCATGGTAAATAATTATTTTCAGACCAAAAGGCAGACTTGCAGTTGCAGAGTCACCGTTAGCCCATAGCATACCTTGGTGCAACTGAGAAAAGACACCCCCTCCTCTAGGAGGGTGCAGCACCACATCAGGGCACAAGGCTTGGTAAAGCAGAGCACAGGCTCAATTTTAGTCCCTGCTCTGCCCTTAGAGGGCACCCTTGTATGATGAACAACCAGCACAAATGTACAGGAGGGGCCCTATTGAGTTGAAATGTAAGGGTTTAAGTTTGTTTACTATCTGATAAAAGATTATGTGATCAGATACCATCAGATAAGCTCACATCTGTTACACGTGACATAGCAAGACACATGAGGAATAAAATGCAACGAAAGCAATGGTGTAAAAGAAAACTCTCCCTCACCCAAGTTTAGACAGATAAGGCATGACTCCGCTTTCTCGAAGGTAGTAGGTGACCACACCGCTCCCAGGAGACAGGCTAGTTTTGATATAAGGCTTCACGTTCAAGCCTGCGTCCACAGCTTTCTTTGCTAACAATCCTGTGAAATGGCAAACACAGAGACAGCGTGGGTGGCTGCTTGCTCCTGGTGCCAGGGAAGCTTCAGGGAAGAACCTGATTTTTCAGTCTGCAATTCCTGCCACAGCCTGACCAAGCCCCCTTCGTGTTGGCACTTATTGCCATTTCTGCTGCCTAATGGAAAGCTCACGGGCCCAAAGTTATTCACATGTATGCAGTAAACTCAAAATTAGTCATGGAAATGAAGAAAGAGATGTGTTTACTTGTTTTTTAAAGAGATAAACCTAAAGCCACTTAGGAATATATTACAAAATGAGTTTTCAATTTTTAGAAGTAATCTTTTCTTTTTATTTCATCATATAATTGGGGTACAAATATTGTTAAGGTTACATATATTGCCCCTGCCATCCCCCCCCCCCCATGTCAGAGCTTTGAGCATAATTATGTTTGTCTGGATGAAAATTGTAATTGGAGGGTCCCTTTCTGAAAGTATATCAATTGTGTTCTGGTTGGTAAGGAATAGTCAGCTAAGAAGTGAAAATCTAGTCTTCAACTATTTCTTGAAGTGGAGGATCAAGAGTTCCTAGGCCACTGGATTTTGGCAGAGACAGAGGCTGTTACTGGAACACTGGGTGCTCTGTCTCAGGAAGTACCACAGAAGTAGGAAAAAAAATAAGGAGTGGGGGTGGAAGTATAAAGGGACAAAAAACTACGGACAAGCTAATGACTTAAGAAGACTGGCTTGCTCTGGACAAGGAAAGCTTAGGTGGCAACGACGGACTCAGACAAAGGTTTTCCTTATGCCAGTGTCTGCTTCACAAAAAAAGAACTGCTGACACTGTCTATGGACACAAGAGATACTCTTGGGGATGGCTAAAAGCTTGGACACTGTAAGGACCTTATATTAGTGAAAGCCTGCATGTAAATATTAACTACTTAACCGGAATTGCGTAACAGGTCAGGTGCACCAGTGCCCTATGCCCTAATTCAGATGCACTTGCCAACATACCGAAATCAGAACTGGTCAGGTGTTTGACAGAGAACAAAGTCTGTGACGTGACAACAGGTTTTTTTTTTTTTTCCCTTCCAAAGTCTGACACAACATTCTAGGCTTTACCAGAAATTCAGCTTCCTTTGCCACCTTCTACATGTTTTCTATGTTAATTCTCAAGAGAAAGACTATCATGCATTGTGAATTCTATTTTAAATACTTTGCTTTGGACATTATTTATTGTGTAGATATTTCTGGGCCAATAAATCTCTGTATCTGGAAAAGGCAAGGTTCGGGGAACTACATGCAGATCTCAGCGAATGACCTCGGGTCATGTCTTAGGAGATTTCCACCTACACATGCACATGACTATGGGCACAGAGTCAAATGCACTCACCTGCTCCCAGCATCACAGATGGATTACTGGTGTTTGTGCAGCTAGTAATGGCAGCGATGACTACAGAACCATGAGTAAGGGTGAACTCACTATTATCATACATAAATGTCTTATGGTCATTATGATGGTCTGGAGCAACTTGGAATCCTTTAAATCCTTGCTATAGGAAGAAAAAAAATATATAGATATGATATAAGAAGAAAAATATACCTTGCTATAGAAAAAAATATATATGCTCAAAAGTTCTCACTTTGGAAGAAGGAATACTTTGGTAACAATAATTTTAAAGGCCAATTCTTAACAAAACAAATATTTCTGCCAGCAAACTCTGAAATGCTACAGAAAAATTAAAACTCTTTACTCTTTTTTAAATCTTTACAAAAGGCAGTCATGATTTCTGAATTTACTCTCTATTGAAATTGGTAACCTCCTTCCCACCTCAAAGATGGAAATGATAAAACTACAAATTTATTTCAAAGTTAGTCTAAATAAAACTCAATTGATATTATTGTAGAGTTTAATGGATACAGACTGACTGAGGCTACTGATTTTAGCCTTATGGAAATTTAGGAAAAGGCACCATTTTGACCAGAGTCAACCAATCATGATCAGTAATGCAAACAAAGCATGGCTAAACACTTGGTATAACGCTGGTGTTCCCCAGGTGAAACCTATCACACATCTTCATCATTCACTTGAGAAGTGTTCAATGAAAAGCCACTGGGTCCAAGACATTATGCTAGGTACTTTGTGGGACTGCAGCAGGGTGATTCAGACACAAATCCTATTCTCAAAGATACAGCCCAGTAACAGAAACCATACGTGCAGCAGATGTAAGTTAAAGACAATGTAAGTTAAAGAATACAATATGCCATCAAGGGGCTTTAGACCCAGTGCCAGGAAGTTTCGAACAAGGGGAAGATGACTTTCTGCTGAGAGTCTGAGGCCACACTGCAGAGGAGCTGGTATCCGCACAGGGCTTTATGGAGCTGACAGAATAGGACACGAGGAGATGAAGAAGACACGAAGAGACATGCAGACAGGAAGTGGTGCCAACGAAGACAAGAAAGCTTAGGTAAGTAGAGTAAATAATGTGGCCAGGGCCATGTGAGAAGGAGACAAGCTGACAAAGGTGGGCTGAATTGTGTTTATAGGGCACATACTCTAAGGAAGCCCTGTGGCTTGTAGCTGACATTAAGGGCTTCCGAATAGAGAAGAAACACCCTCGGCACCAGGCTGCAGCAAAGAGTCATCATCCAGTGGGGGTGAAACCGGGCGTGGGGTGGGGCCGGGAGGATTTCAACCTCCCTTCCCAGACCCCTACCTTGGCTCCAAGGCAGCTCTCAAAGTCCTTTTTCATGTCAGACACAGCAACTTTGTCCTGAGGCCTTTTGGGTCCACTGCAGCAAGGCACCACTGTTTTTAAATCTAATTCCACAATCTGTTCATCCAAAAGAAAAGGAATTATAGAATTCACATTATACCCACAAAGAGGAAACACAAGGCATGCCAGAGAACTGAAAACATCACAACAATAAGAATAAGCAAATATAACAAAACAACCACATTCAAAAACAAAAAGGCCACTGTTTAACACTAAAGTGGTTAATTTCCCAAGATCAAGATGGGCACTTAAGTAGCGTGAGGCAGGCAGGAAGCCTTGCTGCCCCTCAGAAAGGTCAGGGTGGGCACTGCAGGTGCTGCCCAGTGTCTTCTACTAGCCCACCATTAGAAAGCAGCTTGTGGATGCTTTTTATTGCTGAAGGTGGGTGGAGATGGGTTTTCTACTGAAATTATACTTCCAGGGTGATTTGGGAGAGATGCAGCCATTCAGTCATCAATGCCAAGAAATGGGCCTTAGTCTAGTTGAATATTTCCTTCCCTCAATGTAATATGGAACAAGAGTCCCAGGTCCAGTTTACTCTACAGTCTTGGCTGCTTAGAAAAATGTGGATTCAGGCTGGGCGCAGTGGCTCACGCCTGTAATCCTAGCACTCTGGGAGGCCGAGGCAGGCGGATTGCTCGAGGTCAGGAGTTCGAAACCAGCTCTGAGCAAGAGTGAGACCACATCTCTACTATAAATAGAAAGAAATTAATTGGCCAACTAATATATATAGAAAAATTAGCCGGGCATGGTGGCGCATGCCTATAGTCCCAGCTACGTGGGAGGCTGAGGCAGTAGGATTGCTTGAGCCCAGGAGTTTGAGGTTGCTGTGAGCTAGGCTGACGCCACGGCACTCACTCTAGCCTGGGCAACAAAGCAAGACTCTGTCTCAAAAACAAAAAAAAAGTTAAAAAAAAATAAAAAATAAAAAAAAAGAAAAATGTGGACTCAGTTTGCATCCTAGAAAATAAAGGTAAATCATTGGATAATTAGAACTAACTGATTTATTTGCACCTTCCCTTCTTTCTAGGTCTATAATAATGATGGGCTTAGCCTTTAAATATTAATAGCTCTTGCTCCTCCGGTAAAGTCTTTCAGTGGTCTTCCACAGGAGGGGTGTGAATCAGTAGTTCAAAAGAGGGGAGCATGCTCAGCTCACAATGATTAGGTCACTGGGAATGTAAGAAATGATATTATTCTGATATGTTTGCAATTTCCTTATCCTTTTAATTTTTCAGACTTTTAACATTCTGTTCTCTTGCAAAACTTGGCAGTGACTAATTTCCTTCAAGTATATACAACCACCCCTCTGCCCCCGAAAAAATACATGCAACTAAAATCGCAGCCTTGAGGAGGAAATACATGCTCTGTGGAAAGTGCTCTCATACCTGGGCGAAGTCTGGGTCTTGAGAAGGGTCATTGAAATCTCGAAACATTCCCATAGCCTGAAGATATTTTTTAATGTGCTTTACAGTTTTTTCATCACGACCTAAATGGCATGTTATGGAGTAACATGTAACATATGTTAATATTTCCTGGTTGAAGACTATAAGCTAATATGTCCATCAGCAATTATACAAGTATATAATATATGTTTCACTCACACACACCAACAGCTGTTGATATTTCAGCTTCCAGACTAACAGTCTGACTCTCTAGCTGATGCTGTTTTCTACTGGGGGCCATTAACTGATATGTTGTTCCTAACAAAGCGACTATTTTCTGAAAAAGATTCTGGTTCTACCTATAGGTACTCCTCCTCTTCTTGCTTTTTAGGTTTGTTTTGTTTTCTTTATTTGAGACAGGGTCTTGCTCTGCTGTCTGGGCTAGAGTGCAGTGGTGTCATCACTGCAACCTCACACTCATGGGCCCAAGTGATCCCTTTGC
The DNA here is from genome assembly GCF_040939455.1 of Microcebus murinus. NCBI lineage: Eukaryota > Metazoa > Chordata > Mammalia > Primates > Cheirogaleidae > Microcebus > Microcebus murinus. Next base: position 56,443,475 of record NC_134115.1, on the reverse strand, counting down.
TTCAGCTTCCCAAAGTGCCAGGACTACAGGTGTGAGCCACCGCGTCCAGTCTCCCCCTCTTTTTGGTTACAGTCCTTAATTAGGAGAATCCTAAGCCTGAGCTAATTGTCAAATCACACCTATGCCACCTTCAACTGGCCATGAAGACTTTCAGCATTCCAATTATTATTTTTAAAATAATAACCCACCTCACCTCCACCCCAAGCTATAAGCACGTTCTGTGTGCCTCTTGTACTGTGTGCTAAACATTCTAAATGTGTTACCCTCAATCTCTAATCCTTTATCATGACCCTATGAGACAAGTACAATTATTATTCTGATTTATAGACGAGGAAATGGTGGCTCAAGAAGATTAAGTAACTTTTTCCTATGGAATGCAGCCAGTAAATGGCAGAACCAGGATCCGAACTTGAGTTTGACTCCAAAGCTCAAAGTCTTAACTCACAATGTTGTATCACTAGGAATATAACTCTGAACCTTCTGCTGTTTAACTCTTATCAAGCCCCTGGTGTAGGAGATAACAGCCCACCCATTTTTCCCTGACAGTTACATGAGACTGAAAGCCTGATTATTGGATCTACCATACATCAGAATTTTTTATATTTTCTTTCTTAACTGAATGGTAAAGGTCATCAGCTTTCAGCATGGACTTCATAAAACAACAGCTGTCCAACCTTCATTAACAGATTTATCATGACCTATTGTTGAGCCAATTGTTTACTATTATACATCCCATGCCATGTTCTTCATGAATATGACCGGGAGACATTTCTCTCAGGGTTTTGTACGGGAAAGGATTGGACTCTTCTGAAGCAATATGTTTGCTTCAATTTAATAGAGTTTACAAATCGGGCACTGGATCACCAGGAAGTTTAGTGGCCGCCTCCAGCACCACAGAAACCCAGCTTCCTTCTGGACACACCCTGCAGCTTTTCCCTCTGTGCCAGCACATACCCTGTCCCTCTGTAGACTGAGTTCCTCAACTACTTATCCTGTTCTTTTAGCTCTACCTCTTTTTCACTTCAAATCCTTTGGGGAACACAAAGATGTATTAATCAATTCCAACATGGTTATATTTAATTAAAACATTTTTTAAAATAAGCTTTTCCATCACAATCTTTACTATTTCCAGAGGAATTTCCTCAGGATAAGACTCGGATTTATTTAGAGTCTGTAAGATTCTCACAAATCCCTTCTCATAGGCTTGTCCCTTCTCTTAGACACCTCTTCAAATTTCACCTCCAAGGGCCCTTTGCTGACCTTCCTATTACATAAAAAGCACTCCCAGGGTACTTCATCCCTCTTCCTGCCTACTTTTTCATTATCACATTTACTCGGTTGTTTAATTGTTCCCTATCTTTCTCCTTCACTGGAATGTAAGCTCTATGAGGGGAGGGACTTTATCTCGTTTATCTTTGGGAACTAGACCAGATATTGATAATTTGTTAAATGGATGACTGAATGAAATTTAATGTTTTTAAAATAATCTGGAGACAATTAAGAAAAAGCTTTCTCAAAGTTAAAAAGTCAAATTTCTAAACAAATACATACAGAGTTAAAGAGATCTATCAACACTTAAAATGCCTTGATACGCTCTCATTTCACCTTTTGGACAGCCCCGAGAGGGCGCTGCGGAGTCCCACCCAGCTGGGAGCCCAGCAGCTGCAGGTTTGGATTCTAGATCTACTGTGTCTGAGTCTTGGGTGATATAACATTTCCCTTATCCTCAGTTTTCTCTCTTATTAATTAATCAACTAATCAATCAATCTATTCTATAGATCTGTGAAGAGGATGACAGCAAATGCACATACATGTGCCTGGTGCACAGCAGGTACCACATAGATAGGAGGTACCATTACTACGATCACTTGTCTAATGTCAAAAAACTAGCAGAAGATCAGTATAAATATCCAGGCTTCTGGAGTGCCTGAGCTTTTTCTATTGACCATACCATCTTTGTCTCATACACTCTTAAATCCCAACAATCCATTTTGGCTCCATAGGGAGAAAAAAAATTGTGTAACTCTAACCCACTGCGTTCTGTTGGGCAGAGGCAGAAGGCAGTGCTCTGATTCTAAGTGTTCTATGAAACTTTCACCAACAGCCCTCTGCTTTCACGGTCTTTTACTTACCTGTCTGCTCCAGGTACTTGATACTAACTTCATCAACTGGGAAAAAAGCAGCAGTTGCTCCGTACTCCGGACACATGTTAGCAATTGTAGCTCGGTCAGCAATAGATAACTGGGCAACTCCTGGCCCGAAGAACTCAACAAATTTGCCCACTACCCCAACCTGGCGGAGGTGCTGAGTAGCAGAAACAACAGAAAAGTTTGAGATTTGACAGGCCATGTTTAAAATGCAGAATACTATCTTGTGATTCTTATAAGATAGCCTTCTGAATAAACACAAACAATAAATTAGCCCAACATATTTTTGATTGCTTTAAAAAATAAAATTTAAAAAGCAATGCCAACTAAATGCAACATGGTATCCTGGAACAGAAAAGGGACATTACTGACAATAACTGGTAAAGTCTGTACTTTAGTTAAGAGTGCTATAGCAATGTTAACTTCTTAGTTTTGGTAAATGTGCCATGGTTATATAAGACGCTAACATTTGGGAAGCTGGAAGAAAGATAACAGAAATTCTCTGTACTACCTTTACATCAACTCTCCTATAAACTTAAGATTATGTCAAGTTTCTTATTTTAAAAAAGAAAGAAAAAGTACACCAAAAATACAAATAACATTAAGAAAAGTTTTCAAAATGAGTAACACTTTCTCTTTCTAATGAGATCACTGAAAGTGCCTAAAAGTGCTAAATATTAAACTTTTTCAACCTAAATAAATTACTTGTACTAAGAAAATGACTTGTTTTCACAGCTGAAATGAATAAAATTCATGCTACAGCTACAAGCCAAATGCAACCCAAAGGTCCCCATATCTGACTTGCCAGATCTTTTCCACACAAGCCACCAGCCAGGAGCGAAGCCCCAGGGACTGACTTAACACTGCATGAAGTCAGTCTCATGGGCTGTGGACAACCACATGGACAGGCTCTTTGGGTTACAGGGAATTCTGCCAAATTTTGTGAGCAAGTCCAGTATCATATCCAAAAAAAGAGTGCACAGACATTTGTGATAAGCTGTGTTTAAATAAATTCAATTCCAAATTCCACAAATATTAAATCAAAGAGAAACTTATTTTGGCCTTTAACAATATAGTGTTCATGCAAAAGATTCTAAACTTCCAAACTATAAAACCAAAAAAAAAATTATGTTTGTGGTAATAAAAAAACCATTACTTTTCTAACAGTCTCTCAAAATGAAATGGCCTTTTTGCAAAACAAGTAAATCACAAAAAAAGATAATTTCCTAGCTAAAGAAAAAAACTGTTATTTTACAGCTTGGAGAAACATCTGTCACAATAATGTAGCTTATAATACAGAGATGAGAATAAAAAAGGTCAAACACTGTTCATGGAACTAATTTGCTACTTACATATAAAGGGGAACTATGTGGGAAAAAATGTAGTAAAAGTATAAACATATGCATGGGAATGATTCTCACAACCTCAGGATAGTGACTATTTTTAGCAATGGGAAGTGTGGCTTTAGACAAAAACATTACATAATATTTCTTTAAAAATATAGAGAGCTCTGAAGCAAACATGGCAAAATGTTATCATCTGTTAAACCTAGGTGGTGAGTATATGAAAGCCATTTTAATTTCTGTGTATTTGCACTATTTCGTAATTTAGAAAAAATTTTTAAGAAAAAGATCCATGCAGCAACAGAAGAGTAAAATGGACACAATTATCTAAACATAACCACAGAACACTCTCATTATCTCATCTCCTTGTAAAATCATCAGTGTAGTTAGTTTCCCAGCATTTCTAGAGCACACGGACACCCAGGGAGACTCCATTATGTATTTCCTCCCTGTTTGTCAGCATGGCTTTCCGAGACCACAGAAGAGGCAGCACTCCTTACCTTGGTAATGGTGAGCACGATGTCAGTGGACGTTACCAGAGGGTGGGGCTTCCCCATCAGCATGTAGCCAACCACCTGGGGAAGCACCATGCTGATTGGCTGACCCAGCATGACAGCTTCTGCTTCAATACCACCCACACCTGCAGTGAATGCAAGACCACAGTAATGTTTTCTTTATTCCCTCCTGTGTCTCTCAGATACCAATTCAGTGTCATTAACAGCTATAATGTTTAAGTGGTACAGAGTTAAGTATCCAGAAAGAGCAGTTATTGTTTTCTCTATTTCCCTCTACAAAAATTTTTAACAAGTGTTTCTCAAAGTGTGCCCCCCCCCAATACTTGCATCAAAATCCCCTCGGTGCCACACCCAAAGGAGTGCGGGCTTCAGGAGTCTCCATTTGTAACAAACACCCCAGGTGATTTTTATTTATGCTGAATGTCCCTAATCCCTTGTTCCAGTTGATTCTTCCAGAAGTAATTTTTTTTTTTTTTTTTTTTGAGACAGAGTCTCGCTTTGTTGCACAGGCTAGAGTGAGTGCCGTGGCGTCAGCCTAGCTCACAGCCTCAAACTCCTGGGCTCAAGCAATCCTGCTGCCTCAGCCTCCCGAGTAGCTGGGACTACAGGCATGCGCCACCATGCCCGGCTAATTTTATATATATATTAGTTGGCCAATTAATTTCTTTCTATTTATAGTAGAGACGGGGGTCTCGCTCTTGCTCAGGCTGGTTTCGAACTCTTGACCTTGAGCAATCCGCCCGCCTCAGCCTCCCAGAGTGCTAGGATTACAGGCGTGAGCCACCTCGCCCGGCTCAGAAGTAATTATTGAGTGCCTAAGTATAAAAGTGCTTTTCTGGGCACTGGAAAAGTAGCAGTGAATAAAATAGACAAAAGTACCTCTCCAATACTTGTGGTCATGCAAATTAATGCTACTGTGATGTAATGGCATCAAATATGCCCAAGAACAGCATATATGAAATGCAAACCTGGAAGAACACTCACCCCAACCAAGAACGCCCAAACCATCAATCATGGTAGTGTGCGAATCCGTGCCCACGAGGCTGTCTGGATAGTAATATCCATCCTGATCAAATACCACTCTTGCTAAATATTCCAAATTCACCTGGTGGATGATTCCTGAGCCAGGGGGAATAATCCGCATGTTGTGAAAAGCTTGGGAACCCCACTAGGATTGACAAATGGAAAGAACACTATGAACACATGAGGTACCTTTACTCAGCCCATCTCCTTGGCACCACTCCCTTGTGCCCCACATACACAGAAAACCAAACAACAGAAGCAAACTTTGCCCATACCTTTAAAAATTCAAATCTTTCTCTATTTCTTTCAAATTCCAGGTCTTGATTCTTCTGTAAACTGTCTGCCCTGTCAGAGAAAAACTAAATGTATACATTTTGAGGCTTAAAATGTTATTGGTCGGCCAGGTGCAGTGGCTCACACCTATAACCCTAGCACTCAAGGAGGCCAAAGTGGGAGGATCACTTAAGGTCAGGAGTTAGAGACCAGCCTGGGAAAAAGCGAGACCCTGTCTCTACTAATAGAAAAAATAAGTAGCCGATGACTGAAAATAGAAAAAAATAGCCGGGCCTGTAGCCTCAGCTACTCGGGAGGCTGAGGCAGGAGGATCGTTTGAGCCCAGGAGTTTGAGGTTGCTGTGAGCTAGGCTGATACCACAGCACTCTAGAGTAAGACTGCCTCAAAAAAAAAAAAAAAAAATGTTACTGGTCAAACTCATTGGTGATGAATAAACAAAGTGGTATTATGTATTTCACTCATGACTATTACAAGGTAGAAAAGGAGAGATCACTAGTGAGAGTAAAAAGAATAATTACTGTCTTGAATTCAAGTTAAAACCAAGCTAATCATAAAGTCTGAATCTCAGAAACAGACTCAAGACGTTTATATGACAATGGCAGCTGAGATATAAAAGGACTCTTTGTTTCTGTACCCCTTTCTCATCCAGACCTCATCATAACACCTCTCTAAGCTGAGCTGTGTCTGGGCTGGCATTTTCACCTGTTTATGTTGGGAGAGGGGAAACCAGCAATGCCAAATGGCTTAGTCATTTATAGACTCACAATCTCCTGCCAGACAGGCTTACGAGGAGGATGGTGCCACCCAAGAAGGTCTGCAAACCACATGTTATATGCTGAGATTTACTCAGGTCATACAGTCCATCAGGACAATGTGGGCAACAAAGGCGGCTTTCCAGGATTTTTATACAAATTGCAATGTTTTGAGTCAAGGAAGAATAAGTCATAGTTGCAGTTTCAGCACACAGAAGGTGCTCATAAATTGCATGTCATAGGATTGAGTGAACACAGGAAAGAAGAGCAAAATTAACAGATAAGATGAAAGTCAGACTTCATTTTTTAATGATAGTTAATACTTACTGACATTATTAGGTACCAGCCACTACTCTTAATGCTTTACTTTAATTTTCTCATTTAGTCTTTGTAGTAACTCTTCGAGTTAGGTACAATAGCCACATTTTTCAAATGAAGAAACTGAGACACAGAGAGAAGATCAGAAAACTTGCTTAGTACCACACAAGCTAATAAATGGGAGAACTGAAAATGGAACCCAGATGGTCTGACTCCAGAGTTCTCTTAATCCCTAATTCCACACTGCCTCCCTGGAGTAGTAGTCACAGATGGTGGCAGTGATGGTGGCAGTGGTGACAACAACCACTAGCACAATAACAGCAGCAGCAGGAGCTAAAAGGCAACATTACACTACAGGTGCTTCGCGCTTTACACATGGGGACTCACTGAACCATCACAACACCTCCTCCTACAGACAGGACTGTCATTCTTGATGCAGAGCAGCAGCAGGTGAGGCACAGAAAGGTTAGAGAATTTGTCCAAAGTCAGACGACTGGTAAAACTTAGAGCTGTTCCCTGGACCTGGGTCTGACAAGCCCAGAGGTCTCTACCTTGACCACTGTCCTCCCCACCCATTCCTACCTTCCCTTCACTTATTCATCTAGGAAAGCCTATCATGTGTGATGTGCTGGAAGTACCATGGTGCAGAAGCTATGTGTTCACTGCCCACCTAGAGATCAGAGCCTGGTGAGAGGCGCAGAGAAGCACCCAGGCAATTATAAAAGAGTGTGATCATCAATGCCTAACATGAGAGGCACAGGGTGCCATGGGAGCACTCAAAAAGGGCCATGAACTCAGACCAGGGCGTCCAGAATGTCTTCTAAAAGGATATGTTGGTATACTGTGCAGGACGAGAGGGAGCTGGCCAGAGAATGATGGACAGACATTCTCTGGGAAGAAAAGGACTGGAAGCCCATAGTATTTACCTCACAACAAACATATTCAGTTACCACACTGATCTTTTTTATCTTTTTCTCCAAGACAAGAATCAGTTTTTTTAATGGGATCGATTCGTGAGACCTTACAGCAGGGGGTTATGAACTATAGTCCATGAACCAAATTTGGCCTGATGTCCATATAGGTTTGGCCTTCAAGGGAAGAATGATTTTTACACTTTTAAAGGTTGGGGGGAAAAAAGAATATGTGACAGAGATAGTATGTGGCCAGCAAAGCCTAAAATATTTACCATTGGCCCTTTACAGAAAAAGTCTGCTGATCTCTGCCTGAGAGAACAAATGTCTGTGAATGTGCATACATGTGAGAGAAAAGCAAAAGAAAGTTAAAAGGAAAGGAGAGACCCTGCTATAGCAGAACAAGGCAGGTCACCGGAGCAGACATCTGCATCAGCAGAACCTTCGGGACCCTCTGGACAAGCTGCAGCTATTCGTTAAGGCCCTGTCTCCACCTTCTTTGCAATATACACTGGGGGCTCTGTCCCTCTACAGCCCCCCTTCTCTTTGAGTCCAGATCTGCGTTCCCAATATATCCTAGGTATCTACATCAGAAATACTTCAACCACAAACTGAACAGGTCAAAGTCTACTGTGTGGCCTGCCTTCCTAATATCTGTTCCTCTTCCCCATCTGTCCATGTCTCGTGTAATGACCTCCTCTCCCACCACTCAGTTCCTACAGCTATCAAAGTATTTATTCCAGAAACAGCATCCTAGAGGCTTTTAGTTGTTCAACCTACCTTCTGCCCTGTCACCTGAATCAGTTTTATAAAATACAGATCATCATGCACCAACTTGAATCTGCCAATCACTCCCCATTTTCTAGTGAAGTACAAATTCCTTGTCATGAAAACCCAAGTCCTGCGATCTGACCTCAACCTTCCTTTTTAAACCTTCTCCTACCCTCCAATCCAAACCCTCAGCTTCAGCCAAACCCTAGCCCTCACACACTCTCCCCTGAACCCCACCTTCCTCATGCCTTTGCACACTCTATTCTCTCAAGAATAGAGTGCCTTTTCCAGCTCTTCTCTCCTTGGTAAACATGGGGCAGGATCCAGATCACATGATGCTCCTTGGACCGCCTCCAAAACCCTCAGGTCAGCACGATTCACCCCTTTCTCTGGAGTGCCTACATTTACCAACTGCATGGAAGTTGTGTGTTCACTAATCTTTCCCCTCTTCTAAACTAACCTGTTTCTTGAGTAAATATTGTCATGTAATGGGTCTGTTAAAAGAATTTAAAAGAAAAAAAGGGCAGGTATCTCTGACCATGATTTCTAGCAAACACAGGTGAGATTCTTCACCAGATGTGGCCCCTACTCTGATGCCCCCACCTCTTCTGCTATCCTTTGAGCACTTCTGGGCTTCGGGTCATTGTCCCTGATCCTCTTCCCGCCAGCACCAGAGGACATCAGAGCTTCTCAAGCAGAAGCAGGACTGGACAGGGAATGTTTATCCCAGAAAACACTGGGGACATCAGTTTGACAGAAGCAACATATTCACAGGAGCAGAAGCTAGAAATGCTTGGGCTGTTTCATGATATGGTAATTCCAGGCAAGAACTTATTTACTCAGGAAAACGAAACATCTATTATACTAGGCTTGGTGAAATTAGCCTAGTTCTAGTTATTGGAGTGAATAAATAGACCTGGAATCCACCACTTAAAACTTTCCTAAATTAGCGTAATCTAATAAACTTTTGATAAGGTCTCTGAATGTAAATCCCTCACAGGCAAAAGAGGAAATTTCTCCTTAGTTTCTTAATTTGAATTAAGATTTGGACATAGTTCGATTTCTGAGAATTACATTTTAATGAAGCTCCAGAAATTCACAACTTCCAGAGGAATTAGTTTTCACACTCATTAAATCTGGTCAGAAATTGTTATGAAATTCATGTTGGGGGAAAAAAGTTATTCCTGAGATAACTTTGTAAAACATTACAATAATGTGTTAATTTGATCCTTAATTCCTAAAGATAGTATGAGACCAGTTAGTATTATTCAAACCAGGCAAAGAGCTTAGAAATATTTCACTGAGAAATTTACTGCTTTACCACCAACCCTTATCCAGTTTTTCTAGCTCATTCCTGGAAATAGAGCTGGAAAGGAGCCCACAGCATATAGTTCGACAACGGTTGAGACATATCACATTTAGTGCTTTACAAAAATGAGGAAAGAGACCTACAGGTCAAATTGCAAAACCACAACTCAAGAAATAAAAACATCACCATTGAAAACACTTCTAACAGAAATGTTCTGATTTATATACACACATACACACACACACGTGCACGCGCGAGTATATGGGAGTGTTGCTAGATTTGGATATCAATCTGGGTCAAAGTTCACTCCAGGATTTTGCTGTTTTCATTATAATGTTTTCAATACTACAGTATAAATGAAAAAGGTCTAAAAAAAATTGAAACCAGAGTTGATGAAAGTCAAGGTCTAAAGGGAAAAAAACAGAAAATTACAGTGAACTTGGTGATGACCCAGATGCATTAATAGCCATGAGCTCTTTGAATTTTGAATCAATGGAATTTAGACATGAAAACAATTGCAATTCTGTCTTCACCAGTACTTTCCCCTTCCAGGCCAACAAAATGAAGGTAAACTGATCAACATTAATGAAAGTCTGCAATAAAAATGAAGTTGGGCATGATTTTGTGAGGCTACTTTTATAACTTCTGAACATCTTACGCGCATATTTTAAGTATTCCTTTTGAAACCAAAATGATTCACATGATTTAGAACAAAAATGTAGGAGTGGGGGTGGGGTGGGGCAGTTGTGGGGGTGGAGGGACATATTGCCTAAGAATGGTTCAGAGTCCAAAGGAAAGGCAAGAGTTGGCAAGTATCTAGTCTGTCTGTTCCAAGGATCATCAGTTCAGGGGACAAAGTAGATTTCTCTTTATCCTGAATTTATCTGGTTTGGATATTGGCAATATTAACTTGAGATCAAAAATTTTCTAAATTTCTTTTGAGGCTACATGGAACCCATTTAAATCTCTAAGGAAGTAAATAAAGGTGTTTTTGTGTCCTTTTGAGTAGATTAGTTTGTTCCATATTCATCAATGACTTATACTTATAAAAATATTAGCTTCTTATTGTAAAAATAAAAACCAGTTATAATCCCAGAGATAACTGCTTAGCAGTTTGGCACCTCTTTTCAACCTTTCAATCCCTGCATAATTTTCCATCTATCTGAAATCACTCTATACACGCACTATAGTATCTAGGTCACTGCGCTGTAACGTGAGCATGTTCCAAGTGTTATTAAGCACTTTATAAATAAAACTATAAAGCTTACCTAATAATTCACTTTAGGGACATACCATAATTTAATGAATAATTTTCCTTTGTTGGACATTTAAATATTTCTAAGTTTTCATTTATAAATAATACTCCAATGATTTATGTATTTTATTTATGACACTTTTATTATTTATGATAATAATACTTAAATCAACTTTAATCCCCATTAAGCCTTTTCTGAACTTCAGCTATCTATTAAGGGTAGGCTTGGAAGTAGAAATTCCAGGACAAAGGATATAGAAACTTCTAAGACATTTATATATATATATAATGTTGCTTTCATTACTTCTAATTTACAGTGCTATCAGCAGTGTATAAGTATCTCTCTTATAACACTTTCATAGTTAATGTTTATTTTCTAATCTTAACTGTGTTGATAAGAGAAAGTGGTATCTCAAATATTTATTTTACTTTTCTATGGCTTGTAAGGTTGAATGAAAAGGCTTTATATACTGTTTACTACCATTTGCATTTCCTTTTATTGTGAAATGTCCCCTTCTCTTTGCTCATTTATCTGAAGAGACTATTTTTCTAAATGGATCATACACATACTTATATTAATATATTAAGGATAATCAACACTTTGTCATATTTGTTTAAATATTTTTCAAGTTATTTCCTCTTAACGTTGAAGTCATTAAATCTACAACTTTTTTTCGTTTTTTTCCTTGTTTCTTTCATTGCCTCTAAATTTAGGAAGATCTTCTCAAGACATTTGATACATAAATACTTCAATTTTCTTCTAAAATTTTTAAACATTTATGCTTTAATTTATATGAACTGCTCTTTGCCCTAAATAATTAATTTTCCCAGCATTGTATGTGGAAAAGTTATTTCCTTCTCCACCGATAGTTGATAACAATTTTTAGGTAATCATACTTCTAGGTTAAGATACTAGCCTTTTAACAGTACCTGACTGCCCTCCCTATATCCAAACCCTTGTTGTGTAATCTTGCAGTTGTTTCTACAAAACATGGACTGTACTCCCCACCCTAACTTTGGGTTAGATCATGTGACTCACTCTGATCAATGGCACTGTGAACAGAGGTGACTCTGTGCTGGCCCTCAGCTAGGCCTTAAAGATACTATAAATTTCTGCTTGTTCTCTTGAGCCTTTGTGATCACCCAGGCTTTCTCCTTCAGCCTGGGCCCCAAAAGCAACACAAATGGAACAGAGTTGCCCTGGCTGTCCTGCAGATGCACAGTTCAGTGTATAAGCAGCCAACCAGCTACTGCAGCATAAAGCAAGACCTGTCCAACTGTGCTCACCTAGGTCAGCTGACCTCCCAGCCAACTTGTAGAAGAAATCAATTCTTATTCTTGACTGCCACTGAGATTCTGGCGTTACCTGTTAACATGGCAATTGCTGATTTTTACACCTACCTTCACAGTGAAATCTTTGTGGTTTTGGCTGGTACAAACTCTCTGCTGTTTGGAAAAAAGGACAAATGGTAGAGTTTCTTCTTACTTCATTCCTGTTTGTCTATACCACTATGACTCAAAGGGCAAAGCCGACGGTTTCCTTTCTCTCGTTTAACTTCATAAGGTACTATTCTGGGCCCTATCACATCACTAAGTGCTTCTCTCGGATTCTATTGTAGCACATTTTTAGTATTTTATGTCTTTTTGTCTATCTTACAGGGGACTAGGATGCATAACAATGTTAACATGCTGATGCCATTTTAACCCAAAGATCCACTCCCAACACTTCTAATTTAAAGCAAAGGCATTTGGACAATGAGATTTAGGGATAAAACTCATTAAAATAAACTTAGGAAAATTGACCATTATTCCGTTATTACTGGACTCTTTCTTTTTCCTTTAAGAGACAGTGTCTTTCTTGCTCTGTTGTTCAGGATGGAGTGCTGTGGCGTGATCATACCTCACTGTAACCTGGAACTCCTGGGCTCTAGCAATTCTCCTGCCACACCCTCCTTAGCAGCTAGGAATACAGGTATGCATCACCACACCCAGTTCCTTTTTTTTTGTTTTTTATAGAGTCAAGGTCTCACTATGTTGCCCAGGCTGGTCTCAAACTCCCGGCCTCAAGTGATCCTTCTGCCAAAACTGCTGGGATTACAGGCATGAGCCACCACACCAGGCCCCATTTGACTCTTAATCTCACAGAATTTAGATAGTCATCTGTTCAATGGGCTAGGGTTATAAATGTTACATTTATTTTGCTTAAGAAGTACTTACTTTCAAAGTTTATTAAGAGGTCAGGCCTAAGTTGCTAGTTGGCAACTACATACTCCCATGTTCAATTTTCTTTTCTGTAAAAGGTTTTCTTTAGTAAGACATTTTAATATGCACACCTTTGGATACCAAGGGTGATGGGATAGATAAAAAGAGAAACCCAACTATCCTCAGAGATTCAGTTTTTCCCTCTTCTAAAGGTGTTATGGCCACCTAAACTTGGATTCCCATTTACCAAGATTCTCACTTAAGGCTAATTTCAAGGTTACTTGCTTTGGTGTAGTAAGTAAGTGCCTATTTACATACATGCTCAGCTCTTGTATTTGGGGAGCTGACAGTCTACTCACAAGGCAACTCAAGTGACAACTTCCCTTCAAGGACTACAGGCCTGCTGAAGACAGTAAGTCTTAGTCTTCTAGCAAACTGAAGAACAGGCAGCTTGAAAGGCTGGAGAGTGAGGAATTCCTAACAGAAGAGGATTTAAGCTGGCCTGGAAGGACAGGGAGGATTTTGGCAGGAAAAGAGAGGATATTCCAAACAGAAGAAGGAAAAAAAAAGAAAAGAAAGGGATAGGTATTACAGAAACCCACGGTGGAGAGGCAGAGATTACCAGACATGAAACAGTTACTTAGCATCAAAAAAGGACTAAGTTTCCAGTGAATGAAAAAAAAAAACACCACACTCTTTTAAAGTCAAACGCATGCTTGTATTGACAAGCTCTCAGGGCTTGTGTGTATGTGTTTCACCCCGACTTCAAGCTGGAATCAAACACAGGCTGCTCCTACCTAAGAAGTAAACACATTAAAAAAAAAAGATTTAAAAAAGCCAGCCCCCCCCAAAAAAAAATATTCACTAGAAAATCTACATTAAGTTTGAGTTTTCCTGAAGATATCTTTTAGAGATCTTCTTCTTTTATTTAAATACATATATTTTTTTTAAAAAGACTTGTATTCCAAGGTTTTGTGCAAAGCAGAAAACCCAGGAATTCATTTTGAACTCTCACCTTCTGTTGAAATCAACCTGGATGGAATGATCAATTACAAGATCAGCAGGACAGACAGGGTTTATTTTCTCTGGATCTCCTCCTAACTTCTTCACAGCATCACGCATAGCAGCAAAGTCTACCACAGCGGGTACACCCCTGAAAAAAGAAAGAGAATTAAGCAGAAAATAAGTCTTAAATGAGTATAATTGGATTTTTTTAGCTTCTGCTTCCATTGATAATATTAATAAGGGACTACCTCACCAGAGGAGCTAACAATGGGTGGCTTAGAAAAGTGAAAGTTTCTAAGCTTATTTCCTTGAACAGAAATCACATAAGTAGTAAGTACCATGACTCAGTAGTATCACTATATACAATTTTATCACCGTACTTAATTTAATGACAACTATGGTCTAAACAGAGGAACGATGGGAAAGCTGGCACTTAAAAAACTTTGGAACTCTTACTGCCGTGACTACTTCCCATTCAGGTGGTGAGTTGACCAAGACATGGAGAAGATATTCAGATCACACCTTCCACTTCACACTGAATTTCAAAGAATGGAAATTCAGAAAAGAAGGTCGTGAATCTAAGTTATATTAAGTGCTGCTTATTATCTTAAAATTATTATAAAGTGTGTGTGATCTTCCTCCAGAAAAACAAAATCAGGTCTCTAGAAGGAATAAAATAACATCATTTAAAAGTAGAAAGATAGTGTGTCTCAAAAAAAGAGGCCAGGCTGGGGAGCAAGGATTCGTAGGAACAGCAGGATGTGAGCTGAGACTTAACGGTAATGGTCAGGCCCTGCAGACAGCAGGTCAGTGTTTCAAGTGCAGCTGTTAGAAACCTGGTTACCTGGGCAATGAGACACAGGGGAGAAAAGATTCCAAGATACCTCTGCTCCATGCTCTTTCTTTCACCTTTCCTTAGGATGCTCAGGACTAGGACCTTCAAGACCGAGGACAATGATCTTTGTCATTAGAAAAGGTGTGGTGACTACACACCCCACTTTGACTGAGACAATCCTACGTTACCCTTGCTGCCAGGGACGACAGCTCCCCATTTGCTTTTAAAAGTATCTGGATATGGCCGGGCGCGGTGGCTCACGCCTGTAATCCTAGCACTCTGGGAGGCTGAGGCGGGTGGATTGCTCGAGGTCAGGAGTTCGAAACCATCCTGACCAAGAGCGAGACCCCGTCTCTACTATAAATAGAAAGAAATTAATTGGCCAACTAATATATAGAAAAAAATTAGCCGGGCATGGTGGCACATGCCTGTAGTCCCAGCTACTCGGGAGGCTAAGCAGGAGGATCGCTTGAGCCCAGGAGTTTGAGGTTGCTGTGAGCTAGGCTGATGCCACGGCACTCACTCTAGCCTGGACAACAAAGTGAGACTCTGTCTCAAAAAAAAAAAAAAAAAAAGTATCTGGATATGGCCGGGCATGGTGGCTCACGCCTGTAATCCTAGCACTCTGGGAGGCCGAGGCGGGAGGATTGCTCAAGGTCAGGAGTTCGAAACCAGCCTGAGCAAGAGTGAGACCCCGTCTCTACTATAAAATTAGAAAGAAATTAATTGGCCAACTAATATATATATATGGAAAAAATTAGCTGGACATGGTGGCGCATGCCTGTAGTCCCAGCTACTTGGGAGGCTGAGGCAGGAGGATCACTTGAGCCCAGGAGTTTAAGGTTGCTGTGAGCTAGGCTGACACCATGGCACTCACTCTAGCCTGGGCAACAAAGCGAGACTCTGTCTCAAAAAAAAAAAAAAGTGTCTGGATATGGATGATAAATAATACAGTCACTGTAGGGTGGTTTGTTTGTTTAAAAAACAAACTTTCTTACATGGCTGACAAGGGAGGCAGAGAAGGGGAGAGTGAAGTGACATGAGGCTCACGTGAAGTCCTGTAGGATGACACGGGCAGGCTTAAATGGCACTTCTATGTTCTTATGCTGCATGACATTCCAATTTAGGATATTTTCAACATCATTTTTCTTCACCAAAAACTCATCACAGTTCCGAACGGCTGCTTCCAGGAGAACTCTGATGGAAAATGGTAAGCGTCCTGGGAGGCAAGAAGAAAGTACAACTAAACAAACAAAACCACAGGACGCCTTGTTATAAGAGCACTCTTTAAAGCCAGTATAAACTTAGTACAAAGCAGCAGACTATTCTTCCAGAAAGGAAAGAAGGTAAAGTGACCAATAGGTTAAAAATCTATGGATACCGAATGGGTTCCAGAGACATTCAGTAATAGGAAATACCCACAGACTGGGTAAAAATAAAATATTACAGGTTATTCTTTCATAGTAAATGGTTGCCATGTCTTAGATCCCTATAACAGAAAGCTTTCCTTAAGTCATCACATCTCATCATCTAGACTTTTACTGTATTAGGTGTTACCAAGAAACACACACACACACACACACACACACACACACACACGAGTAATAGCCCTTATGAGACGTAATGCCCAAGAAATGACAAAATAACCCCTTTACAAGTATTATAATTAACACCAAAGTATAGGCATGTACATCTTTCAAAGAAAATGAAACCCTAAACACTATGTAGCATCACCAGTGGTAACTGGAGTTTCTAAGATAAAACAATGGTAATTCATAAGAAAAATTATTTTATTTATAAAAGTTCCATCTTGATATATAAAAATCACTCATCCAGATTATCTAGAAAGACAGTGCAAAGGTAGAAAAGGTATGGAATTTGAATAAAAAAGATTTGTGCTCTTGTCTTCCTCTTCTGCAACACACTTATAATCTGACCACATGTCACTGACTCTCTCTGGGCCTTGGCTTCTTCAGGACTTTTTTTTTTAAAGACAGAGTCTCATTCTTGCAGAGGCTAGAGTGCTGTGGCGTCAGCCTAGCTCACAGCAACCTCAAACTCCTGGACTCAAGTGATCCTTCTGCCTCAGCCTCCCAAGTAGCTGGGACTATAGGCATGAGCCACCATGCCCGGCTAATTTTTTCTATTTTTAGTAGAGACGGGTCTCACTCTTGGTCAGGCTGGTCTTGAACTCCTGAGCTCAAGCAATCTTCCCTCCTCAACCTCCCATAGTACTAGGATTACAGGCATCAGCCACCGTGCCTGGGCAGCAGTACTTCTTTCATAGAGTTGTTATTCAGATTAAGTGATATAATATAAATGTACGAATGCTCTATATACAACGAAGTGTTGTATAAATGTTACATATAATCATTATCTACTTAAGAATGACTAATGTAAAAGGGTGTGTGTGTGTATCTGTGCTTAACTCAAGAACATACACTCATTCTCTGCTACTCCCTCTTCCAACTCTCCTAAAAGATACTTAATTACATTGCTTAATTATTACCCAAATGCTATTCCAATTCTTATTAGAGCAATCATATCACAGAGCCATGTACCTACCATATCTTGAATCCCCCAATTTATTCAAATTGAAGAATTTCTTTCCTGGCTGTGCAGGATCCAGTGGCTCAGCAAGGTGTATGAATGGGTTGCTCATGATTACTGGGGGCACGTAGCTCTGAAAAGGAAAGAGAATATTTAATTTCTACTACTGAGGCTGGATCTCATTTATCCTGATGAGCGTTTGCCCTTTTCAACAATTTCAGTACACATTCACTTAATCACTTGTTATCCTTTTGAAGTAGGGGGCTGGTAAAACATAAATGAATACAATGATATCCTTAGCAAATAAAATGGGCTTTTGTGAAGCTGCTATGAAAGGTGGCATTCGCCTCTCAAGACAGCATGTAAACACAAACTCCTTTTGTCTTATTTTTACAACTTCCCAATATTCTTCCACTGATGATATGTAGGAAAAAGGGATAAAATGGAGGATGTGGCTCATGGTAAATCTTGAATATATTATATAAACAAACCTCTAAGCTGAGCTCACGTCCTGCATGGCAGGAGGTTACAAGTCCACAGCAGGTGACATTACTCAACTGCATAAAACTTGAATTTTGGAGGTGGAGACTTGAGAGTAGCCGTTTTCTAGCACTGTTCTGTGAATTTCCTGTTGTAAATCTCTGCAGCATTTTTAATAAAAGAACACTGTAGTTAGGAGTCTTCCTGATTTTGTTTTGTTTTGTTTTTTTGAGACACATTCTCACTCTGTCAACCAGGCTGAAGTGCAGCGGCCTCAAACTCCTGGGCCCAAGTGATCGTCCTGTCTCACCCTCTCAATATCCGGGACTACAGGCATACACCAACATGCTTAATTTTTTATTCTTTTATTTTTTATAGAGACAGGGTCCCACTATGTTGCCCAGGCTGGTCTCAAACTCCTGGCCTCAAGCAATCCTCCTGCCTTGGCCTCCCAAAGTACTGGGATTACAGGTGTGAGCCACAGCACCCAGCACTGATTTGCTTTTGCAGACAGTGACAACAGTGTATTGACAACAGGGAATCTTTAAGCACACTATGGTGACATAAAGACCCAAAGTCCCCAGATGTGTTTGAAGGGGACCCTCAACTCCAAGCTCTGGGCAGGACTTGTTGTGTATCTTTCTATAAATTACAAGTGGCCACAAGGGAAAGACACTGTTCTTGGCCTCTACCACACAGATGAATGACTACTTCAATAATTTATACAACTTGGAGCAAAACACATTGGGGTGGAAGTCAGAAGACTTGCTTTCCGCTCCCACCTCTTAAGCAAAAAATCCTTTAATCAATCCATTCCCCAATATTCTTAATTTTTAAGATATGTTAGGATAGTTAACAGTTCCCCATTTTATCCCAGGGTTTTTACGAGTAAATATTATTTAAATACTCAATATATTTATGTAATGACTGATATGGAATGGTCAACATATTACTGTAGAATAAAGAGACAGAGTATAGAGTATATAGGAAGGGACTGTTAATGGGGATGAGAAGTTATGAGTGTGCCTTGTCTCTACAGACAGGCCTGTATTTTCATTAAAGACACAAAGGGGCCTGGGGTTCCTTTAAGGGGGACAGGACCTAGAAATCAGGACTGGGAGGAAGACTTAGTACCGGTTGCATTTTTTTTTTTTTTGGCAGACTCATTACTTGAGACCGGTTGCATTTTTAACTGTGTACACATATAACTTAAAAAAAATTAGAAGCCTGTCTTCCTGGATTACCAGTACAGGAGGTGACAGGACAAGTGACAGGTACCTGTAATAGGCACAAGACACAGGAGAGGAGAAGGCGAGCCTGTCTGCCCAGCTCCTCTTTCCTAGGAATTGCTTCTCCCCCCTACTTTCACATGGGGCTTGCAGCAGCTGCCACTTGGGGGGGGGGAGAGGAAAGGTATCTGAGGCAATCTAGGCCGACAACCTGCCTCTCTAGGAATTCTGGAACTGAAACTAGCAAGGACTGCTGGAACACACAGTAACTGTGTTTATAGTCATGTGTCCTAGGCCATCTACATTAGAATGGCCCGGGGCTCGCTCTTGTTAAAAGCACAGATTCCTGAGTACCCCTCCCCATCCCTTGAATTACTGAATCAGAATAGATGGGGGAGGTGGTAGGAATCACCTCTTTAACCTCGCAAGTGATTCTAACACACATTCAGTTTAAGAATCATTACTGGACACGGTAGAATGCCAGGTGAGGAACTCACGCTTAATTCAGGAAGCCCAGAGGCAGCATGGAAGATATAGGAAAAGGGAGAGGGATGTTATAAAATGAAGAGTCACAACCCAAAGGCCCCCAGAGTTCAGGAAGGGATCCTGTCCATGGAAGCAGGCTGCACAGGGGACTGGGCAGCCTGGACCACATGTGCCCACCTAACGGGGGGACAGCTACTCGGCTCCAGCCGAGAGAGCCCACGCGGGAATGTCGGCCCAGTGTTGAGAGATCATCCAATTTCAAGTGAGGCTGGTAATATAAATTTTTATATTAACTCTCTTGGTTTATAAAAGCTGACAATTACATTTTTCTAAACTAACTAACTGCGTGGGTCTGCAGCACGCCGGCCAAATCAGACACACCCGTGGGGCCCATGTGACCAGAGGTGACAGGCAACCTGGGAGAGCAAGAGGATGGCAGAAACTGAAATGGGAAAAAGAGGAGGATGGATTAAAAGCTGAAGAGGCAATATTTATCGAAAACGGCTGCTCAGTGAATGGGGCGTAATTCCGGGGAGGAAGAGATGAGACTTAATTCCCGGTGTGGAGGGTTGGAGGCTGTTAATGCTGGCTTGAGAGGTAAGACACGGCTTGGGTTTGTGAAGTGCAAGTGCACGTAAGATGAAGTGCCACACAAATTCAAGAGATGTGTTTTTAACTCCACTAAACGAGCAGCCAATTAGGAGGAAAACACCTATGAATAATGTTTAGTAGGAAACATGTTAGCTTGTCTGCAGAAGTAGATTACAAATCTGTGGGCTCAGAGAATGAGACTAATAATCCCACTGACTAGGATTCTGAAGAAGTTGTATATTTAAAAAGGCAGCAGTGCTACTCTGCCTTTGATTCACCACCCATGCTACAGGCTCCAGACTTGACTTTGCCACCCCAAACAGTAGCAACTGTAACGACGAAACTGCCGTCATGCCTGCCTGGAAAACTGACCAACAGAAAAGTGTCTGCACAGAGGCTGTGGGCTGTCTCAGAGTCTCTGCAACTGGGAGAAATGGTGGGGAACTCCCATGAGATGGGACAAGATGGGCCAGTCACCCCCTTAAATGGCCTTAAGTCTCTGAATCATCCCTATCACTGTGTCAAGTACTAAAGGGGTCAGGTGCCTCGACTCTGCCCAAATCCTGTGGTTAAACCAGCTGCTAAATTGTACCCATATATGCCATTATGCAGTGGAAACCAAATCTGTCAATTTACTTACCTGTAGCCTACAAGTGTCCTGGGCATAGCACTGGAAGCCTCACCCAATTCCTGCTATTCCCACCACCCTACAAAGCCAGCTGGTCCTCCAGGATGGATATAGTGACTGGTACAGTGGCTCACACTTGTAATCCTAGCACTTTGGGAGGCCGAGGTGGATCACTTGAGGCCAGGAATTCGAGATCAGTCTGTGCAAGGGCGAGACCCCGTCTCCACAAAAAGAAAACTTAGCCAGGTGTGGTGGTGTACGTCTGTAGTCCCAGCTCCTTGGAAGGCTGAGGCAGGAGGACCTCTTGAGCTTGAGGCTGCAGTGAGCTATGACACCACTAAACTACAGGCTAGGAGACAGAGCAAGAACCTGTAAGGACAGGACAGGACAGGACAGGACAGGACAGGACAGGACAGGACAGGACAGGACAGGAAAGGAAAGGAAAGGAAAGGAAAGGAAAGGAAAGGAAAGGAAAGGAAAGGAAAGGAAAGGAAAGGAAAGGAAAGGGAAAATAGCTATTTTAAAGTACACCTACCATCTGCCTCCCTGTTTCCTTAGAAACTAGATAACTGTCTAGTTTCACTGTATTGATGAAGCAAATTCTACTTGCAGAAGTGAGGAGAGAGAAGAACCAGGTACTACTTACCAAGTGCTAGCACATGCCAAGTGCTTTCCATCATCTTCCCTAATCCTGCACCATCTCCACAAATGAAAGCATATTGTTATTCCATTTTACAATTTTTTTTTTTTTTTTTGAGACAGAGTCTCACTCTGTTGCCTGGGCTAGAGTGCCATGGCGTCAGCTTAGCTCACAGCAACCTCAAACTCCTGGGCTCAAGCGATCCTCCTGCCTCAGCCTCCCGAGTAGCTGGGACTACAGGCATGCGCCACCATGCCTGGCTAATTTTTTTTATATGTATATATATATTTAGTTAGCCAATTAATTTCTTTTTATAGTAGAGACGGGGTCTCGCTCTTGCTCAGGCTGGTCTCAAACTCCAGACCTTGAGCAATCCACCCACCTCAGCCTCCTCATTTTACAATTGAGGATTCTGCAGCTCAGATGGATGGCAAACCTTGCCCAAAGGCATTCATCTAAGAGGCAGAGCTAGGTTTTGAAACATGGCTTTCTGCTACCCCATGCCACCTCTCTAGGTGCAGTGACTCCTGCTCTAAAGACGATACTGGCTAGAGGTCATCCACCAACCGCTAGAGCCAGGGAGAGCCACAAAAAATTCTCTGAGAGACTCGGTTCTGACTGCTGGAGTTGCCTTTATTTCCCAGAGGTCCCCCAGCACCCGGGTCTGAGCCAGGCATTGCCACATGTCCCCTTGCTACTTTTTACTGAGCCACAGGTTAGGAGAAAGCAACAGCAGCTGTGTTTGGGCAACCAAAGGCTGGTTTTGCTTAAAAGTTGTTGGGAAATAGCCCCTGTCTATAAGCCTGGAGGACTCTGGGATCCGGCCACTCCAAGGTTCTATCCATACTGTCACTCCTGCTTCAAATCTCCTTACAGAGGCCGGGTGCGGTGGCTCACGCCTGTAATCCTAGCACTCTGGGAGGCCGAGGCGGGTGGATTGCTCAAGGTCAGGAGTTCGAAACTACCCTGAGCGAGAGCGAGACCCCGTCTCTACTATAAATAGAAACAAATTAATTGGCCAACTAATATATATAGAAAAAATTAGCCAGGCATGGTGGCGCATGCCTGTAGTCCCAACTACTCGGGAGGCTGAGGCAGGAGGATTGCTTGAGCCCAGGAGTTTGAGGTTGCTGTGAGCTAGGCTGATGCCACGGCACTCACTCTAGCCTGGGCAACAAAGCGAGACTCTGTCTCAAAAAAAAAAAAAAAAAAATCTCCTTACAGGAGTTCCCAGTGGTCTAGCCACTCCGAGAGAAAAGCCCAAAACAACCACGTTTCAAAGAGGGTTGTGAGAGGAAAGATCTTTGGCCGGGGAATAGGTCCAGATTAGAGCAGAATCTAGACAGTGTCACTGCTTCCTAGAGCCGCCCTTCCCTGGCCAGGATCCCACCCCATCCTTAATCCCCGAGTATCACCACTGGTCCAAAGCTATTCCAGGATCTGGGGTTTCATCAGAAACCCCACCAACTGGCCAGGAAGCCCTACCTAGGTCCCGCATCCACACAAATGAAGCACCAACCCCACTGTTTCAATTCTTTTCTTATCTCCCACTTTCTCCTCCTGTTGCTTTGTTCTTGCCTCTTTTCTCTGTTGTATCTTCATTCAATAATAAAAGAGAGGAATGAACAAACAAGGAGAGGAAATGTGGATTTTCGGGGGAGGCAGTGGAATGTTACTTAAACATACAGTGTTTTTCTTTTTTGGAAAAAGGAAGAGTTACCATATATCATAGTGTTTGGGGTTGCTGCCTTTTCTGTTCTATAGAATAAGATGATACTGCATGGAAGCAAGAGGAAAAAAGAGAAAACGAAAAAGTAAAAATGCAAAGAGAAAAAAGGAAGAAAAAAAGGAAAGAGCAGGAAATGGTATCTGTTAAGCAGCAAGGTGGGAGCCATCATTCAGAACTTTTCCTTCCTGGATGCTTGTCAGAATGCCTAGGACTGCTGAACACTTGTCCCTAACCACTGAATCAAGGAAGACATGTGAACAGGCCTTATATGTACAAAAGGAATAAAAAAAGAGACACTTGCATTATATCTGAAACCCTTCACTACACCTAGTTCACATTCTCAAAGTCGAGATAATTATTTGTTAGAGAAATAGTGTCTTTCAAAGCTAACATATCATGAAATACCAGCTGGGTGACTTGTTCCATGGCATGATCACCACAGGTACACTTTGTGCATCAAAGAGTCAAGGTGGGGAGAGGAGTGTCTCAACACTAGATTTTTAAAGTAAATTACCAAAAAATATTAGGCACAGGCAGGCAGAGCTGGGGCAAGATATTTAACAAATGAACCACGCTCCCCAGAAAAAGGTGGAAGGAGTTCAGAGGTGGGTTCCTTCCCAACCACTGTCTAGCTGCCAAATGACCTTTGGCTTAATTCAGAACATCCACAGGCGCCTTTTGCATGCATGGGCGAGGCATGGCACTAACCCATCACCACGCCCTGGGCACACCTGGACCTTAGAGGATAAGGAGGTAGTGACACCAAATCAGAGAATGTTGAGCTTTTGGTAAAGGACTTAGAGATCATGTAGCATTTCCCCGAAGAGGAAATGAGAGGCCCTGAAAAGACAGGGGTGGTCCAGAGTCAAAGAACTCATTAGTAGTAGAACCAGGAAAAAATTATAGCTGATTTTCCCTCCAATGAAATGCAAACTTCTCACAGAAAAAAAAAAAAGCTCAAAATCCTTTATAGATATGAAATCCTTTATAGGTTGAAGAAAGTACCACTTAGGATTATCCCAGTCTTTTGGTGCTTTTGTGAAATTAGTTCTATAATTATTTACTGAATCTTCTATGTGGTTCAGAATTCCAGACAACTGACAGCTAAACTTTGGAAAACAATTTATGGTTAAGTTTTTGACAGTCTGCCCTGGTTGCCGGTTTATTCCAAAAGATGCAGTAAGGGCAAATCCATTACATCAATATAATATCAAATGTATGATCCATTGCTCAGATTCAATATATGAAATGTGAGCAAGAACTCACATTAAGGGATACAAGTGAAAATTTTAAAGTTGCAGAATAATAACTAAGGTCCAATTTAAATTAAAAAAAAAACTTCAAGACTATTTTGTGTATATTCATTCACACGCACCCCCACTGTATATGCAGATGCATACAAAAAAGATATAAACTTAATATTGATTATCTATAAATAGAATAACACATTGTATAAGGGGGGCTTTGTTTTTATTTTATAAAATCTGATAAGCATTCATTTAACATTTACTTCTTAAAAAACTGGAGCAGTAATTTTAACCTTGTACATAAATGCCTATAATAACTCTATAAAATGAGACTTAACATCTTCAGCAACATCCTTGTAAGGGATGATTGAACAGTTCATGAAGCTCCTGGAACTACAATATGCAGGTCTTTCTTTAAAAATGTCTAGTAAAAGAAAAATGTAAATCAAAACTGTAATGAGATATCACCTATCTCCAGTAAGAATGGCCTTTATCAAAAAGTCCCCAACAGGCCAGACGTCGTGGCTCTGTTTGTCCTCTAATCCTAGGACTCTGGGAGGGGGAGGCAGGCAGATTGCTCAAGGTCAGGAGTTTGAAACCAGCCTGAGCAAGAGCGAGACCCGTCTCTACTATAAATAGAAAGAAATTAATTGGCCAACTAATATATATAGAAAAAATCAGCCGGGCATGGTGGCGCATGCCTGTAGTCCCAGCTACTCGGGAGGCTGAGGCAGTAGGATCGCTTGAGCCTAGGAGTTTGAGGTTGCTGTGAGCTAGGCTGACACCACGGCACTCACTCTAGCCTGGGCAATAAAGTGAGAGTCTGTCTCAAAAACAAGTCCACAACAATAAATGTTGGCGTGGATATGGAGAGAGAGGAACACTCCTACACTGCTGGTGGGACTACAAACTAGTTCAACCTCTATGGAAAGCAATATGGAGATATCTTAAAGCAATACAAGTAGATCTACCATTTTTTTTGTTTTTCTTTTTTGAGACAGAGTCTTGCTTTATTGCCCAGGCTAGAGTGAGTACCATGGCGTCAGCCTAGCTCACAGCAACCTCAAACTCCTGGGCTCAAGCAATCCTCCTGCCTCAGCCTCCCTAGTAGCTGGGACTACAGGCACGTGCCACCATGCCCAGCTAATTTTTTATATATATTTTAGTTGGCCAATTAATTTCTTTCTATTTTTTTATAGGAGAGACAGGGTCTCGCTCTTGCTCAGGCTGGTTTTGAACTCCTGACCTTGAGCAATCTGCCCGCCTCAGCCTCTCAGAGTGCTAGGATTACAGGTGTGATAGATCTACCATTTGATCCAGCAATTCTACTACTGGGCATTTACCCAAAAGATCAAAAGTCACTTTATGAAAAAGACATCTGCACTTGAATGTTTATAGCAGCACAATTCACAATTGCAAAGTTGTGGAAACAACCCAGGTGCCCATCAATTCATGAGTGTATTAATAAAATGTGGTATATGTATACCATGGAGTACAATTCAGCTTTAAGAAACAATGGTGATATAGCACCTCTTATATTTTCCTGAATAGAGCTGGAACCCATTCTGCTAAGTATCTCAGGAATGGAAAAACCAGCACCACAGGTACTCACCAGCAAATTGGTATTGTTGGATCAACACCTCAGTGGACATATAGGAATAACATTTATCGGGTGTCGGGAAGGTGGGCAGGGGGAGGAGGGGATGAGTATATATATACATAATGAGTGAGATGTGCAACATTTGGGTGATGGTCATGCTTGAAGCTCTGACTCGAGGGAGGAGAGGGGGACATGGGCAATATACGTAACCTTAACATTTGTACCCCCATAATATGCTGAAATTAAAAAAAAATGTCTAGAAAAGATTTATTTAAAAGTAAATTTGTGGCTGGGCGCGGTGGCTCATGCCTGTAATCGGCCCGAGGCGGGCGGATTGCTCGAGGTCAGGAGTTCAAAACCAACCTGAGCAAGAGCAAGAGCCCGTCTCTACTATAAATAGAAAGAAATTAATTGGCCAACTAATATATATAGAAAAAATTAGCCAGGCATGGTGGCGCATGCCTGTAGTCCCAGCTACTCAGGAGGCTGAGGTAGTAGGATCGCTTGAGCCCAGGAGTTTGAGGTTGCTGTGAGCTACGCTGACGCCATGGCACTCACTGTAGCCTGGGCAACAAAGGGAGACTTTGTCTCAAAATAAATTAATATATAAATAAAAGTAAATTTGTGACTACTGCCTCCAGTATGTCCTTTGTTATCCACCAATGGAGTGAGACTTCTGAAGAGAATCCCCAAATGGCTCACATTTAGCTTTTGATGGATAGATAATGATACACTTCATTCAGATCAAACACACCACTCCCAGCTCACTTTCTCCTCTAATCCCAGCAGGATAGCAAACATTGCTGAAGCACACCTTCTTGGGTGGTGATAACTTTAAAGATATTACAATAACATAACAGAAAATACAGGTGAGCAAAAAGAAGAAAAAGTCCTTTGTGATACCACAGTTTAATAATTTCATTTACCATGACTTTTAAATACATTTGGGTTTTTTTGTTTTTTTTTGAGAAAGAGTCTCACTCTGTTGCCCAGGCTATAGTACCGTGGCATCAGCCTAGCTCACAGCAACCTCCAACTCCTGGGCTCAAGCGATCCTTCTGCCTCAGCCTCCCAAGTAGCTGGGACTACAGGCATGTACCACCATGCCCAGCTGATTTTTTCTGTACATTTTTAGTTGTCCAATTAACTTCTTCCTGTGTTTGGTAGAGATGGGGTCTCTCTCTTGCTCAGGCTGGTCTCAAACTTCTGAGCTCAAACGATCCAGCAACCTGCTAGGATTACAGGTGTGAGCCACCGCGCTGGCCAAATTTATTTATTTTTTTAAATGGATTGGACATCACATTGTTTTGCAAATTGTTTTTTTTTTCACTCAGCAACAGACCACAAGTATCTTAATAGGACAACTATGTGTTTTTGTTTTTGTTTTTTTTAAAAGACAAGGTCTCCAGCTTTCAGTTCCTAGAAGCAGGAGAGCTGGGTGAAAGGACTTGCGTAATTTCATTTTGTTACCCATCACCAGGATGCCTGGGAAAGGCAGTACCAATTTTATGACCCTTCTCTGAAGGAGGAGTGGAGAGGTACCCAAACGAGGCAATATTATTCATATTTACCTTTTGCCAAGTTAGGAGATTAAAAAGCCAATCTTGGCATTTCTTTAATAGCTAGTTAAGTAAATAATTTTCCATCTGTCTGTTAGACATCTAAATTTCTTCTTTTGTAAATTGCCTGTCCGCCAGACAGGTCAAACTAAATGACACTAAGATGATCTTTGGTGACCAAATGTTCTCATCTCCAAGGGAACTTGACTGAGGGACTTGACTAAACTGAGAATGTGGATGCAACCCAATTCTGGAGAGCCTGGGACAGCCCTGGGTCTCTATGTGGTTTTGAGATGTAGTTTATAAGATTTCCCTTCACATGATACAGCCCTAAAATCTGGTATACATGATTGGACCCGGTGCATGGGGGCATCGTGAGCCTAGTTGGCTATAGCAAGGTAAGAGGCCGATTAGCTTAAGTCCTGGGCAAAATCCCATTTGGGCAGAAAATGCAGGTGAGCAAAAAGAAAACAGTTTTACTTCTGCACAACTCTAGATTAAACTTCCAAACCCAGGCAAAAATCTTGCAAATGGGTTTTGTGAAGGAGACTGAGCACAGCATAGGCTGGATGCCAAACCATAACTCTTGCTAGAAAACCATGTCGGACCACACACCCAGCTGGCAGTCAGTGATTTAACCTTGGCATTAGCACCCAAGAGGGGTCCCACAGATAATGGTTATCCGTCACAGCCAGATGTGTAGAGATGTTTGGAATAGTCAACTTACTTTAGCTAAATGCCAATGATCAGAAAAAATAAGAATCTCCTCTCAGGGTCTCTATCCAGCCTTTGGAGTATATAAATCTATGATTTCACTGCTTCTTTTTATCAGAGTTGAGTCTTCTTAGGTTGCCTTATTATAAAGACAGAGGCACAGATATTAGTGGGCCCTACAACCAATCACAGGGTTTCCACCCACCAGTAGGAGGAAGCAGAGGAGAGGAGTAACCCTGGCCAGCAGAACTATCTGCAGCTGGGTGGAGGATTAGAGTTTTGTTTTTTAATTTTTTGCTTTGTGGGTGTGTATCAGCTTCCAGGAGAACTGGTAAAGTTTGAAAGAGCCTTCAGGTGATCAACTGAGAATCACCAATATAGTGAGACTCTGTCAAGGTATAAGAATCATTGGAGCTACCACAAGTGCCATGGGGCCCTGGGGAGGACCAGAGCTCCTGGGGGGATGCCCAGAGGTGGTAGCTTCAGAGCCCTAGTTTCTGTGGGGCTGGAGGTGACCTTGGGGGCCCTCGTGCTGCTGCTGGTGCTCACCCTCCTCTGCAGTCTGGCGCCTGCGTGCTGCATCAGCTCAGAGCCAACCACGAAGCATCTGCTTCCCTCCAGAAAGCCCTCAACCTAGTCAGCTGCTTTGCAGGGGGTGTCTTTTTGGCCATGTATCTCCTGGACCTGTTGCCTGACTATCTGGTTGCCATGGATGAGGCTCTGGCAGCCCTGCATGTGATGCTCCAGTTCCCCCTGCAAGAGTTCATCCTGGCCATGGGCTTTTTCCTGGTCCTGGTGATGGAGCAGAGCACACTGGCTTACAAGGAGCAGTCAGGGTCGCCACCTCTGGAGGAAATAATGGCTCCACTGAGAACAGTGAACAGTGGGCCACAGCATTGGCAAGATGGGCCAGGGGTCCCACAGGCAGAGGAAGCCCCCTCATCCCCTTCAGCGTGCCTGTGTACTGGTCTTCACCCTGGCCCTGCACTCGGAGTTCGACGGGCTGGCAGTAGGGCTGCAATGAGACTGGGCTCAGGCCATGGAGCTATGCCTGGCCTCGCTGCTGTCACTGCCGCTGCTACAGAGCCACCTACGTGCACAGGTCGTGGCTGGCTGTGGGATTCTCTTCTCATGCATGACACCTCTAGGCACTGGGCTGGGTGCAGCTCTGGCATAGTCAGCCAGGCCTCTGCACCAGCTGGCCCAGTCTGTGCTAGAGGGCATGGCAGCTAGCACCTTCCTCTCTATCATCTTCCTGGAAATGCTGCCCCAAGAGCTGGTCACTTCTGAACAGAGGATCCTCAAAGTCATTCTGCTTCTAGCAGGCTTTACCCTGCTCACTGGCTCTTCCTCCAAATCTAGGGGGCTTTAACAGAGGGGCAAGGGAGATTGACTATCCGGCGCCCTGTTCTCCTTCCTCTCCCCCAATGTGTGGGAATGGGAAGGAATGCGGAAAGGAAGTACTGAGGACCCAAACATTCTCTGGGAGGTAGAGACGAGCTTTGAGGACTATCTGACCAACAAGAGGGAAGTGGGCAGACAAGAGGCTGGCCCAGGCCCAAGGAGTAAGAGATGGTCAAATTACTAGGACATGATTGGGGAATCTAATGTCCCCTGACATTAGATTGGGGAAGACACCTCACTGCCACAATCACAGGATGGACACTACAGACAAGGGCAGACAGATACTGGGCCGGTAGGGATGGCAGTGGGCACCCAGGTGCTGTGGGATCGGAAAAGGCATAAGCCCAGAATCAGCGTCCTGTTGGTTCTAGCCCATTTCAGACTCTGCCACTTGGAGTGGACCCCTCTTAATTTTTTTTAGCTCCTACTCTCATATCTATCTCCCTCCTCCCTTCTCTAGGGGACTAATGCCAAATAATCTCTCCTTGCAAGTTTTGGTACCTTCTCAGGCCTCTCCAGTCCTGCTCACTCCTCTATTTTAAAATGCCAAACAGGCCGGGCACGGTGGCTCAGGCCTGTAATCCTAGCACTCTGGGAGGCCGAGGCAGGCGGACTGCTCGAGGTCAGGGGTTTGAAATCAGCCAGAGCAAGAGCGAGACCCCGTCTCTACTATAAAATAGAAAGAAATTAATTGGCCAACTAATATATATAGAAAAAATTAGCCGGGCATGGTGGCGCGTGCTTGTGGTCCCAGCTACTTGAAAGGCTGAGGCAGGAGGATTGCTTGAGCCTAGGAGTTTGAGGTTGCTGTGAGCTAGGCTGACGCCACGGGACTCACTCTAGTCTGGGCAACAAAGTGAGACTCTGCCTCAATAAATAAATAAAATAAAATAAAATAAAATAAATTATAAAATAAAATAAAATAAATAAAAATAAAATAAAATGCCAACAAATCCCCTCCCGCTTTCTCAAAGCACAGTGATGAGGCACTGAGTCCTGAACAGCACCACAATGGAGGCGACCTGTTTGTTCTTTATTTTGGTCTCAGATCCTGGGGTGGGGCAGAAACATTTTCTGGGTTAGGGTGGGGGGGAGGATTGGAGCGCTGCAGCCACCTACTGCTGTTGTACACTAGGAATACAGGACATGGATATGGTGCCCCTAGGTCACATGGTAAACACTGAACTGCCAAAAAGTTTTTTAATATCTGAGGAGCCCAAGGGGGTAGGGTGAATACACACCCTCGGGGTTATTTTTGGGGAGGGAGGGCTATGCCTAGAGCCATATTCTCTAAATCTGTTTTATTAACTGACCTGTTTTGTGACATGTTATCTAAATAAAAGATGTTTCTATACCAAAAAAAAAAAAAAGAGAATCACCCTTCTACGGTCTAAAGTACAGATAGATAGCACATCTTCCAAATGATTTTTTTAGACACACAAGAATGGATTTTTAAAATCTATGCAAATAAGGAAAAAGATTTCTTCTGTATTTTATGTGGTTTGCTCATCTCTTTCTCTCTTCTCGTACCTTCCTAAATAGATCCTGAAATTTCATGGCTTCCAACTCCAAAATCCAAGTACTATCATTGCATCTCTAGAGTTTACTTCAGTTCACTGCAAAGATCAGCTATGCTTCATTTCTTTCTGTTTAAAGAGAAATTAATTGGTCCCACTCCCAAACTTACTTTTGTGTATCCAAACATCATGCTATTTATAAGCAACTTTTTTGTCAAAAGTAAGATTCCAAGGATGTCTATGTAAACATAAACAACACTGAGGTCAGGACCATCTAGGACAGCAAAGTCACCATGGCTTGTCAACTTGTCTCTTTCGTAAGTAGAGAGCTAGAAACATTAATTCTTTGTTTTATTTGACGTGGATGCATCTAGGACGCTAAAATAGCTAAATATCTCAGAATTTTCTCAGAGACTAGGTCACCTCTTCAATCCTTTTAGCTATTCATAAAAGTGATTTAAACAAAACAAAACCTCTTAAATCTGATACTTGTAACTAAAACAACTCTGAAGGAAAAGCAAAGAGCAAATGTCTATTTTGGGAGAGAAAAGGAAAAAAAGAGTAATGTAGAAGGAATGGATTTAACTATTACTAAATCTGTATGTGTCAACACATTTTTTTCTTGAGCAATAATTATGTGCAAGGTACACTGTACACTATAGGGATGAACACTACTCTGCCTTCTGTACCCAAAAGCATGGCTGCTACAGAGTAACTGTTTCTTCTCACTAACTTTTTAAGTCATTAGCCTATTTTTACTGTCTTCTGTGCCATCTTGGATAACTGACCTGAATGTTCTATATATATGTCAAGATACTGCTATAACAAAATACCTGGAAAAAAAAAAAAGAAAAAAAGAAAAATGAAAAAAGATATATAATTAAAAATAAAAAAACAAACAACAACAACAAATATATATATATGTCAAGATTTTTTTTAAAAAAAGCAATAATTGGCGGGGCGAGGTGGCTCACGCCTATAATCCTAGCACTCTGGGAGGCCCAGGCAGGAGGATCCCTTGAGATGAGGAGTTCGAGACCAGCCTGAGCAAGAGTGAGACCCTGTCTCTACTAAAAATAGAAAGAAAGAAATTGGCCAACTAAAAATATATAGAAAAAATTAGCCGGGCATGGTGGCGCATGCCTGTAGTCTCAGCCACTCAGGAGGCTGAGGCAGAAGGATCGCTTGAGCCCAGGAGTTGGAGGTTGCTGTGAGCTAGGCTGACACTATAGCACTCTATCTGGGGAAACAGAGTGAGACTCTGTCTCAAAAAAAAAAAAAAAAAAGCAGTAATCAGTTTTAAATATTTCTGTTTTGCTTTCAGTTAGCTATATAACTTCTGTGCCTCAGTTTCTCAATCTATAAAATAAGGTTGATTAGGAGTGGGGGAGAAAGATTAAGGTTGGTTAATGATCTAAAAAGTCCTTTCTAAATGAAAAATTCTAAATGAATTTTCTAAATGAAAAATTCATTCACTCACGTATATTTATGTTAACTGTCTAATATGTGCCAGGAACTATTTTAGGTCCTGAGAATACACCTGGGAACAAGAAAGACAGAGTCCTCACCCTCATGGCACTTCCACTTTAGTGGCAGGAGACAGACTAAACAAATAAATAAATAAACAAACAGAATGTCTGACTGTGACCCGTTCTGTGGATAAAGCTTGGCAAGAGCAGTAGGGAGTGCAGGGACCATGGGAAGTGCTGGTGACCAAAGAAGGCCTTACTGACAAGGAGCTATTCATGCAATCTGGGGGAAGGGTAGGATCCTGTGCAAAGGCCCCGAGGTGGGGGAGTGCCTGGGGCCAGGTAAGTGAGGGCAAAAAAGGAGAAGACAGGTAAGGCAGGGAGGAGCAGAGGCCAGACTGTATGAGGCTCTGTTTGCCACTGTAGGGACTTTGATAAAGACAAACTATAAACTCCTAGCTATCCACTTGGTTTATTTATTTTTTTTATTTTTTACACTTGGTTTAAATTATACATTTCCAACATCAAGATTGGCTAAAGCTTGGTAAGAAATTAACTCATACATGAAAATATTACATTGCATTTAAAAAGTGGCTACTTCCTGAAATCTAACCCTCTGTTTCCCTGAACCTCATTATTAAGTAACACTGGAAAATTCTTAGGATAGATTACAAAAATGACCATGACTCACGTGGCAGATGTACACAGCCACCACAAAAATTAACAGGCAGGATTTGGGGACTGGGGCAGCTCCTACCTCTTGAAGGCTGCCCCAGTGCTGGACTCACTGGCTAAGAGGGAGCACAGCATTATATGCAACTCCCAAAAAGAAAGACTTAACACTTGAAGCTGCAGCAGCACAAACTCAAAAGAATAGAAATATTCACTTTTACTTTTTAGTATCACTGTGGGCTAATACAAGTGGAGTTTCACAAAAAGTCTTGATGAAGATTTTTATTTTTTTTTATTTGTTTTATTTTTTGAGACAGAGTCTCACTTTGTTGCCCAGGCTAGAGTGAGTGCCGTGGCATCAGCCTAGCTCACAGCAACCTCAAACTCCTGGGCTCAAGCGATCCTTCTGCCTCGGCCTCCCAAGTAGCTGGGACTACAGGCATGCGCCACCATGCCCGGCTAATTTTTTTGTATATATATTAGTTGGCCAATTGATTTCTTTCTATTTATAGTAGAGATGGGGTCTCGCTCTTGCTGAGGTTGTTTTGAACTCCTGAACTCAAACGATCCGCCCGCCTCGGCCTCCCAGAGAGCTAGGATTACAGGCGTGAGCCACCGCGCCCGGCCTTGATGAAGATTTTTTATAAGGCATTTATAAGTTCCAGAGATTGGCTAAGAAAAGAAAGTCATCACGGGGTCATGAACTTCTGGCCAGAGAGTAAAGCACCAGCCAGGGCAGGGCTCCTCAGAACCCGGCACCCACCCCAGCCCCTGCCCTCATCCTCTCCTCGCTGACGTCACCCTCAGTCCCTTCTGGGAATAGGGGTCCCCCGCCCCACAGCTCCCCACTGTCACTTAGCACATGACACCTGCAGAGACCCCAGCTAAGTCCTACTGCATTTAAATCTTTAGAGGAGGAGCAGAGTGGGGCAGACAGCTTTTTTTTTTTTCCTTTAAGTATTACAGAGCACATCCAGTCGAGATCCATTCTTTAAGACGGCTGCATGACTTCCTCAAGCTCCCAAACTCATTTCATAGATCCTGGCAATGAATGAACTCTTCTAACTCAAACTTCAGGAATTAGAAAGAAAGGGTGTCACCACAAAAGGCAAGGGTGTCTGGCTGCCAGAGGTCTCATGGGGCCACCTGTGTCTCTGTGAATTCACCAAGTTTCCGAGGTCAACTATCCAGACCCGCATCGCCAAGCTGGCCTCGTCAGGGCCTTGGGGCTGGCTGGGCTCAGGAGGATGTCCCACGCTAACACAGCTCCCAGAAGCTTGGCACAGAAACCTTTTTATTTACCAATTACACAGGGGTGTTGAGGGGGAAGTGGAGCTCCAACTCAAGTCCTTCAGACTCCAGAGCCCAGGTCTTAAGCAACCATGCTCTACTCCACCTCCATGGCTGACACAGCAGCACGGCTTCTACAGGAGACTCCCATTTTATCGGGTGGAAGACGTGACAAATGATAGAGCAGCATTAGACCTTCACATACCTGGTACCCGGGCTTTTCTAGACTAAGGGAAGGGACTGATGTGGATTCATCCCTACAGTTGAGATTTACAGATCTGGTATGGAAGCAATAAAAGCCCCCGTTCTCTTTTAGTCTCTCATTGACTGAGAAAGGAGACTGGTCAGGAGATAATCAGAATATCACACAGTCCGTGCTACAGCTGTGGTGCATGGAGGCTGATAAAGCAGCACCGAGGGACAGCACCTGATCCAGTATCGGGAAGAGTGAGAAAGGCCTCTGGGGACAGGCGACTCCATGCACGAGCCTTCCAGAATTAGAGAGGTGGGAGTCACTGAAAGCATGTTCTCACAGGGCAACAATACATGTAAAGGCATAAAAGTGTGACACTGTGGGAATCATAAAGCAGTTCCATGTGGATGAAGCACAGGGTACACAATGGGGAAGGGGCAAGGTCCAGATCACTGAAAGGTCAGGATTTATACTAAAGATAAGGGGCACTACGGAAGGATTCTGAGCTGCAATCTTCATGACCGGATTTGATGTTCAGAGATCACTCTGGTAGTGGTGTGGACTGACAGTGTGGGCAGGACGCTAGACGGATATGTCACAGAGGCGGGTCCCAGTGCTATCATGGTTGTTAAGACAGCAAATGAGGGCAGAGGCCACGAGGAGGTACAGGAGGGGAAAAGTCCCAGGGAGAGCTATGAGAGCAGAATGGACTGGGGGTGGGCAAGGAAGAAAGAGAAGTCTGAAATAGCTGGTCTGTTTCTCATCTGGGCAAACTGGCAGAGCCAATAGACAAGACAGTGACTTTGGGATGAAGATGTGCAGCGGGCAGCTGCCTATGTGGGCCCGGAGCTCAGGAGGCTGGGCAGGGACAGAAGTTGGCAAGAACAGCAGCAAGATGCAGGCATTATCCCTTGAGTCCCACATCACTGCAAAAACACTGCAGCTGGAGACATGCTGAGTGCATGTGGAGGGCCAGGCACCTCCCCACCTGT
The DNA here is from genome assembly GCF_040939455.1 of Microcebus murinus. Taxonomy (NCBI): domain Eukaryota; kingdom Metazoa; phylum Chordata; class Mammalia; order Primates; family Cheirogaleidae; genus Microcebus; species Microcebus murinus. Next base: position 56,407,805 of record NC_134115.1, on the reverse strand, counting down.
CTAAGGCAGTCTCCTTGGCAACTCATGACAAAGGCATCACCATCCCATTTTACATGTGAGAAGACGGGATCTGAGGGGTAGAATAACTTTGCCAAGGTCTCATGTCTGGTCAGAGGCCAAGCTAGGAGTCAAACTCAGGCTTTCTGACACTAGAGGCAGTTCTCTTGCACCATGCTGCCTCCCAACAGGGAGCACAAGTGGTATCATTGTGCAGTCATTGCACATAGGAAGAACCAAATTAACCAAGTGGATTAAAAAACAATTTAAATCTCACTTTAACACGATCTTTAAGCTCTAAGGTACATATGTGAGGACCAGAAAGTCAACTTTAAGTTCTCTAAAAATTCTTGATTTTAGCAAAATTTGTATGATAGATATCCTTTAAAGGATTGGATGATTTAAATAATATAGGCATTACTAACACTTGGAATGTGATCGATTCCTTATCTGAGCAAATAAGGAAATTATGAAACCTTAAAACCAATCTCAAGGCTAGTTTTGATTCCATCATTAATACAGAATTGTACCTTCCATATGCCTGCACTGGCACAGCTCTTACACATGGCAGATTCTCAGCAATGCTTTATTCACCTCTCTTCTTCTCAACTAAAAATTCAAACCTGGCAATCATGAAATCATGAAGAAGGATACTTCCTTAGACTGACATACCTTCTTAATGAACTGTCACAACTTGTACCTTGCTTTGTAATCCTACAATAATAGTCATAGAAAGGATGACAAAGATATTGAATAATTAAGTGCTTCATACATGTCTGTTTGGGCAATGGCCCAGGCAAGTCACACTATCCAAAGACGGGTTTGTCCAGAGTTCTCCTTAGGTCAAGAAAATGAGACAGAACAACACCAGCACTCATGTACAGACAGCCTTGCTAATTCATCTAAGGTGGATTAACTTTTGACAACAAAGACTAAAGGGAATCTGTGAAACAAATGGCTCAGAGAATGTGGTATCATTTTAGTAGTTCTATGGCATTAGGGGTACAAAAACCTGTTCTGTCCAAAGACAGGCTAAGAAAGATGATTTCATGCCTTTGCATGTTTGCAACATCTATTTATAATCCCAAAGCCCTCTGGTTTCCAATCTACACTTAAAATCAGACTCTACTTGCTGCAGTAGACAAGATTTCCTCTTTCTTCCTAAAACCATCTACTTCTTTGCAGATTTAAGGGAACAATGCCTATCTGCACTGCTCTGCCCAGATGACAAGGGTTGCTGGGATAATTAAATAAGGAACACGTGAAAGCACAGTGTACGCTGGGAACTCTATCCCTGCGAGCTACCATAATTCATGAGATTGCTATTGACTGACTTCACAGGGCATGTTTCTTTTACTGAAGATTTAAATCTACATTTTAAACCAAAAAACATTTAAAATATAGTCAAAAATCACTCATATTCAATAAAAGTGGCATAATACTATTTAGTTTTATTTTTTTTCAGGTTTTTTTTCCTAGAGGACAAAAAGCATTTTAAGATTAGAGAAGACCTAAAGCTCCAGATACATATGTGAAAAAATGACAAAAGACCATAAAAACAATTTCCTAAAAAAGGAAAAAAGTCACCTTTTTGTACTGACTCAAAATGAAGGCTCTTTTCATCACAATTCTTTAAAATCCATACAGGTGAGAGAAAATGTTCTTACTCCTAGGTAATCCCTGAACATTTTTCTTTTAATGTGATGGATTGCTTTCATACTCAAAATTTTTCTTTAGTGAACGTAATCAACTCTAATTAACTTAGCAGGTATTTCTCGAGTATCTTCTTTGCATTAAGAATTCTTAAGTATCACAGGAGAAAGGAAGATAAGGAAAACACTCCTTTTATAGGGAGAAGATTACAATCTAACAATGAGACTTAGATAAACACACAATACAATATGATAAGGATCATTCGACAGGTCAAAGGAAAGAGACAGCTGCAACTGGGATTCCAGAAAGGCTTTACGTAGGAGAATCTGGAAACGGAAAGATGGCTTTGAACTCACAGGCAGAGGGAAGAGCAAATACGAAAGTAGAGAAATAGGATCCCACACCAAGTGTTCAAAGACCAGTCAGTGGTTCAGTATGGCTGACATCAGGACAAAACAGTTTAAAGATTTTTGTTACATCAGTAAGTACATGGTTACTAGTAAGAAGACATAATAAAAAAATAGGGTTTTTTTGTTAAACAGTTGAAAATGAAGATGCCAACTCCTGGCAAAGGGAAAAAGAAGTGAAGTTGAGGAAAGTATAGGGGAAACAAGATTGGGCAATTATTAATGTTCATAATAGTTGGAGCTGAGGGTTTATTCTCATTCTGCATTTCTTTTTCTGAGATTTTCCAATAAAAAAGAAATGAAGGCTATCAAGCTAGGGAGATGGTCAGCTGACGGCTCCTCGAGTGATGGTGCTAATCCTAGAAGAACTTTCTAATGTTTGGGTCAACTGAACAAGACAGTGGGGCTCGAGGGGGGACAGACTCCACAGGGAAAGCGGACACAGCACAATGTGACTACACGGTCATTGTGCCCGTTTTCGGTTCCTCCTGCCTCACATGGTCTTTCACTTCCCGCTGGGAGAAAGAGCGTGACAGAGGCCTCCTCCCAGGCAATCTGGTGGTTAATCAGCCTAAGAGAAATGGAGGCAGCTGTCCTCAATGTACTATGTGTAAAAATAACCGTAGCAGTTGATTGCAGTCGTGTCAAATTCAGTATTTGTTCATGCTAGAAAACTCCGATAAGCAAAGTGAAGAAAATCTAAAAAGTCCTCTACCACCAAGCGAAAACCACTCAGCATTTTGGCATACCCACTGCCTCTGTCCCCGCAGGTGCGCACTCAGATGCTTTCTCTCCTCTGAAATATAGGATCCCAGGGAAATGGTCCTGTGTACATGCTTTTTACATTAAAAGCTGTACAACAGCAATTTACAACACCAGATTAAGGGTTGCATAACATAGCCTATTAAAGAACACTTTGACCAAGTATTTCTAGCCTTGGATACTAAGTCAAACATTAATACTTTTTAATGAAATGTTTTGACTGGACAGGCTCTCTCTCAATAATCACTTTGAGATAATATATACTAGTATTATATATACTAGTTCAGAACTATGATATGACAATTAAAATAATTTGTTTTATTGGGGGAGGAAGGTGGTGGCAACATTCTTATCAGAAAAATAATCCTATCTTCCTTTTAAAAGCATGGGTTGTTGGAATTTTAGGTTTTAAAGTTGTAAAAGCAATATATGGTTGTAGGCTAGGCAGACATCTAATATTACAAAAAGTAACAAGTAAAGGTTCCCTGCTTTCCTTCCAGCCCATTCCACTGCCCAGACTGGCTACTGTTAATAGTTTGGTGTGTCTGTCATTCACACCATTTATGAGCCCACTTTAAATACATGGAGTGTATAATCATATATGCACATGACTTATGTACACACATATATACAAATATGTATATATACATGTATGTATACAGGCAATGTGCATATACAATGTATAATACACATGTATAACGTAGATTTTCCTTCCTTTTTAACATTTCCTTTGTTCCTGCCCCTGGAATCAAGATAGTTAGAGACACTACTGGTTTTAGCATAAGAACACCCAAAATTCACACACTGGGTTAGAATGCAGGTCCATCCATCCCAGCGTAAGGTCTGAGATGGCTCCAGAGAGGAGAAGTGGGAATAAAGACCTATCCACAGCTGTCTCTCCAAAACTTGAACATACCTGGCCTTCCTTTAACAATCTACTATCTGGATTCTTCTATGATTGCCTCCAAATCCTTTGCAGTTCCTACTTCCAACTATATTTGTCTCAGAAATTCAAGTCCTTGGTATTCACACATAATATCCAGAAGAATTTCCTTTTCCATGAAACCCCTCCTTGAAACATGGCTCCTTTTCTAATATTCTAAGACAGGAGTCCACAAACTATGGCCTAGCCCCATGTGTTCCAGGAAAAATAAAATTTTACTGGAACATAGCCAAGCTCACTTGTTTGCAAGTTGTCTGTGGATAATTTCACACAACAGCAGATCTGAGTAGTCGCAACAGAGACTGTAGGAAACACAAAGTCTAAAATATTTACAATCTGTCACTTTACACAAAAGTTTACTGATCTATATTTTAGAATATGGTGAAAACACACTGGTTTTTTTTCCTCTATCAAAAATTTTGGAGGACTTGAACCACATACTTCATATTCAATGTCTTTGTCCAGGCTGTAGAGTCTGTTTTCTATTAAAAAACCAACCAACCAAAAACACCTTGGCTCTGACAAGAGCAGTGTGTGCTGGTAAATGTTTAACAATGTGTTCTCCAGGAGGAAAAAAGGCCCTGATTTATATTAACAGTATTTGCTGATTTCCATGGTGTAAATATTCTCACAATGGTTTATTTCAACCTAGAAAATATGTCACCACTGAACACAGAGTTGGGAAGAGATGTGCCTAACTGCTAGTATAAATCAGCTCTAGTAAGCCACTGGTTTCTTGGGACTTGGTGTCCCAAGTGAGGGATCATCCCTCACTTTATTTTTTTTTTTCACTTTTTTTTTTTTAAATTTCAGCATATTATGGGGTACAAACGTTAAGGTTACATATATTGCCCATGGCTGCCCTGCCCCCATCCCTCACTTTAAAGTCAAAGACACTGAAGCCCAGAAAGAGAAAGTATCTCACCCAAAGCTGGCCCAGTGACTGGCCCCAGGCTGCAGGTAACTTCCCTGTACAGAGTCTGGCTACCTCACAGGAAGTTACGTCCTCAGTAAGAGTAGGGGAAAGAAGGCAAAGGAAATTCTTTGCCAGGTACACTGTAATAAATGTTGGTCTTTATCATCCTTTTCATACTTAAAGACTTTAGTTTCTTAGCACACGCTTTTGAAGTATACTTCTGGTGAGGGGTTTTGTTCTTCACACTGGACTACATTTCATGTAAACGCTCTGACAAAGAACTATGCCAATTAACTAGCAGTTACCTAAGCTATTAGACCAGGTCTCCTCAAACTACGGCCCTCAGGCCACATGCGGGTGTTTTCACACGTTTGTTTTTTTACTGCAAAATAGGATATGTGCCGTGTGCAAAGGAATTTGTTCATAGTTTTTTTTAAACTATAGTCCGGCCCTCTAACGGTCTGCGGGACAGTGAACTGGCCCCCTGTTTAAAAAGTTTGAGGACCCCTGTATTAGACCATAAGCTCCAAAAAGACAGGGACTGCATGTTTTGTGCTCACTACTTTCCTGGCATCTGGCACAGAACTGGACACATGATAAATAGGTGGTCAATAAACATCTACTGAAGGGGTGAAGGAATGAGATCCCGCCATCAAAGTGGAATTTTTACACAAAGAACAACGCAGGTGTACACAATCTAAATCCCATTCCTTTCTCCCATCTGTGGACTGCGCAGCAACACACAAAATGCTCATGTGAGTGCAACATTTCGGCAGTATCGGCTGCAGCATCGAAGCTGCTCCATCAGAGCACAAGGGGTTCTATGGATGAAGGAACCAAATGGATGATAGAGTATTTCTTCCTTTGATGTATATCCACATGTAATATCTACCTTGAACCTGTTCGGACAGAGCATGAAGCCAAGCAAAGACTCAAATGAAGGATACCACCTACCAGACACCAGGATGCTGCTTTCTGGCAGGGGCTGAGGAACCACCACTCACACACCTCTGAAAGTAGAAAATGAAAGAACAACAAGATTAACAATCATATTCTAATAAACTCAAAGCTAACAACCATACAACCGCAAACAAATGAACATGTGGAAAGGAAGGCTAAAGCATGTCTCCCTTTCTTTTGGAAGTAACTTCTTGACTATTTAGTAACTCTCACGCTAACCCTACTACACACTTGGCACAGCCTCCCCACTGGCACTCCTCTGAGCCCCCAGGTCCTGTTTGCCACATCGCTGCTATAATTCTGAGCAGAGATGAGTCAGCTCTGCGGGCACAGAAACAACCAAAGGTATGTGAGGGTTTTCAAGAGGCCAGCAAGATTCATCATTCCTTCACGTGGGGACTAGGGTTTGGTTGCCAAGTGAGGTTAAGCTTGGTCCCAGAGACCAGAGGTTAATACAGTCCATGGCGTGGGGTGGTGTGTGCTCTCATGCATTGGAAGGAAGGATCACAAAGCAGCAGCAGGACCAATGAGATGAGCCTCTGAAGCATTTGCTATGCCAGTGGTCCTCAAAGTGTGGTACAGAGAATTTCTAGGGATCTGCAAGGTAAAAACCATTTTCATAATAATACTCAGGTGTTATTTGTTTTATGCACTGTCGTGTTTTCAGGAACATACAGTGGAGGTTCTTCAGCGGCTATATCACATGTGATACTGCAACAGACTGAAGGCAGAAGCAGATATAAAATCCAGCTGTCTTCTATTAATATTATATCTGACATTAAGGAGATTTGCAAAAATGTAGAACGATGGCACTCTTTCTTCTCAATAACCTTCTGTTTTAGAAGTTTTTTCCATAAAAATATGTTAAGATAAAATTAGCCTACTATTATTTTTAAATAAATTATTCAATACAGTAAAAATTTCTCAGTCCTATTTATATATGGTAAATATCAACAGATACAACCCACATAAACAGAAGCACCTTTATGACGCACTAATTTTTAAGAGTGTAAAGGGGTACTGCGTCCCCCAAATTTGGGAACTTCTGTCTTAAAGGTTGCCCCCCTGTGAGGAGGGTTACCTGTGTTCGGGAAGGAAGATGCCATTAAGATGTGCTGGCTGAATTGGGAAAGGCAGCCCAAGCTCCTTCCTTCATCTCTGAATCTATCAAGGTGGGCTCCATGTCCAATCCTTCCAGCGAGGGGTCCTCTCCCTGTCACCCATTTTCCAAAACTTCGTGCCTTGCAGTGGCGTCCCCGATCTGCCCGCACAACTTTAGTAAGGACTTCCCTCTCCAGCCAGCCCGGCCTGCTGGGCGAGGACTCCCAGAGCGGGCCGCACACTGCGGGTTAGGACTCTGGAGCCGGCTGCACATGCTCGGCGCGGACTCCCCGGGCGGCACGCGCACCCAAGGCTAAGAGGATCGAGGAGAACCACTTCCAATACCGGGTCCCTGTCCCTGGCATGACACGGGTTGGGGACAGGGCTGAAAGGCCAGTCCTCAGAAACAAATCCCTGATTCTTCCCTCCCCCCACCCCCGGCTCGCCTCCTCCCCTCAGGCCGCTCGGCTCCGGTGCCGCGGGGAAGGCCCGCGCGGACAGCCCCGCGGACAGGGTGGCCGGCGGTCCCGCCCGGGAACGTCGGTCTGGCCGAGCCGGTACTCACCGCGGACCGCGCCGTTGAGCTCCCGCGACAGGCGGGCCGGACCAAGTAGCGGGGCGCGCTCCCGTGCGCGGCTGGGTGCCAGCAGCCGCCTCCGCGCTCCGCCCCCAGCCGCCCCCGGGGCCGCCGGACGGGGGGCGGGGGCGGGGGCGGGGGACGGGGCGGAGGACGGGGCGGGGCCTTGGGCCGGAACCCCGAGGGGCGGTGCCTGCCCGGCGCCCGCGCCCCCGCGCGGCCGGAGGAACCTGGCCCCGGGCCGCTGCTGCGGGCTGCTAAAGGTTCGGCCCGCCGCAGGAAGCGGACTGAGTGTTGCTTCCACAGGGCCAGGGCCTGGGACAGGGTGCCTGTCGCTCACTTTGGGACGTAGGGTGCGACTGCCCTGCTCGCGTTAGAGAGTGAGCTGAAGCGGGTGGAGAAGAAATGGAGCTTTAAAAAAAAAAAAAAAGATCTGGCCGTCACTACAGAGGCTTCATTATCTGGCTGCCCAGTACGAGTGGTCAGCTCGCCTTAATCCCACGCGCAAAGCCTGCCAAGTGGGCTTCCGGATCACACTGTCGGGATGGGACTTGAACATTTACGTGGCAAAAGTCAGCATGAGTGAATTTTTTACTTTTTTTTTTATTTTTGAGACAGAGTCTCGCTTTGTTGCCCAGGCTAGCGTGAGTGCTGTGGCGTCAGCCTAGCTCACAGCAACCTCAGACTCCTGGGCTCAAGTGGTCCTTCTGCCTCAGCTCCCGAGTAGCTGGGACTACAGGCATGCGCCACCATGCCCAGCTAGTTTTATATATATATATATATATATATATATATATATATATATATATATATATATATATATATATGTTAGGTGGCTAATCAATTTCTTTCTATTTGTAGTAGAGACGGGGTCTCGCTCTTGCTCAGGCTGGTTTCGAACTCCTGACCTCGAGCAATCCGCCCGTCTGGGCCTCCCAGAGTGCTAGGATTACAGGTGTGAGCCACCACGCCCGGCCTACATGAGTAAATTTTTTAAAGCATGTGACAACACTTTATAATGCACGATGTCCAACGGTCAGAAGTCACGGAAATGGCTCTGCTTTTCATGTTGGCTGCAGTTGTGCCCTCTCAGGTGAATGTGAGTTCAAAGAAGTGTTCAGATCTCTCTAGATGAAAGGTGGTGAGGTTTTCCAGCCCAAATTATTTGGAAAATTACTGTAGTTTTGTGAATAAGCTGCTTATGGGATGAATAAATAATAGCCCATACTAATACCCACTGCTGCCGTTTACTGCGCCCTGCTCTGTGCAGAACCCTGTGATTGAATCTCTGCATATGTTATTCACTTCAGCTCTTGCAACTGCACCGCAAGTGAAGAATAGCACCTGGCTTTGCAGGGTGCGATGTGCCACAGCGAGGATGTCTGCCTCCCAAGCCCACACTTCCCCAGTTATGCTGTACTATAGAATACAGCTGTCCTCTAGTTCTACTTAACTGAGGAAGGGGGAGTCATTTACAATATTTACAATAGGAGAGGAGACTTTCGTCCCACCTGCTTCCTAGATTCCTTCCATTCACATTAGTAATTAAACAAATTTTCCTTAAGCGTCCACCATTTGCCAAAGGTTCACCACAAACCCTGAAAGATAATACTGGAGTCCCTCTGGGAGTTAAAGTAGGAGGGAGGTGAGAGTGAGTAGAAGGCGGGAGAGCAGAGTGAAGACACATCTAGCTAAATTTCCATTCTTACAGAGGCAGCCCTTCAGAAAGCAAAATATCTTAATGTTCAATGACAACATACATGTAATATAACTGATAATCCTTGACAGACAATAATTAAATCAGAGGAATTGAAATTTATTAGTAAGCACGATAGCCAAAACCATGAAGAAACTAGTTCCTGTCCCTCTGTTGCTCTTGGACATGTCACCAGTGACATGCAGATCTCAAAGCCAGTGGCCTCTCTTGTGTTCTTGTCCTTGCTAACACTGGTGATTAATCTTCCTTGAAATTTTAACCTCCCTTTGGTTCAGCCCTCTGCTCTTGTAATTTACCTCTTCCCTCTTTGATCCCACCTTTTCAGGCCCTTGCATTACACTCTTTCTCCTTTTGCTTTAGGTGTTACTCCATACACGAGTTTTTTCTTCTTACTATGCAAACTTCCTACCACTTACAGCAGAAGCCCACTATGTCTCTGTCATTGCTCTTAACCTTCTTCTGATCTCTACGCTGTTTATTCGCAGCTCTTTGTGGCATGCCCAACTGGATATTCCAAAGGCACCTGTTGTTCATCACGTCCGAAATGGGAACTTAGTGTCTTCTTTAGCCATCTGTCTGTCCCCTCCTATCACTAAGTTTCTTCCTCATCCTGAATCCCACATCTTGAATTTGGATCTCATGGTATGTTGAGAAAGTTAAACACTTAAGGGTTATAGTACTATGGCATATTACTGTGCTCACACAGGGTCTGCCTAATAAATATTTGCATGATACAAAATGTTCTGCTACTGGCCTAGTGGAGCATATATACTCTGTGGACCTTCTGAGAGGGAGCTGCCCAAGTATGTGATGCTGAGGTACTCAGCTCTGCTCCAGGGGCCAGAGGCAGAGGGGCTTCCAGTTGGGGTAACAGCACTGTTCTAGCAGCCTTAGGTGCCGGAAGGTCCTGCTACTATAAGAAGAACCATGCAGATTCTGTCAGAGACCTGTTAAGTTCTCAGGAATGCCTCCTGGTATTTCGTACTACTTCACTTACTTGTATAAACTAGACTTCTTCATTTATTTTAAGATTCTAAGAACTATACTACAACTAACTTTGTATCATGCTTCACAATTTATACTGCACTTTCACACACATTTACTAGAAAGGAAGTGGCATAAGAGAAGGACAGTGAGTTTCAAAGCTCAGGGTGGGTTGAAAACACATGTGTCTGCACTGCACTCTTAGGGAGGCCAAGTTTGATGTGGGTGGTTAGAAGACCACCCTTGAGAAACACCAGTTCTCAGAATGTGGGTGTTTCTCAGAATGGGGAGGGGGGACTATTAAAAATATAGCCTCCTGTATCCCCTCTCTGCTAGAATGTCTGATTCATCAGGTCAGGAGCAGGATCTATGTTCAGATTCTGGGGAATCTAAATTTTTGCCACAGGTGCTTGTCCTAGCATGTTCACAGATTGGCAACAGGGACCTGCTGCCTAGAAATATGTACTTCAGGGGACGATGTCAGTTTGTTCATCTCCCTAACACAGAGCCTGGCACATAGTAGGTGCTCAATAGAGATTTGTTGGCTACAACTTACTGTCAGTTTCCTTCTGTTGCCTACTTTTGTGCTGCTCAGGTTCTCTAGCATGGCACAGAGGGAAGACATCTATTTGGCAATTAATGAAGTATAAAATGATCTTTCTGAAGGTTTTATTTGAGGGGACTCTAGAATCCCTAAATTCTTTACTGTTTATGTGTCTTCATACTAGAGAAAGTTGAAATAAATATTTTCTATTCTTCTAAAGAAAAAGCTATATTCATAATAAGGAACGGCAGTTCTTAGGCTCATCTTGGCTCCCCACAAATATCCAACTGCTACCCCAACAGCCTCCCACCCCATCACACCTACTATATACTGTCTTCCTGCCTAAGTGTCTGAATCTCTGATCTGCCTTCCCAGGGAACCAGGACTCTTTGGCAATCTGCTTACAATTAAGTGTCATTTCCCTCTGCCATCAGAAAAGAAGCCAAACTCTGTAAAATAATTTAAAGAGGTTTTTTTCTGAGCCAAATTTGAGGACCATGGCCAGGAGCCATGCTCAAGAAGACTTGAGCAAGTGTACTCGCTGTGGTTGGGTTACTGTTTGATTTTATACATTTCAGGGAGACAGGGATTACCCGTAAAGTCATAAATCAGTACAAGGAAGGCATACATTGGTTTGGCCCAAAAAGGGGGGGAGGGGGAGGGGAGTGCTTAGAAATCATAGGTGGGTTTAAAGACTCTTTGACTTATAATTGGTTAAAGAAAAAAAAAGCTTTGTCTAAAGGCTTGGAATATTTTAAGATAGGGAAGTTAATCAGAGACAAGCCTCTGGACATATTTGTTGTGTAAATTGAGGACCTGCAGGTTTGTCTTGCATAGCCTTAGGCCTATCGATGAGTTACAAAGGATACCTACAAGAAGGGAGCAGGGCATGATGAAGCATGTCTGACCTCCCTCCTCATGGCCAGCAATTCAGTTTTAGGGTATCCCCTTGGCCAGCAGGAGTCCATTCAGTCAGCTGGTGGGAGGATAGCCTTAAGATTTTATTTTAGTTCACACCTTCATTTAGCAACAATAAAAGCCAAATATCATTATGTATCCCATTTAATCTTCACAACCACCTTTTGAGGCTGGTAACATTACTCTTGCCATTTCTCAGATGAGGAAACTGAGATTCAAAGTAGTTATACAACTTGCTTCCAGTTACAAAACCATACATGGTGATCTTGGGGTTTGAATGAAGGCTGGTCTCACTCTAGAGCTTGTGCTTTTAACCTTTATGCAACAATATTATCAGATACCCCGAAGCTATAAATTATTTGTTCTTTGCAGCGTAGGAGACTTAAATGGTTCTAGAAGAGAACTTTGTTCTGTCACCATAGAGTCTAGAAGTCCTTATTTACTTATTTTCAGGGCTTGTTCTCCCTAATTATAGTTCAGAAGTCCCTGCTGCAGCCCCATAATTTAGGCTCCCAGGTAAAGACAGACCTCGTTTTGGGGAACAGAGGTGTTGGAAATCAGGGGTGGCTTGAGTATGAATTTCAGTATTGGTGTATAATTCCTAGATGTGTAGTGCCATCGTTCACATATGTTAATTTTCTGAATACTTTATGAATGTGTGTGTTTTTTAAAATTTTTTTTGGGTAGAGACAGGGCCAGTGGGAGTGTCTTATTTTTTGCTCAGGCTGGTCTCGAACTCATGGCCTCAAGTGATCCTCCTGCCTTAGCCTCTCAAAGTGCTGGAAGTACAGGTGTGAGCTACTGTGCCTGGCAGAATGTGTTATTATTTTTTTTTTCAGGGTGGAGAGGGAAGTATTCTGTAGGATTGGTCTCTTAAATCTATTTAGATATACACAAAATAAAACACTATATTTTGAGGGTGCTGCTACTGATTAATTTTTTCCAAGAAAATGTTTTGGTAACGTTGACAAATGAGAGTAAAATTATAAAAAAAGCAAATTGTCACTAATTTGGCTCATTTCTATTTCCACTTTATGAAAAGATTACTTTAACATGTCAGTTTAAGTGCATTTAAAAATGGAAAATCTTAGCTTTCTCTCCTCCCTCCCCCCATGCCTTGTGGGAGGAAACAACAGACAAGACAGGAAGATACATCTTTGTCTATTTCAAGTTCATCCTTGAAAGTCCCATGAAGCCTAACTAAACAAGATGATGGTCAGCTACTGCCCTCTGTTGATAAGATGTGAATATGCACTAAATACCTTGTCAACAATGAAAGGCTAAGAGGGTGGTTAGCATTCAGAGAATAAATATTAAAAAGAAAACACTAATGAATTAAGATATCTACTCTTTGTCCCTTAATTTCACATTCACTGAATGCTCTAGAAGTTAGAGTAGAAAGTAGAAATTTATTTGGTCCACAAACTGGCTCTGCTAGGAGCTTGATATGATGAGTCCAAAAATGACTATGATTAATTCCTACTCCGAGGGCTCTGAGGATTTTTTATTATTATTATTTTCCTAGACTTCTTTTGATATTATTTTAATGTTTACTTGAGATATTACAGAATTCATCTTTGACATAGCAAAATCTAATATTAATTGTTATTTTTATTCTTTTCTGGAAAATGCCAGATTATCTTATAACATTTGAACTACATTTACCTTCCTTTTGATTTCTATGCAGTTATCTTGTATTTTATAATTATAGATTCTAACTCTTCAAGAAATTATTATTATGGCTGGGAGCAGTGGCTCATGCCTGTAATCCTAGCACTCTGGGAGGCCAAGGTGGGCAGATTGCTCGAGGTCAGGAGTTCAAAACCAGCCTAAGCAAGAACAAGACCCCATCTCTACTATAAATAGAAAGAAATTAATTGGCCAACTAATATATATATAGAAAAAATTAGCCAGGCATGGTGGCGCATGCCTGTAGTCCCAGCTACTTGGGAGGCTGAGGCAGGAGGATTGCTTGAGCCCAGGAGTTTGAGGTTGCTGTGAGGTAGGCTGACGCCACGGCACTCACTCTAGCCTGGACAACAGAGTGAGACTCTGTCTCAAAAAAAAAAAAAAAAAAGAAATTATTATTATTGTTTTATAAGGTTAATTTTTATTTAGATTTAAGCATAATTTACCATTTTTTGTTCTTCATTCCTTCCTGTATGTTCAGTTTTCCTTCTGGGATTATTTTCTCTTGTTTGAATAATACTACTTAGTATTTTCTCTAGTGTGGGTCTCTGGTGGCAAATTTTCTCAGGTTTCATTTGTTGTGAAATGTCTTTCTGTCATTCTTGATGGATATTTTTTCTGAATATTACATTCTAGGTTGATAGTTATTTTCTTTCTGCATTTAAAAAAATCAGTCTGTGTCTTCTGGCTTCCATAGTAAGAAGTCCATTGTCAGCCCAAATCTTCCTGCTTTGAAGGTAGTCTGTCTTTTTCTCTGACTACTTTTATAATCTTCTGTTGTCTTTGGTTTTCACTAGTTTGCATTTTCTATACATTTATTTTTTTCTGAGGTTCATAGGACTTTGTGAATCTGTGGGTTAATGTTTTTCAGCATTGTTAAAAAAATTTAACTATTGTCTCTTTAAATATTGTTTCTGTCCCATTCTCTTTCTCCTTTCTTTCTGGGATTACAATTTTACATATGCTAGACTGTCTTACTATGACCTCTGTGTCTCTTAAGTTTTCCATCCTTTGGTCTTTTAGTTATTCATCTTGTGTATTTCTTAATGACACGTCCTCCAGTTACGATAAAAGCAGTAGATTCTCCAACCTCATTTTTCCTTGGCTACAAAGCAAACTCACAGTACATAATAGCATTCCACCTGTTGTCTCTGTGGGATTTGGGGGCAAGGGGAACTGATGCAACATTATTTTCATGCAGCTTGCTAAGCATTGATAATAAAGTACTTTTTCTCTGTCCCAAGAGCCTCTTGTCTTCCCCCAAAATCCATGAAACAATAACAGACTAAATTATTACCTTGTATGTAGGGTAAAATACTAGACTCTTCCTCTGTACCCCAGCCTCAGCTGCTTTAAGGAAAAAGCTGAGTGTGCTGGGGAACTTCAAGGAGAACAGGAACTCAAATATTTTTAGCTCTGTTGAATGTAGGTGTCCTGGTCACATCCTACCCAGTTTCATGGATGGAAAGGGTGCTGGCCACAAGGGTGTCTAAAGGCACTGAGGACTGTGGGGTGACCTGCAGTGATGAGGGCAAGGGAACTCACGTTGAGCCTGGTTTAAAGAAACAAAGGATAAGTAAAGCCATCTTCTGCAGCCTATCTTCCTCTCTCCCCTGCACCCCCCTCACTTCCTATACTTTCAGCAACTATTGCTAGAGCCTTTGATATGCCTGCTAGACTTCTTGGTCCACGTTCTCATAGGGCAGTGTTTTTCAACAAGGATGATTTTGTCCCCTCCCCTTACCTAGGGGACATGTGACAATGTCTGGAGACATTTTTTTGATGGTCACAACTGGAGTGGGGGGGGGGCGTGTTCTATTAGCATCTAGTGGGTAGGAAGCAGAAATACTGCTCAACATCCCACAGTGCACAGGACAGCCACCCAAACAAATAATTAACCAGTCCCAAGTGTCAATAGTGCCAAGGTTGAGAACTTTGTCATAGGAGGAAATAAGCCCAAAGTTCAACTAATGGGGTTTGAGCAACATTTTTCATGAAGGAGGAGAATTAATGTGACCTTGTAGGGAGGACCTTTGGGCCAATCCAGTGAACTGTGTGTCTTTCACTCCTGAATGTATACTTGGGTTCATGTTGCCCATGTTTGTATTGTGAATGCTCATGCAGTCCAGAAGGGATTCTTTCATTCAGGGACTGTGCCATGTGGAGAGGTAATCTCTGTTTCCTTCCTAGTAGTCTAGCAAAGAGAATATAAAATCTGAGAAGAAATGGAAATCACAGCTTAAAAGACTTAAAGGGGGCCAGGTGCGGTGGTTCATGCCTGTAATCCTAGCACTCTGGGAGGCTGAGGCGGGAGGAACACTTGAGGTCAAGAGTTCCAGACCAGCCTGAGCAAGAGTGAGACTCCATTTCTACTAAAGATAGAAAAAAATAGCTGGGTGTGGCAGCATGCACTTGTAGTCCCAGCTACCCAGGAGGCTGAAGCAGAAGGATTGCTTGAGCTCAAGAGTTTGAGGTTGTTGTGAGCTAGACTGACACCACAGCACTCTACTCAGGGCAACAGAGCAAGACTCTGTCTCAAAACAAACAAACAAACAAACAAACAAACAAAAGACTTCAGCCAGGTGCATGGTGGCTCACGCCTGTAATCCTACCACTCTGGGAGGCCGTAGCAGGAGGATTGTTTGAGCTCAGGAGTTCGAGACCAGCCTGAGCAAAAGCGAGACCCTGTCTCTATTAAAAATAGAAAGAAATTAGCTGGAAAACTAAAAATATATAGAAAAAATTAGCCGGGCATGGTGGTGCATGCCTGTAGTCCCAGCTACTCGGGAGGCTGAGGCAGCAGGACTGCTTGAGCCCAGGAGTTTGAGGTTGCTGTGAGCTTGGCTGACACCACGGCACTCACTCTAGCCAGGGCAACAGAGTGAGACTCTTTCTCAAAAAGAAAAAAAAAAAAAAAGGATACAGAGAAGCAATTTCCTATTAACAGTGACAACATTGCCACCCCAACACAGGCTCCAAGCACACCTCTTTTAAAA
This sequence comes from Microcebus murinus, assembly GCF_040939455.1. Lineage (NCBI taxonomy): Eukaryota > Metazoa > Chordata > Mammalia > Primates > Cheirogaleidae > Microcebus > Microcebus murinus. The sequence goes on along the minus strand of NC_134115.1, from coordinate 56,391,641 downwards.
AGGGAGAAAGCTATTGTCGTGCTGCTGAGATATTGACCCATAGAGGCTCTGGGTCAAGAAAGCTGAACACCTGACCCCTAGAGGCTTTGTGACTCTGCAGCCTGATGTCCCCAGTTTGGGGTGGATCAGCTCGGAATTGACATCATGTAAGGAAAAGGCCAAATATATCTCACTTGTCAAATGGAAATTGTATATTCAAGGATACTGTTGGCCTGGTTTCAACAGCATCTCAATTTACATGAAAAAGTGGGAGCTATCATTTTGAGGAAACTATTCCCATTATGCAGCTTGAAGTAAGGTTACCGGTTCAATGGGGCCCTTGATTCACAGAGGTTCCCCTTAATGCCCAAGCTTGATTTACTGATGGTTTGGTTAAGTTGAAATCTGGGCTGCTTCCGCTGTTCAGCTACTGCTCTGTATACGCTATCCTGAAAATTGGTGTGTTTATCCACTGAGTGGATACAAGACTATACACTGACAGATTAAAGACACCTTCCACCCTTGGGGAATGAACTGTGAAAATTAAACCATGGCTGGTGATCAAATTATCTAGATTCTCTTACCTCAGCCTCCCGAGAAACTGAGACTACAGGCGCATGCCACCACACAGCCTGACTTTTTCTATTTTCAGTAGAGGTGGGGTCTTGTTCTTGCTCAGGGTGGTCTCGAACTCCTGACCTCAAGCGATCTTCCCATCTCAGCCTCCCAGAGTGCTAGTATCTTTTTGAATTTGACAGTTTATTCTGTTCATATTTAAGCCTAGAATAGCTTTTTCTATAAAATTAAAAAGTTTTATTTCTCTTTTATTAAAAAATTCTTATAACTTGCTTATTTTAATATTATCTACACAAAAGGGAACATCTAGAAAATACTCCCATAGATTGTTATCATTTCGTATGTATTTGGACATTCATACATATTTTATAAAAGCCAGTTTGTCATCTCAGATTTTTATATTTTACTGATCAAATAATTATTTCTTGACTTATCTCTATTCTCCTGAATCTGATGTCCTTTTAAAAAAACATTACTTTTCTAATTTTCAGATGAAGAAATTAAAACATTGTGCCAGAATTTTCCCTAAGAATCATAATATAAATAAATATATAGTTAGACATCACAGTAGTTTAAATATACTGCACATCAAAATATGCTCCCTGCTGGGGAAAACCACTCAAAGATGGGTCTCCTTACATTCTAAACACATACTCCATTGAGTTTTGAAATCTTCAATTGAAATCTGTAAAGGTTAAGCCATCATATAAATAGCAGTGCTATTAATAATCACAAAATTAATGAGAATAATAATGAGCCCAAGCGTGTAAAATGCCATAGTTAGCATAAACACTGTAATGCCTCTGTGTGTGACATTTTTGTTTTGCCACAGGGAAAAGTTCTGTGAGCTAGTTCCCCAAGTAGAGCCAATACACTATTACTGCAAATAAACTGCTCATTATCTAAGTCATTTTTGCAACTTTTGGAGAAAGCAAAATGAGATTTTCTTGAAAGAGACATTTATTGCTGTGTATTAAAATATGAGAGGGGTTTTAAACAGAGGTGAAATTAAGAATAGATCTATATGTCACTTTCATTATCATTATAAAATTAAAATATGTTCACTGCAAAAAACTTTGAAAATACACACACACACACACATACACACACAAATATATCCCATTAAAAACTACCCCTAATTCTACCACCCTTGGATGACCTATCACTGTATAAGTTTAGTTCTATCAGTCTTTGTCCTATCTCAGTAAGTGGAGAAAACACAGTAGGTAGTTCTTTATGTTGCATTTTCTTTGAAACGTAACATCAAAAACTTTTATCAGGTCATTGAAAGTTCATTAAAGACATGATTTTTTGTACTGTTGCATTGTATTTTAATCCTTGACAATCCCTAATTTTTAGCTATTCAAATTACCCTCCAGAAAACTTGTATCAGTTTAAATTTTCACCAGCTGGGACAGAGTAACTGTCTTTCAGGATTCTTCATAACTCTAGATATCACCTTTAATTGTTTTGTTAATTGATGAATATGTTGATAGTTGATACTTGTTTAATATTATATTTGTATTTCTTGAATACTGATTTATAAATAAAATTATTAGACCAAAATATTCTTGAGGTAGCCACGATTGAAATTATAATTGAAACCAGAAGTCACATATTTCAGTAGCAGGAATCTTGAGAAGAAAAGTAATTGTTGACATGGATGGTTTGAGATTATAAAGCAATGAGATCTTAAGGATGCGGGCACATGCCAAACATTTGAAGTTTTTTACAGTATGAATATTAGCCAGCTTGGAGAATAAAGTTCTTATCCAGTTTTTCTTATATAGTTGTTTTCTTTATCATCATGAATTTGAATCTGGCTAGCTTGTCGGCAAGACGTCATTAAGCGACACACTGATCTTAACCTTGAGACTATTTTTATTTTTTATTTTATTTTATTTTTGAGACAGAGTCTCGCTTTGTTGCTCAGGCTAGAGTAAGTGCCATGGCATCAGCCTAGCTCACAGTAACCCCAATCTCCTGGGCTCAAGTGATCCTACTGCCTCAGTCTCCCAAGTAGCTGGGACTACAGGCATGCGCCACCATGCCCAGCTAATTTTTTTTGTTTTGTATATATATATTTTAGTTGGTCAATTAGTTTCTTTTATATTTTTAGTAGAGGTGGGGTCTTGCTTAGGCTGGTTTCGAACTCCTGACCTTGAGCGATCCACTCACCTCCCAGAGTGCTAGGATTACAGGCATGAGCCACCTCGCCCGGCCTTGAGACTATTTTTAAAATCTACTTTGAAGAAGAAAATTTTATTTATTTAATATAGATTATAGACAATTTATATTTGAATTTTATAATATTTCATTAACTGATTATGGCTTTATTGAACTTATTATAATTAAACACACCATATAAAAGTTCTCTTGGATATACATAAGCTATACAGTAGAAATATATGGTGTTTAAAGGAGAAACACTAAATCTTTGCATCCCCATAATATTCTGAAATTAAAAAAAAGAAAAAAATAAAAATAAAACAATATAAAAAATACAGACAATAACAAGTGTTGATGAGGATATGGAGAAATTGGAACTTACATACATTGATGATAAGAATGTAAAATAGTGCAGCCAGTTTGGAAAAAAGTTTGAAAGTTTTTCAAAATGTTAAACATAGAGTTACCATATGACCCAGCAATTCTACTCTTAGGTCTATATCTATCAAAGTAGGAACAGAAGAAATTTCCTCAACCTGATAATGGGCATCTACAATAAACTTATAGCTAACACCATGCTTACTCGTGAAAGACTGAATGTTTTCCTGTAAGAGCAGAAACTAGGCAAGTATATCTACTATCATCACTCTTTTTCAACTTTGTTCTAAATTCAAGCCAGTGAAATAAGCTAGAGAAAAAGATAAAAGGCATAACAATTAGAAAAGAAGACAGACTAATGGCCAAAAAATGTATGAAAAAATGCTCAACATCTCTAATCATTAGGGAAATGCAAATCAAAACCTCAATGAGATGTCACTTAATTCCAGTGAGAATGACTTTTATAAAAAAGTTCCCAAACAATTAAATGTTGGCATGGATGCAGAGAGATAGGAACATTATTACATTGCTGGTGGGACTGCAAACTAGTACTTTCCTCTGTGGAAAGTAATATGGAGATATCTCAAAGAGCTACTGGTAGATACCATTTGATCCAGCAATCCCATTACTGGGCATCTATCCAAAAGAACAAGAGACATTCTATAAAAATGAAATCTGCACTCAAATGTTTATAGCAGCACAATTCACAATTGCAAAGATGTGGAAATAAACCAAGTGCTCATTAATACATGAATAGATTAATACAAAGTATATGTATACCATAGAGTTCTACTCAGCCACAAAAATCAATGGTTATCTAGCACCTCTTCTATTATCCTGGATAAAGCATAGAGCTGGAACCCATCTTGCTAAATGAAGTATCCCAATAATGGAAAAATAAGCACCACCACATGTACTCACCATCAAATTGGTATTAACTGATCAACACTTAAGTGTATATATAGTAATAACACTCATCAGGTGTCAGGCAGATGGGAGGGGGGATGAGGGGATGGGTATATATACACACCTAATGGGTGCAGTGCACACCATCTGGGGGATGAACATGCTTGAAGCTCTGACCTGGGTGGAGCAAGGGCAATATAGGTAACCTAAACATTTGTACCCCCATAATACGCTGAAATAAAAAAAATTTAAAAAGGAAACAAACAAAAAGATATTGCTATTCAATACTTTAAAGATATTACTCCATAGTATTCTGGCATATATCTTGCTGAGGAAAAAAATTTGTTGTCTGTTGCATTGGCCATGCTACCTTTTAGCTGTGTGACCTTGGGTACATTACTTTACGTTTCTGTTCTTGATATTCTCTTTTTTTTTTTTGAGACAGAGTCTCACTCTGTTGCCCAGGCTAAAGTGAGTGCCATGGCGTCAGCCTAGCTCACAGTAACCTCAAACTTCTGGGCTCAAGCAATCCTTCTGCCTTAGCCTCCCGAGTAGCTGGGACTACAATCATGCGCCACCATGCCCGGCTGATTTTTTTCTATATATATTAGTTGGTCAATTAATTTCTTTCTATTTATAGTAGTGACGGGGTCTCGCTCTTGCTTAGGCTGGTTTTGAACTCCTCACCTCGAGCAATCCTCCCACCTTGGCCTCCCAGAATGCTAGGATTACAGGTGTGAGCCACCTCGCCTGGCCGATATTCTCTTTAAAATGGGGGATAATAATAATATTTATCTCATAGGGTAGCTTATAGGGCTTCTTAAACTTTGAGTTAATACTTGTACAATATTTAGAATATTACTTGGCACTTAGACTCCATATAATCATTTGCTATTATTATTTCCTTTAGGCAATTTGTCTTTCTTTGTTAGTAACTTTGAAGAATGTTTTGTTATTCTTCATATTTTTTGGGCCAGAACCCACTGTTGGCTGGGTGTGGTGGCTCGCCTGTGTGGTGGCCCAGGCCTGTAATCCTAGCACTCTGGGAGGCCGAGGTGGGAGGATAGCTTGAGATCAGGAGTTCAAGACCAGCCTGAGCAAGAGTGAGACTCCATCTCTACTGAGAATAGAAAAAGTTAGGTGGGTGTGGTGGTGTGTGCCTGTAGTCCCAGCTACTCAGGAAGCTGAGGCAGGAGGATCACTTGAGCCCAGGACTCTGAGGTTGCTGTGAGTTAGGCTGACACCATAGTACTCTAGTCTAGGTGTTAGAGTGAGACTCTGTCTCAAAAAAATAAAAAATAAATAAATAAATAAATAAAAGAATAATAAAAAAAAAAAGAACCCACTGTTAAGGACTTACCCTGATAATAACAACAAAGTATATTAGTGATGGTAATGTAAGCACAGAGAAGTAACAGAACACATTTCTTGTTAAAGTATTTTTTTCAGAGTTTTTTTTTTTTTTTTTTTTTTGGAGACAGAGTCTCACTCTGTTGCCCTGGCTAGACTGCCACGGCATCAGCCTAGTGCACAGCAACCTCAAACTCCTGGGCTCAGGTGATCCTTCTGCCTCCTAGATAGCTGGGACTACAGGCATGAGCCACCATGCCTGGCTAATTTTTTTATATATTTTTAGTTGTCCAGATAATTTCTTTCTGTTTTTAGTAGAGACGGGGCTTGCTCTTGCTCAGGCTGGTCTCATAGTATTTTGAATAAAATCTGAATGCCTCACCATCATCAACAAGGCCTTCCATTGTTTGAGTTTTGCCTCTGATTCTTCTTGGACCATGATCCCTCCTTACTCACTGTGCTCTGACCTTGCTGCTCTCCCTAATCCTCACACTTACCAGGCTTGTCTCCAACTTGTGGCTTCTACTCTTCCTCATGTGGTGGGCCCTTCTTATCTTTCTGACCTCAGCTCAAATGTCACCCTGTCTAAAGGACTGCCATTGAGATCCCTCAGTCATGTTCGGTCACGTAACTTCTTTGTTATTTCCTTGACAGCACATTTTACCATATAAACATATTGTTTGCATTTTATTGATTATTGCCTCCTTTTGGAATAACTAATAGAAAGTTTTTTTCAAATTAACAAACTATTTTTTAGAGCTGTGTTAGGTTCACAGCAAAAATTGAATGGAAAGTATGGAAAGCTCCATATATCTTCCCCCTCCCCCTACACATACAACCTCCTCCGCTGTCAACATCCTGCACCACAGTGATATGTTGGTTACAACTGATGAACTCACACCAACACATTATCACCCAAAGCCCATAGTTTACATTAGGGGTCACTCTTGCACTCTTGGTTTTACACATTGTATGGTTTGGACAAATGCACAATGACATGTATCTACCATTGTGTATCATACAGAATAGCTTCACTGCTCTAAAAATTTTCCGTGTTTGCCTATTTATCCCTACCTCCCCTCCAACCCCTGGCAACCACTAATCTATTTACCATCTCCATAGTTTTGCCCTTTTCAGAATGTCATGTAGTTGGAATCATACAGTATGTAGCCTTTTCAGATTGGCTTCTTTCACTTAGTAATATGTATCTAAGTATCCTCATGTCGTTTCATGGCTTGATAGCTCATTTCCTTTCAGTGCTGAATAATATTCCATTGTCTGGATGCACCACAGTTTATTTATCCACTCACCTGTGGAAGGACAACCTGGTTGCTTCCAAACTTCAGTAATTATAGATAAAGCTGCTATAAACAGCCATGTTTTTGTGCAAACATAAGTCTTTAATTTATTTGGGTAAATGCCAAGGCATGCAATTGCTGGACTACATGGTAAAAGCATGTTTAGTTTTGTAAAAAACTGCCAAACGGTCTCTTCTAGAATGGCCGTACCATTCTGCATCCCCACCAGCAATGAAAGAGAGTTCCTATTACTCTGTATCTTCACTAGCATTTGATGTTGTCAGTGTTTTGGATTTTGGCCATTCTAATAGGTGCAGTGGTATTTCATTTTTGTTTTAATTTATAATTCCTTAATGACATGATGTTGAACATCTTTGCACATACTTATCTTTATATCTTAGAGGAAATGTCTGTTCAGGTCTTTGGCTCATTTTTTCATTTGGTTGTTCATTTTCTTATTGTTGAGTTTTAGGAGTTCTTTGTATATTTTGGATAATATTAATGGTTCTTTATCAGATATATCATTTGCAAATATTTTCTCTCTGTGGCTTTTCTTCTAATTCTCTTGACATTGTCACAGAAGTTTCTAATTTAAATGAAGTCCAGCTTATCAATTATTTCTTTCACAGATCATGCTTTTGGCTTTGTCTCTAAAAACTCATCTCCAAATCAAAGTTAGTAAGGTTTTTTTTCTATGTTATCTTTTAGGAGTTTTATAGGTTTGCATTTTACATTTAGGTATGTGATCCATTTTGAGTTAGTTTTTTTGGAGGGTATAGGGCAGGCATCATCAAACTATGGCCCATGGGCCACATACGGGCTGCCTAGCACACTTATCCGGCTCTCTGGGTGTTTTTGCCACCACTGCCTGTCCTGCTTAGCAGCCGACTTGTTCCGGGCCAACAGTGCGTACTCTCCAATGGTCTGAGGGACAGTGAACTGGCCCCCTGTTTAAAAAGTTTGAGGACCCCTGGTTTAGGGTCTTGTATCTAGATTCCTCTTTTTGCATATGAACATCTAGTTGTTCTAACACCATTTTGAAAAGGCCGTCTTTGCTTAATTGTGTTGTCTTGCTCCTTTGTCAAACATTGCTTGACTATATTAATGTGGTTCTATCTCTGGACTCTCTGTTCTATTCCATTGGTCTATTTGTCTATTCTTTCACCAATGTAACACTGCCTTAATTACTGCTGCTAGTAATGAAGTATGTTTTTAAGTTGGATAGTATCAGTCTTTCAGCTTTGTTCTTGTCCTTCAATATTGCCCCCTCTTTCATTTCTGATATTAGCAATGTATGTTGTATTCTCTCTTTTTTCTGAGTTAGCCTGGCTAGAGGCTTATCAATTTTATTGATAGTTTCAAAGAACCAGTACTTGATTTGGTTGATTTTCTCTATTAATTTCCTGTTTTCAATTTCGTTGATTTCTACTCTAATTTTTATTATTTCTTTTCTTCTGCTCTTTGGGTTTAATTTCCTCTTCTTTTTCTAGTTTTGTAAACTGGAAGCTTAGATTATTGATTTTAGATCTTTCTTTTCTAATATTTGCATTCAATGCAGTAAATTTTCCTCTAAGCACCATTTTTGTACATCCCACAAATTTGGTGAGCTGTATTTTCATTTAGTTTGAAATATTTCTTAATCTCCTTTGAGATCTCTTCTTTGCGCCATGCGTTATATAGAAGTATGTTGTTTAATCTCCAAGTGTTTTTGGATTTTCTGGCTGTCTTTCTGCTATTGATTTCTACTTTAATTCTCTTGTGGTCTAGAGCAGATGTTGTATGATTTCTATATTTTAAAATTTGTGAAGGTGTGTTTTGTGGCCTAGAATGTGGTCTGTCCTGGTGACCGTTCCATGGAAGCTTGAGAAGAATCTGTAATTTGCTGTTGTTGGATGAAGTAGTCTATAGATATCCATTATATTCAGTTGATTGATGGTGCTGTTGAGTTCAACTACATTTTTACTGATTTTCTGCCTGCTGGATCTGTCTTTTTCTGACAGAAGGATGTTGAAGTCTTCAAATGTAATAGTGAGTCCATCTGTCTCTCCTTGCAGTTCTATCAGCTTTTTTCCCTCACATATTTAGATGCTTTATTGTAAGGCATGCACACAGTAAGGATTGTTATGTTTCTTTGGAGCACTGAGCCCTTTATAATTATGCAACTTACCTCTTTATCCCTGATAACTTTCCTTGTTCTGAAATCTGCTCTTTCTGAAAGTAAGTAGCTACTCCTGGTTTCTTTTTATTAGCATTAGTATGATATATCTTCCTCCATCCCTTTCATTTTAATATATATGTGTATTTATATTCAAAATGGGTTTCTAATAGGTAACATATTGCTTGGTCATGCTTTCTGATATATTCTGCCAATATGTGTCTTTTAATTGATGCATTTAGACCATCAATGTTCAAAGTGAGTACTGATATAGTTGGGTTAATAGCTACCATAGTTGTTACTGTTTGGTATTTGTTGCCCTTATTCTTTGTTCCTATTTTTTCTTCCACTCTTTCTCTATATTTGTGGTTTTAATTGAACACTTTGTATGATTCTATTTCCTCTTCTTTCTTAACATACCACTTATGCTTTTTCCACTTTTTTTTAGTGGTTGCCCTAGAGTTTACAATATACATTTATAACTAATACAAACCCACTTCCGATTAGTGAGTAGTAAAAGTACCTTATAATAACAATATAATCTTAATTCCTCTTTCCTGTCTCTTACATTATTGCAGTCATTAATTTTACATATATAATCATATTATATGCATACATAATCAAATACATTGTTGCTGTTGTTATTTTGAAGAAACTATCTGTTAGAGCAATTAAGGATAATAAAAATAAAACTTTATTTTACTTTCACTTATGTCTTCTCTGATACTCATCCTATCATTATATCTGATATCATTCAAGTTTCTGACTATAGTTTCTATCATTTCCTTTTCTCAAAAGAATTTCTTTTGAAAAAAGAATTTCATTTCTCACAAAGCAGGTCTACTGGCAGCACATATCCTCAATTTTTTAAAATTTTTTTTTAAAATTTCAGCATATTATGGGGGTACAAATGTTAAGGTTATGTATATTGCCCATGCCTCCCTTCCCCCCAATTTTTGTTTTTTGTTTTTGTTTTGTTTTGGAGACAGGGTCTCATTCTGTCACCCAAGCTAGAGTGCAGTGGCATGATAATAGTTCATTGCAACCTCAAACTTCTGGGCTCCAGCAATTCTTCCATCTCAGCCTCCGGAGTGGCTAGGACTACAGGCATGCACCACCATGCCTAATTTTAATTTTATTTTTTTCATAGAGACAAGGTCTTGCTATGTTGCCCAGACTGGTCTCCAACTCCTGGCCTCAAATGATCCTCCTGCCTCAGCCCCCTAAACTGCTGGGATGACTGGTGTGAGCCACTGTGCCCAGCCCTTTTTGTTTTTCTGAGAAAGTCTTTATTTCTTCTTCACCTTTAAAGGATAATTTCACAGGGTACAGATTTTAGGTAGGTGTTTTTTTTTGTTTTTTTTTTTTTTTTCCTGTCAATACTTTAAATATATCACTCTACTCTCTTCTTGCTTGCATGGTTTCTGAAGCATTTCCTTTCCCCCAGCAGGTTATACTCTGGTATAATAGCTTCTCCTGAGGGCAGGCTTTGTTAAGAAGAACAGACGACTCTTACATATTTCCTACAGGAAGCATGAGGGGATTTTTTTTTTTTAATCTCTGATAGTCACTATGAGGACCTGGGAGGGCTCCTGGAGGTAACACTCACAAAAGTATGGGACCCCTTTGTGACTGGCTTCCACTTTCAGACTTGTCCACTGAGCTTCCAGCACTTCATCAATTACAGTTTTTTTCTACCCGGGCACTGCTTCGCGCGGTGGTTTCAGATTGCAGGTTTCTGCTCTGGTAGGTTGTGATTCTTTATATCTGTCTGTCTGTGGCTTCAATTTTGGGGGCAGTGGTTTGACCTGTGACCTCACTTCTCTTATGAATCTATGATGAATTATTGATTTTTCAGCATGGCCAACTTTTTTAGAAGAGAGTGGTGACTTCTAAGCTCCTTACGTGTGGAACCAGAAACCAAAACTCCAGGAACTTTTTACTGGTCCTATTCAGTGAAAAGCCGTTATCTCTCAGCTCCAAAGCCACCGTCTACCTTGTGCCTTGTGTGGCTGTGGCTGGGACCCAGCACACCCAATTTCTGCTTTGCCGGGTACTCCCTGGGGTGTTAGGGGGAGACTAGAAGCCTGAAATGGGAGGAAGGGATCTACTCCTCTCATTTGTTTCTTGTTCCTGTCAGAAGCTTCTTTGTCTTCACAAAGATCCTTAACTTTGTGCTGTTTGCGAACCTCCCTGCTTCCAGGTCCTCTTCACGTCAGAGATTCAACACGACAAGGACTGAGAGATGAAGGGACATATGACAAAGCCTTTTCTTCTTCTTACAACAATTATTGTTAGTACTAAAGCCTACCATTTATTGTCTACTAGGTGCTAGATACTTTTAAAAACATTTTGCTTTGTGCATCTATTATGCATCTACCCAAAATAATAAAAGGCATTCTGTAATAAAGACATCTGCGGCTGGGTGCGGTGGCTCACGCCTGTAATCCTAGCACTCTGGGAGGCCAAGGGAGGAGGATTGCTCAAGGTCAGGAGTTCAAAACCAGCCTGAGTGAGACCCTGTCTCTACTAAAAATAGAAAGAAATTAATTGACTAACTAAAAATATATATACAAAAAATTAGCTGGGCATGGTGGCGCATGCCTGTAGTCCCAGCTACTCGGGAGGCTGAGGCAGCAGGATCGCTTGAGCCCAGGAGATTGAGGTTGCTGTGAGCTAGGCTGATGCCACGGCACTCACTCTAGCCTGGGCAACAAAGCGAGACTCTGTCTCAAAAAAAAAAAAAAAAAAAAAAAAAAGACCTCTGTACTCGAATGTTTATGGCAGCACAATTCACTATAGCAAGGATATGGAAACAACCCAAGTGCCTGTCAATTCATGAGTGGATTAATAAAATTTGGTGTATGTCTACAATGGAATATTACTAAATTATAAGAAATGACGGTGATCTAGTACCTCTTATATTTTCCTGGATAGAGCTTGAGCCCATCCTCCGAAGTGAGGTATCACAAGAATGGAAGAATAGGCTCCACTTGTACTTGCCATCAAACTGGCACTAACTGATCAACACTATCGTGCTCACATAGTAGTAATATTCTTCAGGTATTGGGAGTTTGGGGGTGGGTAAACTCACAACCAATGGACGCAGTAAACATTGTGGAGGGGGAGGAATGCCTCAAATCATGGTTTGGGTGTGGCAAAGTCATAACATGCAACAAAAATGTTTGTACCCTCATAATATCCTGAAATAAATAAAAACGATTTTGTTTAATCCTCACAACAATCCTACAAGGGAATTGCTATTATTTGCATTTACACATGAAGAAAGAAATTCAAGAAGGTAAAAGTAACTTGCTCAAGGATTCACACTTTACATAAGTGGAAAAGTTGGGTTTTAAGCTCAGGTTTGTAAGGTAAGAACACAAGAGAGTTCAAATAAATGAATTCACTATGGATATACAGAGTCATATAATAATCAGAATGTCACAGAGATTTTTTTTTCTGAGACAGACTCTCGCTCTGTTGCCCGGGTTATAGTACCGTGGTGTCAGCCTAGCTCACAGCAACCTCAAACTCCTGGGCTCAAGCGATCCTCCTGCCTCAGCCTTCCGAGTAGCTGGGACTACAGGCATGTGCCACCATGCCTGGCTAATTTTTTTCTATATATTTTTATTTGGCCAATTAATTTCTTTCTATTTTTAGTAGAGACAGGGTCTTGCTCTTGCTCAGGCTGGTTTCAAACTCCTGACCTCGAGCAATCTGCCCACCTCGGCCTTCCAGAGTGCTAGGATTATAGGTGTGAGCCACTGCACCTGGCCGTCACAGAGACTCTGACATTTTATGGTTTGAAAAATTTCAAGGGTGATGTATTTTGTTTAAGAGAAGGTAGAATTACCTTGTCAGATAAAGGGAATGAGTTCTTTGAACGTAGTTTGTTGTTGAGTGAGGTGTGGTGAGACTGGTTCAATCTCAATATTTGGTATTTGTCTATGATACATACTTACAAAATTGATTGGCCCTTTTGTGAACTCACATGTTTTGTCACTTATAAGCTATCCCAAAATGAGAATTGAAATGTTGCCATTTCCAATATTTCACTCAGCTCTTAAACACAATTTAAAATGATTATCATATCCTAAGCTATTTTAGACTGTCTTTGCACAATACTGCTTCCTGCCTTCATATCTTATTTTGGAAAATTTGGTTTGGCTTCCCTTAGGAGCTGGAGAGGGTGATCCAGGAAGCTTCTGGAAGCTTCGTTGTGATAGTTCATGAATTTAATACCTGTAAGTTTATTAACTCCTGAAGGCAAAGAGCTTAAGGCAGGAGATATATTTAATTAGTGAAAGCTTTCTGAGAGGCTTAATGGGGGGAAAAATTTCCAGAGTAACAAGATATTATTTGCAATATTAAATTGTGCCAATAGATGGAGAAGTTGTTCCATATAAATCAGAAGGCTTTCCTCTTCTTATGAGGAATAAAGAAATTCAGGTTTCTGGCAAGTTGAAAATGAATTTCCTTAATAAAAATGTGAAGCAGGAAAACTGGGTTACTTATAAATTTTAACAAGACATAATGTTAACAGGGGACAAGAATTTCACTAATTTCAATTAAGTGTACATGAAACTCTTATTGCCTGTACTGTTTTTGCAATTTGGCCATAGCACTTTTAGATCTGTGCATATGGATGTTTGTATATCTATATGTATGCATGTATTTATACATGGACTTGTAAAAAAATGGTTGTTTAATGTACAAAATTTTCAATGATAAAATAGATAACACATAACTAAATTAAAAAGTAGAGCAAAAAGAATGGAATGAAGTTGGGCTACAAATCTGACCCGGAGCTTCCTAGCAGTCAATGCAAGTAGGGAAACAGGATCAGTTGCGTGATCCAATGTCCATAACATAAAAACAAGTGAGGTGCTAGGAGAGGTATACAATAATTCTTAGTACTAAGACCAGGAATTATACCCTTTGAGGACTCATGAAGAGGACACGGTGTAAGGCAATAATATCCTTACATTAAGCACAATGATACTTTTCACATGGGTGTTTCTTACAGTGTTGGTTGGTAGGTAATACCACAATGCTATTTCATTAGAGGAGTTCAAAGTAGAGGGAGCAGGGTGAGGGCCATGCACCCCCAAACACTTTCTTCGAGTGTAGCTTTCTGATTGTCTAGTTTAACTGAAGGATACAATTTAGAATCCATCAAATCTCCATAAATAGTATTTCTCTGAGGGTTTAATAAAGAAGATTAAATAGCATGTTGCGTACTGAACTCTTACCCTGAGTTTGGTGGGTAGTGAGGACTCCGTGAAAGCCGTGTTGACCAGTCCGAACCGTTCGCCACCCTCAGTTGAAGGACACATGATACTTCTTGTGACTGACCTATGTGGATACCTGTGTGGCCTAGGTGCAGTGGTGTATTTTTCAAAAGTCATTTAAAGTGGGGCACCCTTGCCGCCCCCTTCTGGAAGGATTGCCTACAGCCTCATGTTCACTCCTTCACCCTGTTCCAGACCTCCAAGCCTCCCATGTTGGTTTTAGACTCTCTCCTGACATCTTCTCTTGCTTGGTCCTTCACCTTCCCTCGCTGTGTTGGGACCTTCACTGTCTCTGATGCTCCAGAGAAGATGGCTGCTCTAGACCCTGAAACCCAAGCCAGGCTCCCACTCTCCCTACCTTTCTAGAATACTGCCACCCAGATCAAATTTCCTTTTCTTTCTAGGAAGTAAGATCAGACCGCAGCCATCAGGTTTCATGGCTTCATTCTTGATCAGTTTCTCCTAATTTCAGCGAGAATACTGAAATTAGTATACTGAGTATATACTGACACATGTACACATTTTTCAGAGCAGCTTCTGGGGATGGAAGTTGATTTGAGAAAGTTTCTCCAGCTCTATCCAGCCACCACTTGGTTTATTCACATCCATACTCTCTGCCTGCAAGCATGGAAGCATTGCAACCCCAGGCTGGATGTGGCAGAGGTCATTGAGTCCACCTTCCCAAGCACACAAACAAATGGCCCATCCCCTCCATCTGTTTTCCATTGTACTGATTGCAAACTCTATGAAAAGGAATCTTGCAATAATTTTGCATTCTATAGCCTGAGGATATGCTGAGGGTGTATTTTGCCCATGTTTCTGCACACTGGTTGAGAGAATGTGCCCTGAATTCTGTTTTGTTTCCATTAACCTTTTTCTGAGAAATTACTGACCCTGAGTATTGGAGCTGCAAATGGATTCTTTTAACAAGTATCCTGTCAGGATGCAACCTCTGTGTATTATATGGCTTTTAGTCTGCAAATGCTTCCTCTCAGTGCATCGATTCCCTTAAGAAGTATTCATTTGAATGACTTTCCCTGTATGAGGATTTTAGGAATATTTTTATCTCTGCTGTTTTAGGAAACCTACATTCAGAGGAATTTATAGTTCACCTAATTTTATAACTGGCAGTAGCTATTTAAAACCTTACCTCTCACTCCTACCTGCTTAAGATTTTCCCAAATCAATGATTCTTCTGATTTTTCCATAGACTTCATCTTCATCCTGTGCATTCAGTCTTCAGTGGGATATTTGTATCCTGACATATTTTGCATGTTTCTAACATCCTTGAGAAAGTCATGCAAAATTCTTCCCTAGCTTGGTGGAAAGCAGAGTTGTGCCACTATCATTTAGCCTCACTTTAGAGACGGTGTGTTGAGGCAAAGCAAGAACAAAGTTTTGATCTTACATGACTCAAGTGCGACCTGGACTGCCCACTGCCACACTAAGTCTATGAAATAGCTTCCCAATGTTTCCATCAGAGGACAGCCCAGAATTGTATATACTGCTGGAGAGCAAACCCCCTGGGTAGCCACAACATGTAGTCTCGGAGCGTTCCTCATTTTCAGGTGATGCTGCCAATAACTCAGAACTCTAGTGCAGCAAGCCTGTGGGGACAAGTCTCACGGGGGCTGTTCAGTCCCCTCTCATCTTTTCTTTCTTTTCTTTTTTTTAATTTTGGCATATTATGGGGGTACAGATTTTAATGTTTCAATAAATGCCCTTTCCCCCCCTCTCCCCACAAGTCTGAGCATCCAGCATGACCATCCCCCACATGGTGCACGTCTCACTCATTATGTATTGTAGTAAAAACAAGACCTGTTATAAACAGTGTTCTGTGAATACGTCTTGAAAATCCTTGGACTCTGGGGTCTATATTTTCATGTGTGCATACGTGCGTGTGTGTGTGTGCGCGAGCGTTTGTGTGTAAAAATTGGGGGGCAGACAGGGTCTGGGAGATAGACAGTAGAAGTTGGAGACACTGGGAATATAATCAAACCGAAAAGCAATTGCTCCCTTGCTGGAGAGTCAGCCCAGAAAGAAAAAGGAATTGCATTTCAGACTGCCCTACCTCACTCTCTCAACTGCTTGCGATGTCCTCACTCCTAAACCTCAGTTATTAGTGACAGGTGAAACGTGGCAGCCTGGTTTCTAGGTAGCAGATTGGCCTGCAGTGAAATTTCTCAAGAATACCTCAGCCTTTGTCGGAAAGCTAAGCAGCACTGACTCCAGATGGTACCTGTAGGAAGCATTGTAATCTTTTCTCACACATTACTTGTACCTGCATTTGTGGAGTCTAATCCAAGTTGTAAGCCACATGCTGACTGAGAGGCTCTAGGAAAGACCTTTTGGCACAACAGCGTCACATTGTCTTTTGGTCGCATTAGGAACAAATGAGAGCTGAAAATCGCCAGGGAAGAATGCAGATGGAAAGTCAGGGAGGTGGCTTTGACTTGGCTGGGGGAATGTGTGTTTGTGTAGCACAGCAGCTGGCCCGTTCTTCCAGATGGGATGGTTTCCTACCATCCCTTCATTATGTGGAGTGGAGATTTGTCAATTTTGGTGTCATTGGCACCTCCATCTACCAAGGGCAACTTTAAATGAGTTATACTAAGGGAAAAAAGAAGAGGGCCTATTATATGAGAGTGATGTCCACAGAAACTCAAGCTGAGAAATCATTCATCGGTGGAGGAGGCCAGAGTGGGATGGGAAAGAGGGATGTGAGCGAAAGAGGAAAGTGAGATGTGAACGAAGAGAACCAAAGAACAAAGAAGAACAAACAGAGGGTGACAAAGGCAAGCAGACATGAAGATAGAGTGAAAGAGATAAATGGGAGAAAAATAATTCCGAACAAGAGAAAAAAACCAGGAAAGAAAAAGATTAAACTCCTCCAAATAAGGAGACAATATGGTGGATGTGACTCTGGTCCCAGCAAGGCTGAGGTGGTGGCCATGGACTGCTACTTCACAATGATGTGCAGGGCACACTGCATAGAAAATGGTGCTGTCTCCCACATGAGTATAAACCAGGCCCAGGTCCAGTACTGAGTGTAGGAAGGGCGGCAAAGTGCCAGAAGCCATCTCTGGGACCCGGAGGGCTGAGGTACAGCACATGTGCCCTGCCCTGGCTAGGGACTGTTTTCACAGGGCCTCAGCTGGCCTGGTTTGTGGAGATCTGAGACAGCAACTGAAGCCATGTTCTGTGTGCTTAGTAGGAGGACGGTGTAGGGGAGAAGGAGGTGGACAGGAGAAGCAGACAGAGGCCTTGTCTAGCTGATCTCCTCTGTTTCCTTACTTATAAAACAGTAAAATCTAATAGCATCTAACCCAGAGAGTCCTTAGGAATATTCAGAGAGAGAATACAGCAAGGTTCTTGGCTCAATAAATGTCAGCTATTTTTTTTTTTACCCATACATATATAGTCTCCAAAAATGTACAAAATATTAATATAGCAGTTTTTATTAAGTAAAAACACCAGTTACCAATTAGTACTCATAACTTAAAATACACACATATGCATTGGGAGAGAAGGATTTGCACCCAAATCTGAACAGTGATTCCTTTTGGAGTATGGATTGTTATTATTTTTCTTCCTATGCTTGTCCGTATTTGTACAGTGAACATTCTTATTTGTGATAAGAAACACATTATTCAAAAAGCTGCAAGAATCAATCTCATGAAGGTCCAACATCAGTCCTTCTTCTCATCCCTCCCTGAATGTGGATTCATTCTAGCTGGGAGCTCATGGCTACCCCACTGGTGTTTTCCTACCGAGAGAGGGAAGCATGTTGCATTCCTGTTGAGAGCCAGGAGAAGTTACTCTGTCCTGTGCTTCTCACTTGTGCTGTAAGAAAGGCACCTGAAATATATAACAAAAGACTCCATTTCCTCACAACTGTGCTGGTAAAAGGAGCCAGAATTGCAAGCAGGCTTGGATTAGTCATGACTTCCCAAGCCTAATTATTTGGAGGGCTGTCTCTTTGCACATGCTTTATTAATCTGTGGGCATTGTCGTAAAAGTTTGGCTTTTAGCTAAGGCAACCTTCTGAGGGTGGCTCAGTGGAGCAGCTGCTCTAGACTGGAAAGTGTCACTCTCCGACTGGGTGTACATATGAACCCACTGAGGGGAGCTGGGAGTGCCTGAAAACAAGCATTTGTCAGCGGAGCAATGCTTCCCCGGGCTCTGTTTGGCAATAGAAGATGTCATGTTGTGTTTCCATTGCCTCCCTGCTAGAACCCAGCGATCAGCACTGTATGATGTAGTGGGATCTGGGTGGCTTTGGGTGGTGATAACAGAGTTGAGGAGCGGGAGTGAGGGTGGGGTTTGAGAAGGAGGCTGGTGATGTGGTATCCAGTTAGGTTGCCACGGTCCAGTTGGAAATTAATGACAGAAGTAAAGAAAGAGTTTAGAGTTAGATGTCTGTGCCTGCGAATGGCTCTCTGCATCAACTTAAGCACTGCTTCATATTTTGATCTGTTTTGGCACATTTTGATTTTGGGCAGGGATTCAGCCTTATCCATGCTGCCAGAGGCTGTGTGTGTAATAGAGGCATCACGTGCAGTGACAGGCTTGTATAAAAGGCAATCTTCCCTGATACAGATCAAACGGGAGCATTTCCATTGAAAAGTACAGCACTGGCTGTGTTTTTGCATCCCAGTGGTACCATGGCTGTTCAGAGTCGTGTTCAGTGGCTGTCCAGGTGTGTACGACACTGGTGATGCTGACGGGTGTTGGACTGATCATGCCAGGTGAGCCTGGTCCTTCAGCAGAGAGGCAGCCTGTATGAGGAAGCTTCCTGAGCAAGAGGTCCGGGACTGGGGATACAGAACCCTGAACACTCCCTGAATACAGAGCCTGAAGCCTGGCTCCCCAGCTTGCTCCCCAGTCTTGCCTTGGGCACAACTCTGATCCTTTGTCAGAGACTGACAACTGAAGGCTTAAATACAGGGATTATTCATTCTTACCCTTTATTCCTTATTCTTCTTCTGACTATTGCCACCTCTTCTGGAGGCTCCTAGAAGGCAGCAGGCAGAAGAAGGAGGAGAGGAAAGTCAGAGCCTGGTTTTCCTTCCTTCTGTGTTAATAACTATACTAAAAAAGAGTTGTGGTGGTGGAAAACTAACGGTAGGAATAAAAAATATTGGATTTGGGTTTTCAAATTATCTCTCTATTTCCTCTATGACTTATTGCTGGTAGCAATGGACCCCTTTCCATATATGAGGGACAGGGCCTATTGCCTTGAATTATGTATTTGGTGTGGACAACTTGCATTAACATATTTTCCTGTCCAATTAGATTGATGAGCACTATGGCCACTCAAAGTTATTCCACCTTAATTTTCCTTGAAGCCCTTTCAATGTGCTCTGTGTTGACTGATTGATAGATTCATATAAAACATCCACTGTGGGTCTACTATGAGGCAAACTCAGAGCAGAGATTCAGGTGACCCAGTCAAGTGCAGTTCTCTCTTCATGGAATTTAGTCTAATTAGAGGGCTGGAAAATTAAGCAAATATTTAATAATTAGGGTACAGGGCAGTAAGTGCTCTGATAAGGGAAGTCTCATGCAGAGCATATAGCAGCATCCTTTAGAGGCTCAAGGAAGACATTCTGGAGGAAATGACGTCTAGGTCAAGACTGGAGGATGACTGAAGATGACAAAGAGAAGGGGCAGGGAGAGAGTAGTGTTCCAAGCAGAGGGGCCAGTCTGAGAAACACTTCATAATTTCCTCTACAATGCATATGCATTTGGAAAATCAGAGGTGAGAATTCACTTATGAATTATAAAAATCAATTTAGAAGATGGCTATTAACAGATCTCTTACCAAGTAGAACTTCATTTATCTCTTATGACACTTGTCCATTTGACTCTGTGTTGTAGCCACTTGTGTGCCTTTTCAAAGGATCTCTGCGGGCTCCAGAAGGCCTTAGTTTTCCTTGTATCTCTCAGATAGTGGTTTTGCACATGGGCTTGTTGAATGTTGAATCAAAGAATAAACTGATCTGGAGCACATTGGAAATCAAGTATATGTATATCCGGAAGCCAGTAGGGAAGGCAGCTAACCTTAATGTGTGGGCTTGACTCATATGGCCTCCTGGGTCGGCCAGTGGCCTAGGTGCATGTGACCTTCCAGAGGGTTCTGCTTTCGGGCTGCACTCCTCAGATCTGCTCTCCCTCTTTCTATCAGACTGACTGGCTTAGCCTGGGCTGGGCACACTGACCTATTCCCTCAAATCTTTCTCCTTAGTTATATTCCAGTGTTCTGATGGCAGGCCCATGCATATCCTTTAGGAAAAGTTAAGTTTCTCTCCCCCTACCCCCATATTTTAGTTAGCTGAACATGTTGGTTCATACTCGACTGATCAGAAAAGCTATGGCTGGATCAGCTCTTAGTACTAGACAGGAATTGATATAGGTTTTATCTCTGAGTCTCTCTTTATTTTTATTTTTTTTTTAAGACTATTGTGGTGCTCAATGAGTCTCTCTTTCTCTCTCTTTTCTTTCTTCTCTTTTCGATTTTCAAGTCCTTATTCCTAAATTCTACTTGATTTCTAGCTACAAATTCTGAAAGAATCGGTTTTAACTCCAACTTATGCTGGAAATGTGATTTCGTTCACATTCTTCCTCCTCATACAAAATTGAATAGAGCTCAAAATATTTAAAATAACTCCTTTGCTCTTGACCTATTTAGACCTTTTAAATTCCTCTTTATGATTACTAGACACAGGCAAAGTAAGGATGGTATATAATTATGATTCGTTCAGCAAATATTGTAGTTCCGTTTATTTCAACACATTTGAAAGCTTCGTACACCCTGAGCTCTGCGGTGGGTGCTGGAGACACACAGATGAATAAGCAGAACCTCTGCCCTCAAGTTATTAGCAAGTCTCACATACCAGGGGGCCAACTGAGTTAGCAATGGTTGTGGTGGTGGTCGAGAGGGGTGTGTGTGTGGACTGGAAGGTCCTAGTGTGAAGATTTTGGGCAGCAGTTCTCTGTGACACTGAAAGGGAATGTGGTCTTGATTCAGGAGCTTCTAAGATAATTTAGACAGGAAATAGGACCTAGTCCCTTGGGAGATTATAAATAGTTTCCCAACTTCCTTTTTTGCTAGTGGTTATGAATCTATTTATAGTCTTTCAGACTGGGTCATCTTTGGGTCATGGATGAGGCTGATAGGTTAAACTGGGGTGGGGATGAGGTCATTTGGGAGATTCAAACCAGATTTTAGACTGGTTCTCTCAGTGGCTTGCAGGAGTTGGTACCCGTCCAAAGAGAACACCCAGATAATTTTGTAATGCCACTTTCAAGTAGGTTTAAAAAAAAAATCTCAGTCATTTGAAGTCTATCACTTTGGAATTTCTGGTTTTTTGGAATAATTAAGGCTAATTTTTGTTTTTACATTATTGTGAACAAAGGGGCTCATAAAAAGATAATATTGAAAATGTACAAAGTATTAATAAAATAAACTGTCTTTAGTAACTCCAGAAGCACATGAAATTGACATACTAATTAGAAATAATACTTATCTTTTCATGAGGTCAGTCTCCTTAAATAGAACGCATGTTATTTTATATATACATATATATATATATTTTTTTGAAACATTCTGGTTCCAACTTTTCACGAGAGACTTAGGAAAACTAGTGCTGATTTTCAGGCTACAAATCACCTGTCTGTGTTGTGCAAAGAGACTAATTAACAACGACATAAATCTAATGGGTTGTTTATTGGCAGAAGTAGCAAAAGCTAGAATTTTATGGCAACCAATGTAGTCAGAGATATCTGAAAGGGAATTATACTATTGGCAAAAATGAACTAAAAAATAAAAAGATATGAAAAGTCTTGAAACATGTGCTAAAAGTTTTAGGCAATTTAACTTTTCCTTTTTGATTCTGGTGGAGGAGTGCTCATTGCTTCCACTACAACCCTTATTTTAGAGTTCTAAGCTCAGTGGCAGAGGCCCAATCAAAAAGCCAGTGGAATGTTTTACAGTGAAGATAGTGATAATGATAGTGTATCTAGAACCTACACAGAGCTCAACATGAACCGTGCATCTTAAGCCATACTCTTTCCTTATTAGAGACATCTCTTGGGGTCTATGTGAACTCCATTAGGCCATAATAAAAATTGCTCCATCAATTCACTCATTGGCAAAAAACTTAGCTACTAAAGCTGAGTTTGTGGATGGTGAAATTGCTGCTTTGCAGTTGATATATTGATTTTAGTTATATTATAAACCAATTGATGCTTAATCAATCAGAGCAAATGTCATCTATTCGTTCAACGACTGATGGTGCAAACTTTCTGATTCAAAATAGCCTGGGAGCCCTGTGATAGGGACTGGGCAGATGAAGATATTCGATTTTACAGTTTTTTTGAGGATTGACCTTACTAAAGCACTTGATTTCTAGCCCCCATTGAGGTGCAGAGGATGGAAAGGCACTATTATAATTACTAAATGACAACATTTATTTAGCTCATGGATCTACAGGTTAGGCAGGCATAAGGTGCTATTGTAGCTCATGCAAATACTGATTTACCATCACTACAGATTAGCTTGTATTTTCTAAAATTTAATGTAAGTGGAATCATATAGTAAGTACTACTGTTTGTCTGGCTCCTTTCATTTAGCATAATTATTTTCAAAACAATCAAGTGGCTATATATGTGTGGGTTCATTTCTGGACTTCCCATTCTGTTCCATAGATCTATTTGCTTACCTTGATACAAACATCATGTGGTTTTGAGTATTGTAGCTTTATAATATTTCTTGAAGTGAGGTTAGGTTAGCCCTCCAATTTTGCTCATTTTTTGTGTGTTGTTTTGGCCAGTCTAGATTCTTTGTATTTCATTGTAAATTTTAGAATCAGCCTGTCAATTTCTACAAAGAGATATATGGGAATTTTGATTTTGATTATATTGAATCTGTAGATCAATTTGGGGAGAACTGAGATGTTAACAATTTTGAATTTCTGACCCATAAACAAGGTATTTCCTGTACACCACTTCTCTTGCAAACTGGTCTATTTTCTTTCATTTGGCCTAGATGGGCTATGAGATCTACAGAAGGATTGGGACGGTTTGTGATTTCTCTCCCGAGACAGTGATCTGTCTCTTCTCCTGTCTCTAGAAAGGGACCTGCTTTAGCTGCCAGAGAAGCTTCTCTTTCTTGAAGATCCATGGCATCGTAGAGGACTCCTTCTATGGTAATCATCTCGAGGGCGACCACCCCAAGAGGGAGGTGGGCCATGATTTCGACTTCTTTTTTTTTTTGCCATTTGGTAATTCCACTCTTACACAGCAGCCACATAGTATTCTTCCATCCAGCTCTCTCACAGCATCAGCTGCATCTCGAAGATATTCAAATTCAACAAAAGCAAAGTCAATGGGTTTCTAGCGACCCACACACTTTGGAGTCGCCCATAATAAATAGCCAAAAGCCTGTTCCAATTCAGTCTTGCTGCCATTGTTTCCAAGATTGCTTACATAAACCTTACAGTCCAATGGACAGGAATCATGATGCATTTTGAAAATATATATGTATACACGCACACACACACACACACACACAGTGTGTGTGTGTTGTGGGGGTGGGATAGAGAGCCCTTTTTTTGATCATAGAAAAGCTTGATTCTTAAAAATTTTAGGTACAAATTTAAATGTATATTCCTTGTTTTGAATCCAGAGGTTCTGATTTAGGAGGTCTGTCAAGGCAGAAATAATTTTAAACAAGTATTTCAGGCATCTTGGAGGCAGGTGGTCCAGAAAGTGCTGGAACAATACCTAAGGTGAAATTTCTGGGACTAATTTTTTGGGAGATGTTATCAAAATGTCCATGATGAATGTCCTGCCTGGTCCCTGTGCTGCTCTTCAGAGGAGTCATTCAGCCTCTTCCATGAGTGTCAGAGCTGCCACCACTGAGGTGGAGGGAATTACTCCTTATTCTCTCCAAGTCTTTCTGGGACTCATTAGATGCTTTATTGCACAGTAAAGCTGCACCCTTTGAACCTCTTGAGCTGCAGAGCACTCTGAGTATGAGTTGGTTTTTGCCCACTACTGCTAGCAATGGGGAACACTGGGATTGAATGAAACCTGAATTCACCCTCTTGGGGAAAATCCTAAACTTGAAAGACATTCAATGAAAGCGGTATTTAATTCTTCTTACAAGTATCTCTGTCTGAAACAGAAGGATCCTCATTTTAATTGGCTAGGGTTCTTCTTTGCAAGTAAGAGCATTCATTCAAAGCATAAAAGAGATTGTTAAAAAAAAATAGTTTACAGGTAGGCCAGGAAACTGTGAAGTCAGGAACAATGTTCAAACACATCTCAGGTCTTTTCCAGAGACGACCTTCTGCATTGCTCTGGGAATAGGAGCAGAACTCACTTGCTGGTGCTAGGCTGGATGCTAGAAGCTCTGTGTCTTCTGCACTCCAAAACAGAACACTTCCTCTGCCACATTGCAAAAGATAGATTCCATGTGCAGCCTGCTTCCTAATAATCCTCTCTTCTCTTTTCAAAGCCTAAGTTCCATGTAGGTGCATCTGATTGTGGAATCTAAGTCATATGCCTGTCCAGTGGTATGTTGAAACTGGCTCAAACCAGCTCACAAGAGTGGATTGTTAAATTTCAGGAATTTTATTTACTTATTTTTATTGACACATAATAGACATACATATTTTAGGGGTACTTGTGATAACTTGGTACATTCATGTAATCAAATCAGGGTAATTGGAATCTGTCACCTTATTTATATTTTCTTTTGATATTTGTTTTATATCTTGTGGTCTGAAACCAAACCTGCAATATCTCTGAGGTATGCTCGTATTTAAACCATGGAAATTGGCAAATGGAATTTCCAAATCAGGGCTTTTCTCCCTCCGCAAAGGCGTTTGTGAAACATTTACCAGCATATCACTGCAAAAGATCCTGAGTAGTTCAGTCTCAGATCTCCTCTAGGAAGGGAGGACTAATCTTGTGTGAAATTTTCTGCACACAGGAATTCTGTTTAAAATATGCTGTGCAGCCACCAACATAGAGCAACCACTGGTTGCAAGGTTTCCGCCCCTTGACTCCTTTGTCAAAGTATCTTTTGATGCCTGATAATGCGGAGTGAGATAGAACTGCAAATGTGCTTCAGGTTATTTCTAGAATTACAGCCTTGTCTCCCCTCCATTGGGCATCCTTCCAAGCAACTCTGTTTTCCCTGAAATAATTCAGACTGTTTATTAAAGAACAAATGTGAGCCATGTGAAAAGTCACTGGAAGGCACTGCGCCATGAAAATTCTGACCAACTATGGAAGTCTTCTAGCATTGGGTGTCCAGGAATTATTCCCAGAAGGGAAGTAGAGAAAATAGACTGAAAAGATAAAATGATGGCATGGGGCTGGGCGTGGTGGCTCACGCCTGTAATCCTAGCACTCTGGGAGGCTGAGGCGGGCGGATTGCTCAAGGTCAGGAGTTCGAAACCAGCCTGAGCAAGAGCGAGACCCCGTCTCTCCTATAAATAGAAAGAAATTAATTGGCCAACTGATATATACAGAATAAATTAGCCGGGCATGGTGGCATATGCCTGTAGTCCCAGCTACTTGGGAGGCTGAGGCAGCAGGATTGCTTGAGCCTAGGAGTTTGAGGTTGCTGTGAGCTAGGCTGATGCCACGGCACTCACTCTAGCCTGGGCAACAAGTGAGACTCTGTCTCAAAAAAAAAAAAAAAAAAAAAAAAAAAAAAGCTTGTTTTAACTTTTTCTCCCCTGTCTCTCTCCCCATGCACGCATGCACGTAGCTTCTATAGAGAAGCAGAATAGAATAGGAAACTGCTGTTCAAAGTTCATTGGCGTTTTCCACCAACTGGGATCTCTTTCTGGCTGTCTCTTCTGTCTTCCACCACAGGGTGGTGTAGCTGACTTTGCCCCAGATATCAAAGAAGCAGCTCCATCCTTAGCTCTCATAAAAAGGGAGGCTGTTGTCAGAAAATGATCAGTTTCTGGCATTACCAATGAGTACTTCTGTTTCCTCTATGAGACTGACTTTCTTTTTTAAAAAAATTTATTATCACTATTTTTTTTTTTAGAGATAGGGCCTTGCTCTGTCACCCAGGCTGGACTGCAGTGGCATGATCAAAGTCCACTGCTGTCTTGAACTCCAGGGCACAAGCAATCCTCCCACCTCAGCCTTTCTAGTAGCTGGGCCTACAGGTGTGCATGAACATGACTAATTTTTTAAAGTTTTCTCTTTTGGTAAAGATGAGGTCTTGCTATTTTTCCAAGGCTGGTCTCGAACTCCTGACCTCAAGTGATCCTCCTGTGTCAGCCTCCCAAGGTGCTAGGACTCACACTCAGACCTGATTTTTTTTTTTTTACATGGATCAACTGAAGGTGTAGTTGATTATGTTTTCAGTCTTATAGCTAAAAACACTTTTTACTTACGTACCTAAGCCACTTAAAGAAACCTTGAAGCTGCCTGTTCAGGGACAAGAGTCTATATATAATCCAGGGACAGTCCTGTGACTCACTTCTGATTGTGCTTTTAAAACTCAATCTTGGGCTAGAGAGGACTCTTCTGTAGACTCAGAAACAGGGGGTTCAAAAAGACTCAGGGCAGGTGGGGGGAGAGAGGACTGTGCTTTTGCCTTCCCCTAATAATGTCTGCATGGCTATAGAGGGGTTGGAGAGCGCCACCCGGTGTTGGCAGCCTGGAGGAAGCTTTGCTGTGTTGATCTGGAAAGGGGGCAGTGGTGAAGCCTTCCCAACTGGCTAATGGGCCATGCCCCATTGTATTTTCTTTATCTAGGTTCCCACAGTGGCTAGGACAGTGCCCAATATGCAGTAAATTCTAAATGCATTGTGGTTGGACTTTTACAATTCTAAGTTCCAGGGTTTGTGGGCACTACCCTACACAAAATCATTTACCTTTTCCCTGCAGCTTGAATTGGGCCCTAGACTTTCTTTGAAAAGTCTTAATTTAAAAAGGTAGAAGCGAGCAGCCCGAAGCTGCATTGCAGTTTTTCCTCTAGGCTGGAAGCTTTCCTATAAACCATATGATGGAGTAGCAGATGGCCAAGCTACAACCTTTGTAGCTCTAAGACTTAATAGAAGCCATGATCAACCACAGTAATGGACTGTCTTGTAACCCAAATTGATGCTTTTATTGTGCTCTGATGGACTTGTCACTTGTTCTGCCTCTTCGTTAATTGTGACAAAAATCACTCTAATTATACATATTGAACAATAAATCTTTGGCCAATATCCTTTAGATATAATTTGTGTAACTGAATATCCTCTTCTGAGTATCACTTTAAGAGCTAAAAAGGAAGGAAAGAGATGACTCTGACAAATCCAGGGCATTTCTGAATAAGTGTGAATTGGATTATAATAGGCTGCAGTGAGAGAGCTAGAACAGTGTGGAATACTTTATATTCAGCACAGCTCATCTGGGTCCTGGCAGCCAGGAATTCTGGGACATAGATTTTCTTCAGTAAAACTCTTAATTTATGCCTGTAATAGGCTGATTAAGGATGTGGCAGCGGAGTGATATGATTATCAGCTCAGCTTCTTCAGGCTGAAGTTATAGATCCCACGAGCCACGTACTCCGTTTCTGTGTGATGATGCCTGGATGTGGGCCCTGCACACACGGGCGGCGGGAGAATGGATGCCCCTCCAGTGGAAGGTACCTGAGATTAATGGAAAAGCCTGCCTTTTGTCAGGTATTATAATCAGGAAGATGAAAGTTTCCTCTGTAATACAGTTTTTGCTTCCACTTCCTGGATGCTGCAATTAAAGGCCTGGACAGAGGATGGGGACATGAATAATGGTAGAGCCCGGCATTAGCACAACACTCCATTCATCACTGCTGAAGGGCAAATGCATAACCCTCAAAATGATCCTGGAAAGAGGGAAAGGGAGAGGAGCTGCAATTTCCTTGGAACGGTGATTTACCTCTCAGCAGAGGATGCGAGGGGCCCATAGTAGAAGAAACCACAGTTTTTGAGCCTTAAAATATACAGTGATATTTATAATGTGACTATTATGGGAAGCTGATTAATCATGTGATTGACAAGTGGATATTTTCCAGACAGGCATCTGATTTCATGTATGTGTATTTCTGGTTCATCGAGAGCCAGCTATGGGACCGTTATTGAGTCGGGCTCAGGTTTGTCATTTACAGCAAACTGCTTTCCTTCTTTTCTTAATGTCCTCTGCATCCTCCCCTAATGGCAACATGATTACATTACATCATCAGTTGTGGCTTGTAGGGTGGAGGCTGTGAATCTGATTTTTACTGTTTCCCAATCAGTGCAGAATATTCTGCAGAAGGATAGAGGGTTGGAGACCTCTAGTTCAGCTCAGAATCAATGTGAAAGGCTTGACTAGGAAAATGTAAAGAGACTTCAATTTAAACTAAGCCCAGCGAGGGGCAGGGAGAGGAAAGATGACCCAGTCTCCCAGAAGAAGAGGCTAGCATCGTGTTTGTGCCCTATTCAGGCATCCTTGGGCTCAGGGAGTTCCTTGGGCACAGTTTAAGGCAGGAAACCAAGGCAGAAGTCACACCCTAGAGTCTGGATCACCACTGTGGGCAGGAGATGGGGCAGGGGCCAAAAGGTAGCTGTGACTAGGGGGTCTACCCCTTGGCCCAAGCAGATCCCAAGTTTGAGGGCAATGGGATTAGGCCCTGGCACACCCATCTCAGGCTGCTGCTGTACTTCCTGCCCCTGCCACATTGGACCTGGGGCTGTAAACGTGTCATCAGGCATTCCAGCTGGGAGGGTCTGGGGAAGGCAAAGTCAGGAGCTGACCTTTTGGGAAGTTCTTCCTGGAAGGCTCTGTCATGGAATCATGTTTTAGAAACCCGAAAGAAGGGCTGCTCCGACTACCCGACCATGGATTGGAGAAGAGGCCTGTGATGGTCCAGGTTGTAGGGGGCAGGAGAAGAACGGAAAACTGTAGAAAGAATTCTCCAGCTGATTCTGCACTCACTCTACAGGGGCACGTCCGCACTCAGGCAGGCTTTGCTCACTGGCTGTCTCCCCATTTTTGGGTGGGCTGGTGCCTCTGAGATTCAGCTTCACCCCTGTCCCCAGAGCCATGGCAGCCTTATTTGTGTCTCCTGCTGTCTTCTGTGTCTAACTCAGTCATGCAATTGTAGAAGATAGTTTCCAAACAGGTGACTTTTCTGACTTACTTGTCCAAGTGACTAAATGACTGCCAGTTTATTCTTCTTGTTTTGAATTCCTCAAGCTGAGGGGGTTAAAATGGATTATATGCTATCAGGAAATAGGGACAATTCTAGACTGGGTATCTTAATAAATCTTATCTACGAGTCCAGAGGATGGATAGAGGCTAAAGCTGTGACACTCTTTTTTTTTTGACGGTCTTGTTTTGTCACCCGGTCTAGAGGGCAGTGGTATGATCATAGCTCACTGTAACCTCAGACTCCTGGGCTCAAGTGATCCTCCTGCCTCAGCCTCCCAAGTAGCTGGGACTACTGGCGCATGCCACAATACCTGGAAAACTTTTTCTATTCTTAGTAGAGACAGGGTCTCGATTTTGCTCAGGCTGGTCTTGAACTCATGATTTCAAGTGATCCCTGAGCCTTGGCCTCCCAGAGTGTTAGGATTACAGGCGTGTTAGGATTACCACACCCTGCTGATAGTCACTCTTATTAGCCAAGAAAAGAGGATGCTTGGTATCTTTGTGGTTTGTTTTTGTCTGTGCTTCGACAAAATTACAAAGTTGTCTCAGTTGTTTTTTCTTTCACTTCACCACAGTCGCAGAGGGCCCTGGCCTGTTGTTGATGCTCTGTGAGACTGTTGTGTCCACCAGGCAAATGCTGTGAACTAGTTGTAAACGTCATGCCACTCCCTCGTGTCAGCAATGCTTTTCTCTTTTTCAGTAGTTTTATCCAGATGGTGAGGTTGAGGTGAGAACTAATCCTAATGCTGTTATTTGTACTTAATATTTTTGAGGCTTCATTCACTTAATAAGAGGCACAAACTTGGCATGATTTTACTAATAACTATTTTCAAAGAAAAATGTGTTTGTATCCAAACTAATGAAACAATTTCCTCTATGCAGGAATTGATGACCCTTCTCTCACTCCTCTCTTCCCTAGAGAACCTCTAGGGCGTTTCTGTTTGCAATAAATATGTAGGGCTTTGTTTATTTACTTGGTCTTCTCTAATACAAACATTGATTTGTAGCAGTGGGTTTATTTAAACAGCAAACCAAAAAAGAAAAAAAAAAAAGAAAAAAAGAGCTTCCCCAAATGAGCATTTCTAAGCCAAGTTTCTTGCCAGAGGGGATTTGTTTCCCTTTCATTTATAATTCTCTCCAAACAAGGTACTGTCAGGGGAAGCCTAAGAAATAGCATGAGCAACTCAGCTCACTGTGGCTTCAAATTTCAGCTCCAACCAGGGCTAAGCCACACAACGCAGAAACCAAGAGAAACAAAGGTTCCAGTCCTTCAGTCCCACTGGAAATAGTAGCTGCAAGGTCTCAGTAGGCAACGAAGAGAAGAGGGTATTTCTCAGATGCACAGAAAGAGGCCTTTTCTCTCCCCAGTTTACCTTCAGAGCGCTGTCATTCTGCACTTACCATTTGAACTGCCTGTCACAGTGTGCATTATTAATTCCTAAGATTTCTCTATATATCTGGCTTATTTGATTAACCCATGAGCTCTGGTCCCAATTGCATCAGATAAGACTTCCACAGCATCTGAAGGAATGTGACAATATAACAGAGATGAATCTGGCAACTATCTTTGAGGTGGGCTGATTATCCCAGGATGTAGGTGAGCTCACTGGGATGCAGAGATATTATTGTCCAATATCATTCACTTGGAAAGTAGTGTT
The DNA here is from genome assembly GCF_040939455.1 of Microcebus murinus. NCBI lineage: Eukaryota > Metazoa > Chordata > Mammalia > Primates > Cheirogaleidae > Microcebus > Microcebus murinus. The sequence goes on along the minus strand of NC_134115.1, from coordinate 56,360,686 downwards.
ACCCCCCAAATTGGGGTTCATTCACCTGGCGAGCAACAAACGACTCTTCAAGAGAACGTGGGTCTTTATCAGTAGGAGTTTCATTACTTGTAACAAGAGAGTACCAGCAGTATTCTCCGAAGCAGTGTCTCCCGAGGGAAAGTGGCATGGAGTTTTTATGGAACAATAAAGAAAGAGAAGATTTGTCATCACATATGGTGGGTGGGTGGGGTCCCAGTTGCACAGGTGTAGTGGGTCGTCATACTATCATAGGTTGACTTATAATAATGAAGCTATAGCACCTTCCCAGGTGGAGTATTTAGCATGGTAGTGAAGAAATTTCACTCGAGTTCTTCTAGAAGCTTCCAGGGTCTGCCAGGGGCTAGTTTTAGCTGGCTGGGTGGCCACAGGCCACACAGGGCTCTGAAAAACAAGGCTGTAAAACAAGAAGCTGTAAAACAGGCTGATTTTTCAAGCTGGTTGAATTCTTATAGTCCCTAGAGACCCCCCTTCCTGCTTACAGTGGCAGGGTCTGGATTTGAACTCAACTCCTGTGATTTCACTGGTCACACTTTTTTTTTTTGTTGTTGAGACAGAGTCTCACTTTGTTGCCCAGGCTAGAGTGAGTGCCGTGGCATCAGCCTAGCTCACAGCAACCTCAAACTCCTGGGCTCAAGCAATCCTCCTGCCTCAGCCTCCCGAGTAGCTGGGACTACAGGCATGTGCCACCATGCCCAGCTAATTTTTTCTATAGACATTAGTTGGCCAATTAATTTGTTTCTATTTATAGTAGAGACGGGGTCTCGTTCTTGCTCAGGGTGGTTTAGAACCCCTGACCTTGAGCAATTCGGCCACCTCGGCCTCCCAGAGTGCTGGGATTACAGGCGTGAGCCACCGCGTCCGGCCTGCTGGCAACACTTTTTGACCAACCCCTGCTACTCAAGGGAATTAGAGTACTAAAATATGGGATGCAGGCAAGACAATTATAAAAAGTACCAACCTGGAATGAAGAATATCATATTTAGAAGATTTATTAGAGGGTGGTACTAAAGTAGATCACATAGAACACAATGAATAGTGGCAGAGACAGGGTATGGAGAACATTAGTTATGTTCTACTCAACTGTGGGGAAGACATTCCGTGATTGGCATTAAGCATCATACTCTCTGATGCAGTTGAGTAGAGAATTCGGGGAGGTGGCCTGAAGGAACATATAAGAGATAACTACAGACTTCCTCAATAACAAAAGATGAGTGACATCAGCCTGGAAGGGATCCGGCTGGTGGAGGATGAACCTGAAAATTTATCACCGGATCTCAGTGAATGATCTAATTGAATGTCCAGGTTGATGTGGCCTGGGAGTGGTGGTTTACAGCATGTGGGGATATATTTGTATGTCATACACCAGTGATATCAATGACAAAATACAATTAAAACAAGTCCATGAGTACAAGCTTCTGAGCACTCAAGAAGGCAGCCATCCTATGAATTTTATGAACAAACATAAATGTAATATACATGCATTATACAGAAAACTCCAATGGAAAACAAAGTTGTATTTACCTTAGTAATGTGCAATTCTCTTCTTTCTCTCTGCAGGATTTATAGTTAAAAGACTTTGACCTCTTTATTCCAAACTTACCACCTATAGAACTGAGCAATCACCTCCAGGAGTTCTTGATTCCTACATTAGAAGTGCTGAGCCATCTGATCAGCCTGCGGGTTGCTGTAGAACATCTAAGTCCTCTGAGGACCCCAGTCTGGTGTCCTTGTCCTCCTTGCTTCTGAACAGTTTTTTTTATTGAGTATCTAGACATCTTCAGGGCAGGAGAGTGGTCCCAGGTAAATGCCAGAGGCTTGAAAAGTCCAACACAAGAAAGTGACTGTGTTTTATCTGAGGAGTAGTGATCTATATGAAAAGTGACACATGCAGTTATAGTTATAAAGATATTAACTCTATAAGGAGAAAATGATGTAGGATGGCATCAATATCTTAAAAATTAAAGTTAAATAAAAGAAATAAAAAATAAGGTTATTTTTTTATGAAGATCCACCACAAAATAATACTTTAAGAATTTAATTTTCTTAAAGGCTGCCTCTCCCCTTTCTTCCTTAATTTTTCTCTACTCTCTTTTCCCACTTTTGCCTTAAATTAAAATGTGATATGTGTTTTATGAAGCTTTATTAACCCCCCATTTTCTAAATGTATTTTCTTTTCTTTTCATTTCATTTACACATTTCTTTATTAAACATACATGGGCCAGGCACTGTTTTTGGCTCTGAGGATAAAGATCACAGAAGTGAATAACCATTGTTATCTTTCTGTTAATGTCACATCATTGAGATATTGGCCAAGGGCATAAGCTCAGCAGATCGTAATTTCATAGCGGTCTTCATGAACAAATCACTTTTTCTTTCCTTCTTTTGTCTACGTTTATGGCTAGCTGCCAACTAACTCCTGTTCGACCCTCTTTTATTTAGATGTATACCTGACAACTCTCAAACTTAAGACTTTTTTTTTGTTTCTAATTATATTTTCTTTTTCTCTTTTGTAAATCTATTTTCTTGATTGGCATTTATTATGAGAAAATGCAGGCTGCAAAGAATCCATGAAGAAATTATCGTAGTGTTCAGTTAGTAATGCTGAGCAGTTGACCTGTTTTTCACATTAAAGTCTATTGTCTAGGATGGCTGAACCAAAGTGAATAGAACAACTTATACTGAGACACGTGGTTAAAGTGTCAGTGTAACAGCAACGAAAGCTATTGAACACAACTTCTGATTGCCAGGGACACTGTACGTTTTGCACTTTCACTTTGTTGCTCAAGATCAAAGCTACAGCCTTTGTGGCCTGATATTTCCCACAGCCTCACAGGCAGCTTCTGCCTGTGCATCTGAGTCTAGTGGCGACAGGGAGGGGCATGCCCCTTTCTCTTGTTCATTTCACAGATGTTTTCTAGGTGCCACACAAAACAGTTCCTTTCTCCCGCAGTCAAAACCAAAAAACTCACTTGCAAATTCATTCATGCGAATTCCTTCCTTTTGCCCTCCCTCTATTTCACTAGGCATTTGCAGATAAATGTGTTTGGGTCTCAATTTAGGTGCATTTGTTATTAATAAAACATTCTTCATGCTCACATGGATATGGATGTCTGATGTTTTCGGTTTACTGTTGAAAAAAAAAAGGCTGCCCTTAAATTAGAAGTTTCTTATGAAATATTAAAGCTGTTTTAATGACTTTTCACTTAATCACTTTTCACAAGGGCCAGATTTGGTAAATGTCAAGGGTACTAGTTCTAGGGATATTGAATGACCCTCACTGGTTTTCTGAATTTGGGCAGAACCCATCTGGCCGTTTGAAGATTTCAGCATACGTGCCACTGTATATCCAGTAATCATTTGATGGATTTGAACTGTAACTAGCATTCACATCACTCAAAGGCCCTGGTTTTCCATCGCTTCTTTGTAGTTGGCAGTAAGCCTCAGAGCAGATGTTTTTCTTTTTGGCCTTGAAGCATGTGAGATAGGAAAGGCAGGACGAATCTGGCTTTCCAGATTCGTGAATCTTCATGGTCTCTAGTCCGGAAGAAAAAGATGAACTACTCATGGAAAACAATGTAGACTCTCTATAGTACAAAGTTCATTTGAGTAGCTGGAAAATGAATTTGTAAGTGATTATATCCAAACTACAATAAAAAGGGATGATGTAATCTCAGCAGAGAAATGATGTTTTGGAGATTTTTGTCTTTGTTTCACTTTATGAATTACCAGAAGGGTCATTTGCATGCATGCATAGTAGTGCATCACCCACATGCCATTATTTTCTGTGTCTGCTATCTCCAAAACCTCATGGAATACTTTTAAGATAGAGCCTAAAAAATCTAGATACTTGTTGACTTGTAATTAACAATAAAGTGCTGTTATATTTTGACAGTCGCATTGCAATGACGTAGAGATCTTTATGGTCTGCAGTCATTTGTGTTACGATAGTATCTCATCTTATATAAAAATTGATAATGTTTTCTGCATAAATATTTTTTGTTTAGTTATTCTAATACTTCTGTGAGAGAGATAGAGCAGTTCCTATTTTTCTATGGTTAAATGAGAAAATTAAGAGTCTGTCATGAACTGTGAAGGCTCTGAGATTTCATTTGTGAGCTAACAACCTTGCCTGTTACTCCTTTCTCAATGCTAGCAGAAAAACTCTTACAGCTTCATTTATGAAATTGGGATAATAATGGGATTATTATAAAGACTAAATAACAATACATTTAAAGAACTTAGATGAAAACCTGACATTTAGTAAGCACATGATAAATATAAACTACTATGATTGTATGTTTTTATGTAGGCCACCTAATGTTCTTTTTGGAATGGAAGGTAATATACAAAATAAGAATATTTTTAAAACATAACCTCTTTTATTATAGTTCAATGTTAATAGTGTCTTTTACTTTTATGCTTTTTGACTTACATAAAATGCCAGGAATAACTGAGAAATGCTCAGTTAGGCTCAATAGATTGTAGTGCAGTCTTCATAAATATAATTATTCACTGAATATATTATAACCAATTTTAAAATAAAATTCACTGAAATTTCTTTGGTTACAAAAGCAATTGCACTCATCCCTTGGTATATAAACGGTGGATTGGTTCCAGGACTCCCATGTATACCCAATTCTGCCCATTCTCAAGTCCTGCAGTAGACCCTGAGGAACCTGTGTATTGGAAAAGTTGGCCCTTCATATATGCAAATTTCACACCCTGAAAATACTGTGTTTTGGAGCCACCATTTGGTTGAAAAAAATCCTCATATAAATTGACCCTTGCAAGGTTTCAGTTGAGAAGTCTGCAGTTAGTCTGATAGGTTTTCTTTTGTAGGTTATCTGCTATTTTCGTCTTACTGCTCAAAGGATTGTCTCTTTTGTGTTTAGTTAGGCCAGCCTAATAACTGTGTGACGTGGTGACTACCTTTTCACATTTTGTCTCCCAGGAGTTCTGTGTGCTTCTTATATCTGGATATCTAGATTTCTGGCCAGGCCAGTCAGGTTTTCCTCTAGTATTTCAAGAAATATATTTTCCAGCCATTGTGTATTTTCTTTTTCTCTCTCCAGGATGCCTATAATTCTTATGTTTGGTTTCTTTACATAATCCCACATTTTTTATATGTTTTATTCTTGTCTCTTGCTTCTGTGTACTTTTTCTTCAGCTGATTGGTTTAGCACATAGGCATTATCTTCAAGCTCTGAGATTCTTTCCTCCGCATGATGCATCCTATTCTTAAGGCTTTCCACTGTGTTTTGTAGCTCCTTGAATGCCTCTTTCATTTCCAGTATTTCTGTTTGGTTCTTTTGTAAGTTCAAACCTGTGTTATTCAAGGGTCAACTGTACTGTATTTTAGATTTAGTATCTGGGAGTTCCTATTTTGTACCAGCACTGTGCTATTTCTGAGGGCTCCACTGTGAAGAAAGTGCAGCCCCTCCACAAGCAGCCCACAGTCCTGTAGAAAATACCAAGAGATAAACAGACTAGTACCTCTTTAAAATAAGAAAACTGGAAGAGACATAAACACTTAAAGAAAAAGGAAAAATCACACATAACCTCACCTCCCCAAAGTAACTCACTGTTCAAATTTTGATTTTTTCTTTCCGTCTTTTCCCTTATGTATGTACTTTTTTTCATTGCTGATTGTGCTTTGTATTATATATATATATTTTAAACATATTAATATATACCATATGCATGATTTATTTACTGCTTTTTCTTACCATTATATTGTATTCATTTAATCATATCAAATAATTTTAGAAAATATGATTTTAATGGCTGGTATTATATCATATGCACATATCACAATTAATTTCACCATTACTCCCTTTGTTATAAATTTAGGTTTCTAGTTTTTCACTATTATAGCTAAAACTTGGTAAATATCTTCTGTATACGTGTGGCAAAGGTTCTTCACATTTTGTTTTTTCTACTCTGCAGGGGAAGAACAGAGCAGAAATCTAGAGAGAAGCCAGTGTGAGAGACTGTGCAAGCTCTGACAGAGATAAAAAGTAGCTGCTATTCTTACTCATTATACAGATGAGAGAAAGGAGGCTTAGGATTTCCAATCTCAGAGGTAACCAGTAAATGTCAGAGTGGGACACCAGCCCAGGTGTGTAGGACATTGAAGTCTGTACTACTGATCAGATCCTGATCAGTATCAGTACACTGACTGCCTCCTCTCTTTGCTGCTATAGAAGTTGCTAAGAGCATTTATTCTTTTCAATGTATCATTCATGCTCACAACAACAATGTAGGTTGCACTGGAGAGGAGTGGGTCTGACATAATTGAATTTATCTTTATATGTCATTGTATTGTATTGTTTCCCTCTGGTTACAATCAGCAAGTGTTTATTACTTTGTCTATCTGAGAAATGTCAAATAAAGAAAGTGTAGTGGATGTTGCAGAGTCTTTGGTACATGTCTATATCTTTATTTACTTGAAAAAAATATATATTCTGCCGTTGGTATGTGGAATGTTCTATAAATGAAAATTAGATCCTGTTAGTTGACAGTGCAGTTAAGTTCTTCTATGCCCTTGCTTATTGTTTAATAGTTCTGCCAATTGTTGAGAGAAGGGTACTGAATCTTTAACTATAATTGTAGACATATTTATTTCTTCTTTCAGTTCTATCAGTTCTTGCTTCACTTATTTTGCAGGTCTGTTTTTTGATCCATACAAATTTAGGATTGCTATGTCTCTTTGGAGGATTGACTCTTTTATTATTATGTAGTGTCCCTTTTTGTCTCTGGCTATTTTCTTTGTTTTGAGGTCATTTTATTATATGTATGTTTACACACACACACACACACACACACACACACACACACACATATTTTATTTTATTTTTAGAGACAGGGCCTTGCTGTGTTGCCCAGGCTGGAATGCAGCAGTGTAATCACAGCTTACTGCAACCTTGCATTCCTGTGCTCAAGGGATCCTCATGTCTCAACCTCTGGACTATAGAGGCACACCCCCATTCCCAGCTATTTTTTTTTTTTTTTTTTTTGTAGAGATGGAGTCTCAGGTGTCTTGCTACATTGTCCAGGTTCGTCTTAAACTCCTGGCCTCAAGTGACTCTCCTGCCTCAGCCTCCCAAAGTGCTGGGATTATAAGCATCAGTATCTGCTCATTGTCTTTTCTCATTTAAGTTGAGATTTTCATTATTCTTGGTATGACAAGAGACTTTCAAGTCATTTTCAATGTCGTGTACGAGACTTTAGATCTTATTTAAATATCATTTTAGCAGCCTGCACACTGGAAACACCAATGGGCACAGATAAAAATCTCTCTCCCAAAATTTTCTCTAAAACACTGGAAAAAGAGCAACATAGCAAGACTTTTTGACAATAACTTCCTTACTCTAATCAATTACCATAAAAATACAGATCTCTTTTTATCCCAGGCAACAAAGACTGAGGGGGGAGCCTAAATTTTCACTCTCACTTGGTGATAATAAGGCTTTGTATGATTTATATTCTTATAAATGGGTTGGAATTTGTTTTATGGATCAGAATATGATCTATCTTGGTATATGTTTTATAAACATTTAAAAATAATGTATATTTTGCTGTTGTTGGGTGGAGTGCTCTATATGTTATTTAGGTTTAGTTTGTTGACAGTGTTGTTCAGTTCTTCTATATCTTTAGTAATTTTCTGTGTATTTGTTCTATCAATTACTGAAGGGAATGCTGGAATTTTCAGCTATAATTGCAGAGTTGTTAATTTTTTCTTTCAGTTCCATCAGTTTTTGCCTCATCTATTGATAGGTGCATACATAAATTGTCATGTATTCTTGGAGGATTGACACTCCTATCATTATATCATGTCTTTTATCCCTAGTGTTATGCTTTTTTTCTGAGGCTTACTTTGTTAATATTAATATAATTATCCAGCTCTCAGTGGTAGCTTTTGTATGGTATATCTTCCTCTAACTTTTTCATTTTTACCTATATATATCTTTAAATTTAACATTAATTTCTCATAGATAGCATATATTTTATTCTTGCTTTTCTATTGAATCAGACAATTGCTGCCTTTTAACTGCTCTCTTTAAATCATTCACATGTGATATGATTATTGATACGGTTGGATTAAAATCTACCATTTAGTAGCTATTTTCCATTTCTCCCATCTGTTTTTGCTTCCTTGCCCTCTTTTCTGCCTGGAATACTTTTTATAATTCTATTTTATCTCCTGTACTGACTTATTATTTATACCTTTTAAAAAATTTATTTTAGTGGTTAACCCAGTGCTTTTGATATACATATTTAACATATCTTCAAATGACATGTGTAGCATAAGGACATTACAACTATATATTCTCAATTCCTCCTTCCCATCCTTTGTGCTATTGTCATACCTTTTATTTTTACATATGCTATTAGCATACAAAGTATTGCTACTACTTTTCTTAGAGCAATTAAAATTAAAAAAAAGATCAATTTAATTTTACCTTTATTCATTTCCTATATATTTTTTCTTTTTGTTGCCTCAATTTTCAATCTGAAATAGTATTTCTGCCTAAAGAACTTTAACATGTCTTTTAAAAAATTTATTATAGGCTGGGTGTGGTGGCTCATGCCTATAATCCTAGCACTCTGGGAGGCCGAGGTGGGCGGATTGCTGAGGTCAGGAGTTCAAAACCAGTCTGAGCAAGAGCAAGACCTCGTCTCTACTATAAATAGAAAGAAATTAATTGACCAACTAAAAATATATAGAAAAAATTAGCCAGGCATGGTGGCACATGCCTGTAGTCTCAGATACTTGGGAGCCTGAGACAGAAGGATCTCTTGAGCCCAGGAGATTGAGGTTGCTGTGAGCTAGGCTGATGCCACAGCACTCACTCTAGCCTGGGCAATAAAGTGAGACTCTGTCTTCAAAAAAAATTTATTATAAATTGACAAACTATAATTGTACATATTTAGGAGGT